>NC_088404.1:29379507-29710507 GCF_034236695.1 Oncorhynchus nerka | reverse complement strand
AAAAAGTAGGGGGTAGGCTTAACAGGTTTTAATCAAAAGGTCCTATTTTTTTAATAGCGCAGTTCAATGACAAAGAGTGGAGCCATTCATTTGATCCAAACAGGATGCACAACACCAGCACCTGATATAATTGGCTGTATTTCATTCCACGTCAGCCATAAAGTGGGCACCAGATCGTTTATGACCTTGCCCTTGCCAAAGCATGCATCTCCATAAGTTTTGGTGTTACGTATGTTTTTGCTTCCCCATGCTTCACTTGTGCCTGTGAGCTCTAAAGTGGCGGATAGCCGATCGCCACTGATGAATTTGTGTCCCCTGGGACTGGCTTGTATCACTGTGGGCTGTCAGCGCATACATTACTCAGTTTTAGAGAGAATGATTATCACCATCAACAATTAAATTATCTAGTGTGGTGGGTAGTGGTGGAAGCAGAACATCACTGATAGATAGAGGGTGATACAAATACACACCATTATCGAACACACACACACACAACGGGGGGGTATAAATAATATTTATTTAACTAGGCAAGTCAGTTAAGAACAAATTCTTATTTAAAATGACAGCCTACCCCGGCCGACACTGGGCCAATTAATTGTGCACCGATCTATGGGACTCCCAATCACGGCCGGTTGTGATACAGCCTGGAATCGAACCAGGGTCTGTAGTGATGCCTCTAGTACTGAGATGCTGTGCCTTAGACTGCTGTGCCACTCGGGAGACCAAATATAATATAAATGGATCAAAGGCTCTGTTACAGTATGGTGGGTCTGTTCTGTTCCAGCCCACTGCACCCACTCAGCAGGAGAGGATGTCTTGCTCTTAGCTGGCACATTGGAAATCAATACCATACACCATAGATTTAAATACAACTTTGGAAGAAGTCAAACGAGTACAAAGAAAGCTGTCTGTGGACACCTTAATCTAGACTGTCCTCTCCTATCCTCAGTTCAGTGGTGATGACGGAGACGAGGAGATGATGCCACTTGTCCTGCCCTCCTTCTGTAGCTTCTTGCTGACTTTGAGGTTATGGTGCCCCCTAGAGGGTGGTAGTAAAAACAGGGAGAACCAATCTGCCTCTTCTCCCAGCCTTTGTTTAAGTACCACATTAATCCCAATGACTGATAACTCATCCTCATGAATAATTATGGACAGTTATACTGATAATGACTGGCCTTTCAAACCCACTTTAATCTATGCAAAGAAATGCTATGTGTCTCAGCATTATCTATTTTTGTCCTCATAATTCAGTCCTGAAATATTGTTTTGGCCTGTTGACCTTTGTTTTCTTTAAAGGTGAAACACAACTGTATTAATGAATTGTACAATACATTTTCATTTAACTGTGTCTTCATCCTAGCTCATTCCCACAGTTAGAAATATATTTGGATCAATAAAGGGCTTAGCATGTATCTGCACATTCTGACTCAAACTCATATCATTACTTCAAAATTAGCTCTCCAGTCAATTGTGGGAATTATCTCAGTGTTTGTTTAAGTTCTTTGCACACGTCGCTCAAGTGTTAGAGCAAATCTTCTACAGACATTCATGCACAATTATGAGGAAAGTTCCAGTCATACATGGATTATTATCAACCATTGTCATGAACCTAATTGTATACCATTATATCACTATATATGGCTGCATCAGAGCAGAATAGATACCTACTAGGCTGTTTGATCACTACCCTATAGGCACCTCTCAATAAATGATGGAATGTTTCAAAGTTTACTATTTTTACGTGACTTCTCTTGGAGGGGAGGCAGACTCATATCTACACTGGTTAATTCTTCAACAGTAATCTGCAGCTTTGAGCTTAGTCGATGTCACAGACACATTCTACCATTATTCCCTCTGGGTTCCCTAAATGAATTGTAGACGTGTTGCCTACCCTGACAGTCACAGCTTTATACTAAAATAAGATGCCAGAGAAAGAAGAGAAGGCTGCACTAGCCACGTTCTCTCTATTTATCACTCTCTCTCTCATTCCCTTCCATCACTCTCTCATTCCCTTCCATCACTCTCACTCTCCCCCTCTCTCTTCTCCTTCTCCCTCACATTTTCTCCTCCCACGCTCCCTCAATCCAATTTTCTTCTCCTCCTCCCACCCTCCCTCCATCCATCCCATTTTCTTCTCCTCCCACCCACCCTCCCTCCCTCCCTCCATCCATCCCATTTTATTCTCCTCCCACCCTCCCTCCCTCTATCCATCCCATTTTCTTCTCCGTCCCTCCCTCCCATTTTCTTCTCCGTCCCTCCCTCCCATTTTCTTCTCTGTCCCTCCCTCCCATTTTCTTCTCTGTCCCTCCCTCCCTCCCTCCCTCACATTTTTTTCTCCCCCTCCCTCCCTCCCTCCCTCCCTCGATCCCATTTTTTCCCTCCCTCCCTCCTCCCTCCCTCCCTCCCTCGATCCCATTTTTTCTCTCTCCCCCCTCCCTCCCTCCCTCCCTCCCTCCATCCATCCCATTTTCTCTCTCCTCCCCCCCCCTCCCTCCCTCCATCCATCCATCCCATTTTCTTCTCCTCCCACCCACCCTCCCTCCCTCCCTCCATCCATCCATCCCATTTTATTCTCCTCCCACCCTCCTTCTCTCCCTCTATCCATCCCATTTTCTTCTCCGTCCCTCCCTCCCATTTTCTTCTCCGTCCCTCCCTCCCATTTTCCCTCTCTCCCTCCCTCCCTCCCATTTCCCTCTTCCTCCCTCCCTCCCTCCCATTTTCTTCTCCCTCCCTCCCTCCCTCCCTCCCTCCCTCCCTCCCCCTCCCTCCCTCCCTCCCTCGATCCCATTTTTTCTCTCCCTCCCTCCCTCCCTCCCTCCCCGCTCCCATTTTATTCTCTCTCGCTCTCTCTCATGATGATGATGTGCTCCCTCCCTGTTGGCTGATGATTATCAAGGCAGTGTGTTGCTGTCTCAGCTCTGAGCTATATCAGACACCTCACCAGTCTCCACAGAACCCCCTAAAGGGATGTCAGATTCCCCTCATCCTCTTAGCAAAGGTGTCCAATACCTAACCAAACAATCTACCCTCTCTCCATGTCACAAGGGACCACCACACATGCAGTAACACAGTGTTTAGATCATACTTTGGTCAGCTTTTCAGAAAACCGCTCTGTGTTAAAAATGAGTCTATAGAGACTCATAGCTCATAATCAACAGAGTGAACAAGGACAGCAGGCCTTTACTTAGCCTAGGTCCCTCAAAACCCAAAGGTTGTTAAGAGGTTTCAAGGCATTCAGAAAATCAAGAACTGGCTCAAATGACATATTATAGACAGTATACACAAACCTTGCTTTTGCACCACAGACCCGAGCGGTTTTGAGTGTACCCATCCTGGCTGTAAACACCAGGCGAGCGTTAAACTGACTGACTACACTGTGAATACCATGCTGGTCCTGGCATGGCTACAGCTTGCCTTGGGATCAGAACCACTGCCCACACACTGAGACAAGCAACAGTTCATGAAGTCCAACTATTGCCACAAGAGGGTGATCTGGTGCCAGAGGCTCAGGCTGAGGAAAGAGTGGTAGTAATGAGCATTGTCCTTCTTCTCTCCCATGGAAATTTTTGTAGTTACTCTTCCTGGGGTCCAAACACATTAAGGCACTTACATTACATATAAAACAAAATATAAAACAGTACATCATATAACATTATTACACCACTACATATCTACAATACAAAAGGTACGTATAATACCACTTTACAACAATAATACAATGTACGTGTGTGTAGAATGTGTGTGCTAGCACTTATATGCGTATCTGTACCTTTGTGTGTGTCTCTTCACAGTCCCTGCTTTTCCACAAGGTGTATTTTTACCTGTTTTTAAAATCTGATTATACTGCTTGCATCAGTTACCTGAAGTGGAAAAGAGTTCCATGTAGTAATGGCTCTATGTAGTATTGTACGCATGTCTTGTGGAGTATGCTGGGTGTCTGAGCAGTGTGCTAGTAGTTTAGACAGACAGCTTAGTCCATTTAGTTTGTCAACACGTCTTACAGTAACAAGTAGTGATGAAGTCAATCTCTCTTCCACTTTGAGCCATGAGAGATTGACATGCATATCATTAATGTTAGCCATTAATGTTAGCTCCCTGTGTAGTTTTAAGGGCCAGCCGTGCTGCCCTGTTCTGAGCCAATTGTAAAAGTCCCTCTTCGTGGCACCTGACCACACTACTGAACAGTATTCCAGGTGCGACAAAACTAGGGCCTGTAGGACCTGCCTTGCTGATAGTGCTGTTAAGAAGGGAGAGCTTTGTTATGGACAGACTTCTCCCCATCTCAGCTACTGTTGTATCAATATGTTTTGACCGTGACAGTTTACAATCCAGGGTAACTCCAAGCAGTTTAGTCACCTCAACTTGCTCAATTTCCACATTATTCATTACACAATTTAGTTGAGGTTTAGGTTTTAGTGAAGGATTTGTCCCAAATACAATGCTTTAAGTTTTGGAAATATTTAGGACCAACTTATTCCTTGCCACCCATTCTGAAACTAACTGCAGCTCTTTAAGTGTTGCAGTCATTTCAGTCACTGTATTTGCTGACGTGTATAATGTTGAGTCATCCGCATGCATAGACACACTGGCTTTACTCAAGGCCAGTACCATGTCATTAGTATAGATTGAAAAAAGTAAGGTGCCTAAACAGCTGCCCCGGGGAATTCCTGATTATACCTGGATTATGTTGGAGAGGCTTCCATTAATGAATTAACATTGTTTCTTAGGCTACATATGTTAATATGGGATATTTTAATACTTTACTTGGAAGCTTATCAGAAGTAGACTTGCCCATGTTATTCATATTGGAGCTATTAGTGCATGGTTAGTTGCACACAGTGGACGTCCTACTCGGGTACTCCGCTCAGTGCTAACAGTGTAACTCTAGTTCATAGGCAGATGATTACTGCATACAATAGCTATAGGATCAACAGATGTATTCAGGGCAGTTAAGGGGACATACAGTGCTTTCGGAAAGTAATCAGACCCTTTGACTTTTTCCACATTTTGTTACATTACAGCCTTATTCAAAAATGGATTACATAAAATGTAATTTCATCATCAATCTACATAATGACAAACAAAAACAGTTTTTAGACATTTTTGCAAAAGTATTCAAAATAAAAAAAACTGAAAAACGTATTTACATAAGTATTTAGACCCTTTTCTATGAGACTCGAAATTGAGCTCAGGCGCATCCTGTTTCCATCGATCATCCATGAGATGATTCTACAACTTGATTGGAATCCATGTGTGGTAAATTCAATTGATTGGACATGATTTGGAAAGGTACTCACCTGTCTATATAAGATCCCACAATTGATGGTGCATCAAAGCAAAAACAAAGCCATGATTTCGAAGGAATTGTCCGTAAAGCTCCAAGACAGGATCGTGTCGAGCAATCGGGGGAGGAGGGCCTTGGTCAGGGAGTTGACCATAACCCAAAGGTCACTCTGAAAGAGCTCTAGAGTTCCTCTGTGGAGATGGGAGAAACTTCCAAAAGGACAACCATATGCGCAGAACTCCACCAATCAGGCCTTTATGGTAGGTTGTCCAGATGGAAGCCACTCCTCAGTAAATGGCACATGATAGCCTGCTTGGAGTTTGCCAAAAGGCACCTACAAACTCTCAGACCATGAGAAACAATATTCTCTGGTCTGATGAAACCAAGATTGAACTCTTTGGTCTGAATGCCAAGCGTCACTTCTGGAGGAAACCTGACACCATCCCTACGGTGAAGCATGGTGGTGGCAGCATCATGCTGCAGGCATGTTTTTCAGCGGAAGGGACTGGAAGACTAGTCAGGATTGAGGCAAAGATGAGCAAAGCAAAGTACAGAGAGATCCTTGATGAAAACCTGCTCCAGAGCGCTCAGGACCTTAGATTGGGGCGAAGGTTCACCTTCCAACAGGACAATGACCCTAAGCACACAGCCAAGACAACGCAGGAGTGGCTTCAGGACAAGTCTCTGAATGTCCTTGAGTGGCACAGCCAGAGCCCAAATTTGAACCCAATCGAACATCTCTGGAGAGACCTAAAAATAGCTGTGCAGCAACGGTCCCCATCCAGCCTGACAGAGCTTGAGAGGATCTGCAGAGAGGAATGGGAGAAACACCCCAAAATCACTATGGGGTATTGTGTGTAGATTTATGAGGGGAAAAAACTATTTAATCCATTTTAGAATATGGCTGTAACCTACCAAAATTGTGGAATAATTCAAGGGGTCTGAATACTTTCCGAAAGCACTGTGCATTACAGTTTTTCTCAGTCGCTTTGGTGCATTTTTCACAGCATCCCTAACAAGTGGAAAATAATAAGTGCATTTCTCAGAACAATTTGTACAAACTGCAATATACAATAGATATGTTTCTACAGCTAGTCAGTCACTAAAAATCCTTAGTACATCTCTCAAAAGTAAATATTCATGCCAATGATCATGTCAGTGTCATCAGAATGATAAGTAATTGAGTCATTGTTCACGAACAAGGTCGTCAAAATGTTTAGGCATGTTGTCAATGTAACTGTGTACTTTGACAGTATTACCTGATGTAAACTTAGGCTACAGTTTGGATGACAGTTACTGTATTGAAAATGCACAAGGCTGTACTTCTATGGCATATATCAATTTCAACAGTACTATTTACATATTACTGTATGTGGGTTATTGATTGAAAGAGACTGGACAACCCAAGGGGCACAAAGGAAAAAAAACTAAATTAGAAAGAAACACAGGAAACCACCCCTAAGGCACAACTTTGCCCGCAGCACTGTTGTGCTGTCTCTACACATCCAGACGTTCCTGTCTGTCGGCCCACATATTCTCATCCACATCACACCGGATATTTTCCCTTCCAATGCAACGTAGAAAGAATATTTTGGAATGCCTTATCCATCCTCTGCAGGCGTCTACTGTGATGTCCTCACATGCTGCATCCATTGCAGCCAGCAGGGTCATCTGTGTGTGTGGCTGACAATCGTACACCTTCCACCTCCATGCTGAAAATAACTCCTCAATTGGGTTAAGGAATGGTGAATCAGGTGGGAGGAATTCTATGAGCATCATCGGGTGGGTCACAAACCATTGCCTTATGATGTTTGATCGATGGAAACTCACCACAAATGACCACATACTTTGGCAAATCCTCTAAACAGACCCCTCTAATCATCAGGGATGAGAGCCCCGTAGAGAGTCTCTAAAAAGTTGAGTAGATGCTGGGTGTTGTATGGCCCTATAAGGGGGATATGGGTTAGGACACCATGCTCCAAAATAGCAGCACACATGGTGATATTTCCTCCCCGTTGGCCTGGCAAATCCACAGTAGCTCTGTGACCGATGATATTCCGACCCCGCCTTCTGCATTTGGTCAGGTTGAAGCCAGCCTCATCCACTTATACAAAGTTGTGAGAGGGTTCACTTGATTTCAACTCCATTATACGCTATATCCCAGAACACACAGTTGAATTTGTTTTGGTAAGGAAGAGTGACATAAAATGTACATATATTGCATGTTCCTTCCACAGCAATGGAAATGTGTGCAGTTTATGCTTACTGTACTATGTATCACTATAAAATGTTGCTGTAAAGTAGTTACATAGATATATGTTTTACCTGTACATACTGGTACCGTAGCTCCTTAACTCTGTCCTCATTCCTTTGGAATGGTACACGGTACAGCTGTTTCATACTCATCTGGTTTCTATGCAGCACCCTGTCGATGGTTGAGATGCTAACCGTATGGATGTTTTCAAAGACATCGTTGTCTTCTATAATGGTCCTTTGTATTTCCCTGAGTCTCATGGCATTGTATGCTCGGACCATGGTGCAAATAGCCTCCTCCTGTTGAGGTGTGAAAAGGCGTCCTCTGCCACTGGTTTGAGGTAATCTTGCAGTCCTATGTGGGGAAAAATGCAGTGATGCATCGCACACTTTCACATAGACAAAAACTATGCGAACACACATGTTACTGTAAAACGTACAGGTGGGTGCATGTAAGGTGCAGTATGTATCTGTATAGAGTATATTTCTGTATGCTGTGAAATACAAGTGGACTACTGTAATATAAAGCATTGTAGGAAGTATACAGTATACTGCTTATATACAGTAACAGTGCAGTATATTGGTGGACATACCTGTTCTCTCTTCGAAACGTTTGAACTATTGAGGACATGGTTGATCTCCCAATATTCGGCTGCACCCTTCGACCCGCCTCAGCCATTGTAAGGCCATGATTGACAACATGGTCTACAATAGTGGCCCTTATGCCATCAGATATGCGCCTATGTCCTCTTCTGCCTCTTCCTCTGTTTTGCCTTCCACCACGCATCCTTGCTCCTCTTCTTCCTCCTCTTGGCTGTTAACCCTGTTCGTTTCCTGGTCCATCCATTATTGGAAAATTGCAACTCTGTGTTGTGGTCTGTCTATATATGCTTGCCAGTTGATTCTTCATGAGATGCACCTTTGAGCAATTTAGACAACTGGTTGATTGTTGGTTGAACTAACACTTTACATTCCTTCATGAGTGAGGGTCAATTTCACCTGCACGATTCATCAATTCACGTTTTTGTACAAATAGCCTCCTCCTGTTGAGGTGTGAAAAGGCGTCCTCTGCCACCGGTTTGAGGTTATCTTTTGATTCATCAATTCACGTTTTTGTACAAAAGGTCAAGTAGAAATGTGTAAAACTATGCTTGACAGTTTATGACAAATAATTCAACAATTTTGCATGTAATGGCTTATGCAAGGAACTAATGCCTAGATGTTTTGAGGGGTAAGACTATTCAAAAGAGAACCATCTACTATATTTTGATCAACATGACATGAGCAATTGATAATGTGGAAAAAAGCTGACACTTGTACATTATCAATTGCAATTTGTTCAAATGAATAAGAAATTGCTTTAATGATGTGCACAAGTGACTAGATGATTTGGAATTTGTGCAAGTAGTATCAAGAATTTCACTTTTGATCTAAGAAATGCACCAATGTGACTGAGAAAAACTGTAAGTTACTTACATTGTGTCTGCCATCGCCCCTGGGTTAATGTACATTTGATGTACAGTATATTTGACATTTTATGACAACTCAGCGTCACAATGGTAGCTGCACCATTGAGAGCATGGTTGCATTACTGCTTGGTATGGAAACTGCTCAGCCGCCGACTGCATCACTGGGGCCAAGCTTCCTGCCATTCAGGACCTCTATACCAGTCGGTGTCAGAGGAAGGCTCTAAAAATTGTCAAAGACTACAGCCACCCTAGTTATAGACTGTTCTCTCTGCTACCGCATAGCAAGCGGTACCGGAGCACCAAGTCTAGGTCCAAAAAGCTTCTTAACAGCTTCAAACCCCAAGCCATAAGACTCCTGAACAAACAGACAGACAGACAGACAGACAGACAGACAGACAGACAGACAGACAGACAGACAGACAGACAGACAGACAGACAGACAGACAGACAGACAGACAGACAGACAGACAGACAGACAGACACCACATATCAGGTGGGTGAAGATCAGCTGAGGGGAGGATTGCTTAAAAAATGATTTGGAACGGAGCAAATGGAATGGCATCAAACACATGGAAACCATGTTTAATGTATTTGATACCATTTCACTTATGCCACTCCAGCCATTACCACAGCCTGGTACGGCAACTGCACTGCCCTCAACCGCAAGGCTCACCAGAGGGTGGTGCGGTCTGCACAACACATCACCGGGGGCAAACTACCTGCCGTCCATGACACCTACAGTACCCGATGTCACAGGAAGGCCAAAAACACAATCAAGGACAACAACTACCCGAGCCACTGCCTGTTCATACCGCTACCATCCAGAAAGCCAGGTCAGTACAGGTACATCAAAGCTGGGACCGAGAGACTGAAAAACAGCTTCTATCCCAAGGCCATCAGACTGCTAAACAACAATCACTTACTCAGAGAGGCTGTTGCCTACATTAGGACCCAATCTCTGACCACTGTAATAAATGGATCACTAGCCACTTTAAACAATGCCACTTTAAATAATGTCACTTTAATAATGTTTACATATCTTACATTACTCATATCATATGTATATACTGTATTTTATACCATCTATTGCACCTTGCCTATGCTGCTCGGCCATCGCTCATCCATATATTTATATGCAAATATTCTCATTCACCCCTTTAGATTTGTGTGTATTAGGTATTTATTGAGGAATTGTTAGATTACTTGTTAGATATTACTGCACTGTCGGAAATAGAAGCACAAGCATTTCGCTACACTCGCATTAATATCTGCTAACCATGTGTATGTAACCAATACAATTTGATTGGATCCTCCCCAATTAAGGTGCCACCAAGCTCCTGTGGTGTAGATCCACCCACACCCCCTGTCCCAACATCAGCACAATGTGACTTTTTCATTCAATTTTTGGGGCTGGTTAACTGGTTCTGTGAAACCAAGGTTCGGTACTGCCAACAGTTCCTCACCCACCCAGATTCCACTGACTGTGCGTATGTCACCACCAACTGGGTGAGATCATCGCCCGCTGCCTGCGTAGACTCACATGACATTATTACCAATAGAAACCAATAGCAAAACAAAGCCGTGCGATCCAGACTTGGGTTTTGCTGAAAAGTCCAGGATAAAAGGACTTTAAAACTGAGAACAGAGACGATGTCTTTGCTGTAAAGTCTTGGAGTGTCTGGACTGTTTTGGGTGGTGTTCCCTTCTTTTTTTGGTTTGACAGCTTCCAATTCCATTTTCTCACCCTCTCTGTAGACGCACACACACGCAAGCACACAAGCAGACGCACACACAATACTTTCACAGCCCACCCATGGGCATGTAACACACATCCATATATAATGACCAACTTTCCAAAGTAATGGCATAGGGTTGGTGGCCCACCCGAAACAGAACTGGAAACAAATAAAGGGACACACAACATGGAAACTGTGTTGCTATGGTGACACAAAACAAACTGTTGAGTGTGAACCGTCTGTCTGCTCCGTTGCCTCTGGCTGTTCTCCAGTACAGGCTTTCAAAACACACAGACATGTTCAGGGTTCCACTCGGAATCTACTTCAAAACAAGGATGTGGGGAAAAATAGAAAACAACAGGCTTGTATACAGCAGGGTATGCAGTGCCTGTTGTGAAACTGATGAGTAGGGGCAAGAGTTTACATCGACCATGTGACCTGAGTTGTAAAAACAACCCAACCGATGAGCACGGAGAGACCAGAGGAAGCAGTGGCGTGTTTCAGAGACCTCGTGGCTCCCTGTAGGAGCGTGTGGCCGGGCCAGACGGAAAGACTCATTCCTCTTCCTCCTCCTCCTATTTTCCTCTGTGTGTCATTCCCCCTCTACTCTGTGCTTTCCATTACTTGACCAATGGTTTTTCTCAGAGTGTTCCAGGGGTTCGGTCAGCAGGCCAACCGCTGGAGGAAATCACAGTCTCCTTTCTCGTTTTTCTTAGACCCCCTAGAGAGACACAATATGCCCTGGGGGTCTATTCCAGATATAGTTTTAGTCAGGGGAACTACTAAGAAGTTCAGTATTTATCTCAGTCGTCATGAGCTTACTTCAGATGTACTGTATATACTGTTCCATTCAGCTGTATAGAGGTGTTCTGCATATCTCCAGCAGCATGAGGTGAGCATGTCAAAAACCATAAACATAAAGAGAGTCAGTTGAATGAAATTGCACAGGGTGTGAATACAGTATATGATATTGGGCTATCATGAATTGTTGTTAAGTGGTATTTTAAAGATGTCCTCCAGCGATTTTGGAACTTTTACTTTTGAAAATCAATATCTCAAGTATTAACACAGTTAAGCTTTAAGGAATAGGGCATTCAAGGACTTGGTCTGATGAATTTGGGATGTCATCGGCCTCCCCCTTGCTTAAGGAACAATAGAGAACAAAAGAGGAAAGGCCCACCCCACTTTTGTGCTATGTCATGACTTACCTGGACCACTTATCAAGATGTTCCTTTTGTTAAGTAAACCAGGTGTTAAATGAGGTATAAAGGAGACTGGTGGGTCCCCTACAGGATGGTTGAGCTAACGTAGGCTAATTCAATTAGCATAATGTTGTCAGTAACAAGAACATTTCCCAGGACATAATTGTTGCTATGCCGAAACAAAACAAACTGTTGAGTGTGAACCGTCTTTCTGCTCCGTTGCCTCTGGCTGTTCTCCAGTACAGGCTTTCAAAACACACAGACATGCTCAGGGTTCCTCTCGGAATCTACTTCAAAACAAGGATGTGGGGAAAAATAGAAAACAACAGGCTTGTGTACAGCAGTGCCTGTTGTGAATCTGATGAGTAGGGGCAAGAGTTTACATCGACCATGTGACCTGACTGGTAAAAACAACCCAACCGGTGAGCACGAAGGGACCAGAGGAAGCAGTGGCGTGTGCCACATACCTCCTGGCTCCCTGTCGGAACGCGTGGCTGTGCCAGACGGAAAGACTCATTTCTCTTTCTCCTCCTCTTTTCCCCTGTGTGTCATTCAACAACAGAAAGCAGAGCCATCCTGTCATAACCAGACAAACGTGCCTCACATTCGGAGCGAGGCAGAGCAAGAAGAGAGGAGAAAGAGAGAGAGAGAGAGAGAGAGAGAGAGAGAGAGAGAGAGAGAGAGGGAGAGAGAGAGAGAGAGGGAGAGAGAGAGAGAGAGAGAGAGAGAGAGAGAGAGAGAGAGAGAGAGAGAGAGAGAGAGAGAGAGAGAGAGAGAGAGAGAGAGAGAGAGAGAGAGAGAGAGAGAGTGCTCCTGTCTTTCAGGCCAGGAGTTCGGTCAGCAGTCCAACCGTCAGTCTCCTCTCTTAGAACCTCCCCCAACAGTATGAGGTCTGCAGTGCCTTGCGGTCAAGCAATTGTCATACCAGGCAGTGATGCAACTAGTTAGGATGCTCTCGATGGTGCAACTGTAGAACCTTTTGAGTATGAGGACACATGCCAAATCTTTTCAGTCTCCTGAGGGGGAATAGGTTTTGTTGTGCCCTCTTCATGACTGTCTTGGTGTGCTTGGACAATGTTAGTTTGTTGGTGATGTGGACACCAAGGAACTTGAAGCTCTCAACCTCCTCCACTACAGCCCCATCGATAAGAATGGAGGCATACTCGGTCCTCTTTGTCCTGTAGTCCACAATCATCTCCTTTGTCTTGATTACGTTGAGGGAGAGGTTGTTGTCCTGGCACCACATGGCCAGGTCTCTGACCTCCTCCCTATAGGCTGTCTCGTCGTTGTCGGTGATCAGGCCTACCACTGTTGTGTCATCGGCAAACTTAATGATGGTGTTGCAGTCGTGCCTGGCTGTGCAGTCATGAGTGAACAGGGAGTACAGGAGGAGACCGAGCACGGACCCCTGAGGGGCCCCTGTGTTGAGGATCAGCGTGGCGGATGTGTTGTTACCTATCCTTACCTCTTGGGGGTGGCCCGTCAGGAAGTCCAGGATCCAGTTGCAGAGGGTGTTTAGTCCCAGGGTCCTTAGCTTATTGATGAGCTTTGAGGGCACTATGGTGTTGAACACTGAGCTGTAGTCAATGAATAGCATTCTCACATAGGTGTTCCTTTTGTCCAGGTGGGAAAGGGCAGTGTGGAGTGCAATAGAGATTGCATCATCTGTGGATCTGTTAGGGCGGTATGCAAATTGAAGTTGGTCTAGGGTTTCTGGGATAATGGTTTTGAGAAATGCCATTTCAGTTAGTCCAGTTTAAAAGTGTAATTTAGTATAGGATTAGGCTTAATCTGTGCCCGCGAAACCGCCCCTATATTATAGACTATTTTTTGCCTTTTATGAATGTGCTATTCAAGGCATTTCCATTGGCTATAGTAATAAAGGCCAAATTCAATATTTTATCAAATAATTTTTTCATACAATTTTGGGACACCTAAATGGGTCCTAAAATTCTAAGTCAATTAGCTTAATGATCCAAAACAATTCCACATGTCAGTTTAGAACCCCCCCCCCCCCCATAATGATTTTTATTGTGTATTTCACTGTAATATTGATTGGTGTATGAGTACACTTCAAATACAATTAGATTTAATTAGAGGCAGTGTGAGAAAGATGATCCATGCTTCATCCTCATGTACTGTATATCCTATGACTATATAACCATGGAAATAGAACTCTCTCTCTCTCTGTCACAAGACACTATGATTCGATTTCTTGATATCAAAAACCACATGGGTTCCACAGGCTCATCCATGTCTCATCTGACCCTGAAGTTCACATTAACCTCTCAAGCATCTTTTTGAAACAATCAACAGGCTATTAATTATGTCCCTCCTCTAGCCTTCTCTGATAGGCTACTGCGCTCACTTACAGTCATTCCAGACACTGAACCAAGCAAAACTGACAAAAGCCCCAGTAAATAATTAAGCCCTCCTCTCTACCAAAACCATGATAGTGCAATGTGTGTTTGATTGAATTGAGATTATAGCTTCTTTATAGCTCCCTATGAATTTAAGTTCAAAACCCAGGGATGTTGGAGAATGTGTAGGTTACCCAGCAGCATTGCAGTTCTTGACACACTCAAACCGGTGCGCCTAGCACCTACTACCATACCCCATTCAAAGGTACTTGAATATTTTGTCTGAATGTCACACATCCACATTTAATTTCTTAATTGTTTCAAGGCTTACAAATCCTTCTTTAATATGTCTCCTCTTCATCTATCTGGATTGAAGTGAATTTAACAAGTGACATCAATAAGGGATCATAGCTTTTACCTGGATTCACCCTGTCAGTCTATGTCATGGAAAGAGCAGGTGTTCATAATGTTTTGTACACTCAGTGTATATCATAAGGCCAGGTTTTTCCCTAATATAGTTGCTGCCACATCAGCCTGCAAGTCACATTATGTTGGTTTGCAAAGCACTGTTTAACCTCCCAAGGTCGATGTCCACACATGCGTCTCAATCCATTGCATCCGTTTATGTCGCACTTCCAGGTCTTGAGATTCGAAATAAAATAACAAAATGATCCTTGTTGTGACCTTCTTAAAACAATTCCATATAGAACCCACCCTCACCTGGCTTAGTCAGGGTTTATGAGTTTATTCATATTGGAATCCTGCCAGAGTGGGGAAATCTAACAATTGAAACTTTTATTCAGCCACAATTTCCATTCAGAATGACTCCCTGGTTTAGAAAGATAAATTGAGACGACTTAATCCACTGAAATAAAAAAAAGTATTAAAATGTAAATTTATTCACTCACTACTGTAAGTCGCTCTGGATAAGAGCATCTGCTAAATGACTCAAATGTAAACTGGAACAACTATTTCACTAAAAGGTGCAATAAGTCCACCTAACAGATTGGATTCGTTTACAAAAATATGTTATTTATCTTTGTGTAGTATAAGATTAATGGATCAATATGCATGCAACCAACAGATAGATGCTCAACAGATGGTTGCTTGACAACTCAAACGGAATTGTTCTGCAGCTCCATGTTCTCTACTGTACATACTTCAGTCTGAGACAGCCATTGTCTATGTCATTTGTGGTGGTGTCAAAATGAAGAGTGTTGTACAAACCAACTCATCAGAGTATCAAAGTCAATGACGAATCTTCAAAACTGCACTTTACCCACAAATGTTTTCTGCATCTGGCCCAAACAATCCGTTTCTGGGGCCAATCAGAATAGTTATAATGTGTTTACGTTTCAGTAACCTAACGTAAAATAATAAAAGCAATGCTTCCAACTAGATCCCCTACATATTGGTCTTGACTAGAATAAAACAATCTGTCAGGGAGGGTCTCCTCTGCAGTGTTTCATCAATCCAGTAAAAAAATAATATAATAATAGTTTATTATGGAAGAGGAGTTAACCAGGAAAAGCCCATTGAGTCTCTTATTCAAGGGAGACCTGGCCAAAAAGGCAGCAACAATCAATACATTATAGAATAAAACAATAGAATACAATACAATTCAACAACATGATCCAGCCTAAAATAAGCATTTTACACTCCTCTGTAACAGTCTCCCATCAACAATGTAAATTCATCCAGTGACACTAACATATCAAGATGAAGCATTGATTGTAGACTATTCCATGCCTCTGGTGCCCAAGATGAGAAGGCAGTCTTGACTAATACAGTAAATGTCCTGGGAACTTTATGTAGCAACCACCTAGACTGGGAATGGTAACTGCTGGTGGTGAAGGAGACCAAACTACAGCGCTAAAGAGGGAGTTTACTCAAAAGGGCTTTGTAAATGAACACATACAAATGTAGCTTTCTGCGCGTATAAAGTGAGGTCCAACCCACCATTTGTTGTAAGGTGCAATGGTGGGTGAGTGACTTGGCATTTGTAATAAATTGAAGGACACATGAAAAACAGAGTCCAGTTTCTGTAAGACAGAGGAGGCTGGATGTATATACAAGTCACCATAATACATTACAGAGAGAAAAGTGGCCGGAACAAGCTTCTTTCTAGCCATAAGCGGGAAGCAAGCCTTATTATGAAAATAAACAACTATTTCAATTTAATCTTCCTCACAAGATTATCCATATGAACTTTAAAGGACAACTTGTCATCCAACCATAAACCTAGGTATTTGTAGGATGACACTTTTTCAATGGATAAGCCACCAGATTTGACAATGCTAACCTTCTCTGGCTGAGTGCTAGCTCTGGTAAAGGTAATGAATTTCGTTTTTTGTATATTCATGACTAGTTTGAGAACGATGTAGATTTTCCCATGGGCCACGGTGCATCTGGTTTTTCAATCAGGCAACCGCTTCTCTGCTCCTAGCCTTCAGTGCACACCAGCACTTTGTAGCAGGCCTTGTGGGCAGACAGATACTCCTGATTCTGTGTGCTCCAACTCCAAAAAGGTGTAGGCTACAGTTTATGAGCGCCCCCCCCACCTCCCAAAAAAGGCCTTCTCAATCAGAGATCGTTGTACAAGCACATTTAGTAAAACAGAGACAGATCTAAAAATAATAGTTCTTACATACAGCATCCACCTTCACATCAAAAGTGTTTGCATTAAAACATAAAAGCTCAGATCTCAAGGATCAGACATACAAACGGACAGACTGATTGGCTGCCATCTTGGATTACCTGTGCAACTAGAGGAGACAAAACTTTAGATCACCTTTACAACCTTCTGTCCCTGTTCTTGATCGAGCGGGGCTTCTCCATCTGTAGGAGGCCTGCCACACCCATCCTCTCACCCATCCATAACGGCTTCTCTGAATCCTGAGAAGCGTGGGAGTGGGCGTATTTCATTGTCCTTGCCAGCGGTGATTCTGGGCAGCTCGATGGTAAGAAAGTTGACCATTCCGGGTGCAAAAACAATGTCTTATCCCGGAGCTCGTGTAAATGACATTACTAAGCTGCTCCCAAATGTACTACTCCAGGACATGGAAATTGATTCTATAGTAGTCCATGTGGGTATTAATGACATTATGAAAGGCAGTTCTGAAAAGTTGAAACTGGATTTTAAAGAGTTGATTGACTCTGCTAAACACTAACAAAAGACCCATTATATCTGGTCCTCTACCATCTCTGAAATGCGGCATTGAACGCTTTAGCAGGATTCTTTCTCTTCACAACTGGCTATGGCAGCTCAATGGGTATAACTTTTGTTGACAATTTTGATACCTTTTGGAAACAAAACACATTTTATAAGGAGCATGGGATCCACGCAAATCATTTGGGATTCTGGATCCTTTCAGAGCACTATAAGGCTGCATTGAGACAATGACTTATCAATGTCTCAAGCCCAGCTCAGCTAATCCCTACCATTGTGACACAGAGTTGTCATAATGCTTCAGCAATTGTACATTACACCAGGGGTGTCAGTAGACACAATGTAAGTAACCTAATTTATGTCCCGTTAAGTGCACTGAATGCCTCTACTGTTCCTACAGCTTTTGTATGCAGTCATCATGTGCCTATAAACCAGCTGTATACTGTTATCACTAAGCCGTTGTGGTCTAGGAAGAAGTCCACTGTGTGCAGCTCACCCTGCACTAACATAAATAACATGATCACATCTACTGCTTCTAAGCTTCCCAGTAAAGCAAATAACGCAAGTAAGCATTCCAGATGAAAAGTGCTCAAAATAGCCCACATTAATACGGTTTGAAGTCAGAAGTTTACATACACTTAGGTTGGAGTCATTAAAACTCGTTTTTCAACCACTCCACAAATTTCTTGTTAACAAACTAGTTTTGGCAAGTCGGTTAGGACCACTACTTTGTGCATGACACAAGTATTTTTTCCAACAATTGTTTACAGACAGATTATTTCACCTATAATTCACTGTATCACAATTCCAGTGGGTCAGAAGTTTACATACACTAAGTTGACTGTGCCTTTAAACAGCTTGGAAAATTCCAGAAAATTATGGCATGGCTTTAGAAGCTTCTGATAGGCTAATTTACATAATTTGAATCAATTGGAGGTGTACCTGTGGATGTATTTTGAGGCCTACTTTCAAACTCAGTGCCTATTTGCTTGACATCATGGGAAAATCAAAAGAAATCAGCCAAGACCATAGAAAAAAATATGTAGACCTCCACAAGTCTGGTTCATCCTTGGGAGCAATTTCCAAATGCCTGAAGGTGCAACGTTCATCTGTACAAACAATAGTACACAAGTAGAAACACCATGGGACCATGCAGCCGTCATACCACTCAAGAGGGAGAAGCGTTCTGTCTCCTAGAGATGAACGTGCGAAAATGTGAAAATCCATCCAAGAACAACAGCAAAGGACCTTGTGAAGATGCTGGAGGAAAAACAGGTCTTAAAGTATCAATATCCACAGTAAATCGAGTCCTATATCGACATAACCTGAAAGGACGCTCAGCAAGGAAGAGGCCACTGCTCCAAACTGCCATAAAAAAATCCAGACTATGGTTTGCAACTGCACATGGGGACAAAGATCGTACTTTTTGGAGAACTGTCCTCTGATCTGATGAAACAAAAATATAACTGTTTGGCCATGTTTGGAGGAAAAAGGGGGAGACTTGCAAGCCGAAGAACACAATCCCAACTGTAAAGAATGGGGGTGGCAGCATCATGGGGGTGGCACTGCTGCACGATCATCCTATTTTTCCAACTTAATTGAGAAAAATAAGAACAATCCTAAATTTATTTTTGATACTGTCGCAAAGCTAAATAAAAAGCCTCATTCCCCAAGAGAGGATGGCTTTCACTTCAGCAGTAATACATTTATGAACTTCTTTGAAGAAAAGATCATGATCATTACAAAGCAAATTACAGACTCCTTTTTAAATCTGCGTATTCCTCCAAAGCTCAGTTGTCCTGAGTCTGCACAACTCTGCCAGGACTTAGGATCAAGGGAGACACTCAAGTGTTTTAGTACTGTATCTCTTGACACACTGATGAAAATAATCATGGCTTCTAAACCTTCAAGCTGCATACTGGACCCTATTCCAACTAAACTACTGAAAGAGCTGCTTCCTGTGCTTGGCCCTCCTATGTTGAACATAATAAACGGCTCTCTATCCACCGAATGTGTACCAAACCCACTGAAAGTGGCAGTAATAAAGCCTCTCTTGAAAAAGCCAAACCTTGACCCAGAAATATTTAAAAAACTATCGGCCTATATCGAATCTCCCATTCCTCTCAAAAATTTTAGAAAAAGCTGTTGCACAGCAACTCACTGCCTTCCTGAAGAAAAACAATGTTTACGAAATGCTTCAGTCTGGTTTTAGACCCCATCATAGCACTGAGACTGCACTTTGTGAAGGTGGTAAATTACCTTTTAATGGCGTCAGACCGAGGCTCTGCATCTATCCTCGTGCTCCTAGACCTTAGTGCTGCTTTTGATACCATCGATCACCACATTCTTTTGGAGAGATTGGAAACCCAAATTGGTCTACACGGACAAGTTCTGGTCTAGTTTAGATCTTATCTGTCAGGCAGATATCAGTTTGTCTCTGTGGATGGTTTGTCCTCTGACAAATCAACTGTAAATTTCGGTGTGCCTCAAGGTTCCATTTTGCGACCACTATTGTTTTCACCATATATTTTACCTCTTGGGGATGTCATTCGAAAATATAATGTTAACTTTCACTGCTATTCTATTTTTTATTTTACCTTTATTTAACTAGGCAAGTCAGTTAAGAACAAATTCTTATTTTCAATGACTGCCTAGGAACAGTGCCTGCTCAGGGGGGCAGAACGACCGATTTGTACCTTGTCAGCTCGGGGGTTTGAACTTGCAGCCTTCCGGTTACTAGTCCAACGCTCTAACCACTAGGCTACCCTGCTGCCCCATGCTATGCGGATGACACACGGCTGTACATTTTGATGAAACATGGTGAAGCCCCAATATTGCCCTTGCTGGAAGCCTGTGTTTCAGACACAAGAAAGTTAATGAATTTCTACTTTTAAACTCGGACAAAACAGAGAAGCTTGTTCTCGGTCCCAAGAAACAAAGAGATCTTCTGTTGAATCTGACTATTAATCTTGATGGTTGATTTTTGGGGACACTATTTTTATGTTTGGAAAAATAACGTTCCCAAAGTAAACAGCCTATTTCTCAGGACCAGATGCTAGAATATGCATATAATTGACCGATAGGATAGAAAACATTCTAAAGTTTCTAAAACTGTCAAAATACTGTCTGTGAGTATAACAGAACTGATATTGCAGGCGAAACCCTGAGAAAAATCAAACCAGGAAGTGGCTTCTATTTTGAAAACTCCATGTTCCATAGCCTCCCATTGCTCCATTTAAAGGGATATCAACCAGATTCCTTTCCTATCGCTTCCTGAAGGTGTCAACAGTCTTCAGACATAGTTTCAGGCTTTTTTTTTGAAGAATGAGCGTGAATGACCACATTGCGTAAGTGGATAGGAGTGAACTCTCAGAGTGAATTGTGCGCAAAAGAGAAAGGCGGACATTGTTACTCCGGTCCTAGTGAAAAGCCAACTGTCCCGGTTTATATATTATCGAATAGATATTTGAAAAACACTCTGAGGTTTGATTATAAAAAACATCTGACATGTTTCTGTGGACATTATGGATATAATTTGGAATTTTTGTCTGCGTTGTCGTTACCGCTCTTTCCGGTGGATTCCTGGGCATAACGCACCAAACTAACGGAGGTATTTGGATATAAAAATATCTTTATGGAACAAAAGGAACATTTGTTGTCTAACTGGGAGTCTCGTGAGTGAAAACATCCGAAGATCATCAAAGGTAAACGATTAATTTGATTGCTTTTCTGATTTTCGTGACCAAGTTACCTGATGCTAAGTATACTTATTGTTTTGTCGAGCAATCGATAAACTTACACAAATGATTGTATTGCTTTTGCTGTAAAGCATATTTTCAAAATCTGAGACAACAGGTGGATTAACCTTTTGTGACTAGGGGGCAGTATTTTCACTTTTGGAAAAAATATTTTGTCCCGGATCCGGGAGAATTGACACTAGTTAGCATAACGCAACGGACAAAAAATCTTACTAGAAAATATTCATATTCATGAAATCACAAGTGAAATATATTCAAACACAGCTTAGCCTTTTGTTAATCACCCTGTCACCTCAAGACAAGCATTTGTGTAAGTTTATCGATAGCCTAGCATAGCATTATGCCTAGCTAGCAGCATGCAATCTGGTCACGAAAATCAGAAAAGCAATCAAATTAAATAGTTTACCTTTGATGAGCTTCGGATGTTTTCACTCACGAGACTCCCAGTTAGATAGCAAATGTTCCTTTTTTCCAGAAAAATTATTTTTGTAGCCAAAAAAAAAAAACGACCGGAAATTCGGTCACAACAACGCCGAAAAATATTCCAAATTAGCTCCATAATATCAACAGAAACATGGCAAACGTTGTTTATAATCAATCCTCAAGATGTTTTTCAAATATCTATTCGATAATATATCAACCGGGACAGAGCTTTTTTCAGTAAGACCGGGTGGAAAAATGGCTACCTCTATCTTTTGCGTGAGAAATACACAAAGAGCAATCAGGTGGACACTGACGCAATGTTGTCGCTCAGGCTCATTTTTCAAAATAAAAGCCTGAAACTATGTCTTGTGATACTAGACACATTAAGGAAGCCATAGAAAAAGGAATATCGTTGATATCCCATTCACTGCTCAATGGGGAAGCATAGGAAGGGACTCTTATTTAGAAACCGCTGCGTTCCTGATTGGATTTTTCTCATTCTTTTCCCTGCAATATCAGTTCTGTTATATTCACAGACAATATCTTTACAGTTTTGGAAACTTTAGAGTGTTTTCTGTCCTAAACTGTCAATTATATGCATATTCTATTTTCTGGTCCTGAAAAATAGCCCGTTTACTTTGGGAACGTTATTTTTCCCAAAATAAAAAAAATTACCCCTAGATTCAACAGGTAAAGGATTCAAGGTTTTACTGATAACCTACAAAGCATTACACGGGCTTGCTCCTACCTATCTTTCCGATTTGGTCCTGCTATACATACCTAAACGTACGCTATGGTCACAAGACGCAGGCCTCCTAATTGTCCCTAGAATTTCTAAGCAAACAGCTGGAGGCAGGGCTTTCTCCTATAGAGCTCCATTTTAATGCAATGGTTTGCCTACCCATGTGAGAGACGCAGACTCGGTCTCAACCTTTAAGTCTTTATTGAAGACTCATCTCTTTAGTCGGTCCTATGATTGAGTGTAGTCTGGCCCAGGAGTGTGAAGATGAACGGAAAGGCACTGGAGCAACAAACCGCCCTTGCTGTCTCTGCCCCTGCTGTCTCTACGTGGCCGGTTCCCCTCTCTCCACTGGGATTCTCTGCCTCTAACCCTATTACAGGGGCTGAGTCACTGGCTTACTGGTGCTCTTCCATGCCGTTTCTAGGAGCGGTGCGTCACTTGAGTGGGTTGAGTCACTGACGTGGTCTTCCTGTCTGGGTTGCCCCCCCTCCCCTTGGGTTGTGCCATGGTGGAGATCTTTGTGGGCTATACTAGGCCTTGTCTCAGGATGATAAGTTGGTGGTTGAAGATATCCCTCTAGTTTTGTGGGAGCTGTGCTTTGGCAAAGTGGGTGGGGTTATAGACTGCCTGTTTGGGCCTGTCTGGGGGTATCATTGGATGGGGCCACAGTGTCTCCTGACCCCTCCTGTCTCAGCCTCCAGTATTTATGCTGCAGAGTTTATGTTGGGGGGCTAGGGTCAGTCTGTTTTATCTGGAGTATTTCTCCTGTTTTATCCGGTGTCCTGTGTGAATTAACTTCATATGGCTGCAGGGGCAGTATTGAGTAGCTTGGATGAAAAGGTGCCCATTGTAAACGGCCAGCTCCTCAGTCTCAGATGCTAATATAGGCATATTATTATTAGTATTGGATAGAAAACACTCTAAAGTTTCCAAAACTGTCAAAATATTGTCTGTGAGTATAACAGAACTGATATTGCAGGCGAAACCCTGGGGAAAATCAAAACAGGAAGTGGCTTCTATTTTGAAAACTCCATGTTCCATATCCTCCCTTTGCTGGATTTAAAGGGATATGAACCAGATTCATTTTCCTATCACTTCCTCAGGGTGTCAACAGTCTTCAGGCATAGTTTCAGGCTTTTATTTTGAAAAATGAGCATTGCTTGCTGTTTGGGGTTTTAGGCTGGGTTTCTGTACAGCACTTTGAGATTTCAGCTGATGTAAGAAGGGCTCTTTAAATACATTTAATTTGATTTGATCATGTTGTGGGGTGCTTTGCTGCAGGAGGGACTGGTGCACTTCATAAAATAGATGGCATCCTGAGGCAGGACAAGAATGTGGATATATTGAAGCAACTTCTCAAGACATCAGTCAGGAAGTTAAAGCTTGGTCGCAAATGGGTCTTCCAAATGAACAATGACCCCAAGCATAAAGTTGTGGCAAAATGGCTTAAGGACAACAATGTCAAGGTATTGGAGTGGCCATCACAAAGCCCTGACCTCAATCCTATAGAAAATGTGTGGGCAAAACTGTAAAAGCGTGTGTGAGCAAGGAGGCCTACAACCCTGACTCAGTTACACTAGCTAGGTATAAACTACCTTAATTTGTCTGGACCCCAGGAAGAGTAGCTGCTGGCTTGGCAAATACAAATACAAATACTCCACACAGAAACTCATACAAGGTCCTTCCTCACTCTCCCTTTGGTAAATCAGACCGTAACTCTATCCTCCTACTTCCTGCTTACAAGGAAAAACTCAAACAGGAAGTATCAGTGACGCGCTCAATACAGAAGTTGTCCGATGAAGTGGATGCTAAGTTACAGGACAATTTCGCTAGCACAGACTGGAATATGTTCTAGGATTCATCCGATAACACTGAAGAGTTTATCCCCACTGTGACCGTACTTACATAGCTGTCAAGCATTGCAAGCCTTGCAGATGAGCTAAATGCCTTCTATGCTTGCTTTGAGGCAAGCAACACTGAACTATGTATAAGAGCACCATCTGTTCCTGATGACATTCACAAGGCCATGGGGCCAGATGGAATACCAGGATGCGTACTTAGAGCATGCACTGTCCAGCTATAAGTGTCTTCACTGACATTTTCAGCCTATCCCTGGCCCGGTCTGTAATACCAACTTGTTTCAAGCAGACCACCATAGTCCCCTCGCCCAAGAATGCCAAGGTAACCTGCCTAAATGACTATCGCCCTGTAGCACTCACATCTATAGTCATGAAATGCTTTGAAAGGCTGGTTATTGCTCATATTAACTCTATCATCCCAGACACCCTGGACCCACTCCAATTTGCATATCGCCCAAACATATTCATACATGATACAATCTCTATTGAACTCCACACTGCTCTCATCCACCCGGACAAAAGTAATACTTATGTAAGAATGCTATTCATTGACTACAGCTCAGCACTCAACACCATAGTCCCCTCCAAGCTCATCACCAAGCTCAGGACCCTGGGACTGAAAACCTCCCTCTGAAACTGGATCCTGGACCTCCTGACGGGCCTGCCCCAGGTGTTGAGTGTAGGCAACAACACATATGCCATGCTGACCATCAACACGGGGGCCCCTCAGGGATGTGTGCTTAGTCCCCTCTTGTTGTACTCCCTGTTCACCCACGACTGCGTGGGTGTGCACGACTCCAATACCATCATGAAGTTTGCTGATGACACGACGGTGGTAAGACTGATCACCAAAGACGATGAGGCAGAAACCTGGAAGTGTGGTGCCAGGGCAACTACCTCTCCCTCAATGTCAGCAAGACAAAGGAGCTGATCGTGGACTACAGGAAATGGAGGGGTGAGCATACCCCATCCACATCGATGGGGCTGTAGTAGAGCGGGTTGAGTGCTTCAAGTTCGTCAGTGTCCTCATCACTAAGGAATTAACATGGTACACACGCAGCCACACAGTGGTGAAGAGGTCATGCCAGCACTTCTTCACCCTCAGGAGGTTGAAAAGATTTGACATGGGCGCTCAGATCCTAAAAAAGTTCAACAGCTACACCATTGAGAGCCCAGTACATCACTGGGCCTGAGCTCTCTGCCATTCAGGACCACTATAAGGGTGGCCTCAAAGAGCTAGATGTTCTTTACCATTGGGCCATCATATTTGCCACCAATGCTCCCTATAGTACACATCACTGCACTCTATACTCCTCTGTTAACTGGTCGTCTCTGTATACCCATCGCAAAACCCACTGGTTGAGGCCTCACTCCCCCTTATCTGAGATAGCCTAGTGTTGGACTAGTAACTGAAAGGTTGGAAGATCAAAGCCCCAAGCTGACAAAGTAAAAACAATCTGTTGTTCTGCCCCTGAACAAGTTCCTAGACTGTCATTGAAAATAAGAATTTGTTCTTAACGGACTTGCCTAGTTAAAAAAATAAAAACTATGCAAGAACTATTTAGTAAAGAGCAGTCAGCTGTTATTCAGTCTATAATGGAGTGGCTGGCACAGTCACCAGATCTCAATCCTATTGAGCAGTTGTGGGAGCAGCTTGACCCTATGGTAAGTAAGAAGTGCCTATCAAGCCAATCTAAATTGTGGGAGGTGCTTCAGGAAGCATGGGGTGAAATCTCTTCATATTACCTCAACAAATTGACAACTAGAATGCCAAATGTTTTCAAGGCTGTAATTGCTGCAAATGGAGGATTCTTTGACGAAAGCAAAGTTTGAAGGACACAATTAGTATTTCATTTAAAAATCATCATTATAACCTTGTCAACATCTTGACTATATTTCCTATTCATTTTGAAACTAACTTCATGTATGTTTTCATGTAAAACAAGGACATTTCTAAGTGACCCCAAACCTTTGAACTGTAGTGTACATAGCTACCTCAATTTCTTCGCACACGTTCACATCGACTCAGTGCTGGTACTCCCTGTATATAGCCATGTTATTTGTGACTGATTATTGTTATTCACTGTGTATTTATTTTTGGAATAGGACCAGTAAGTAAGCATTTCACTGTTAGTCTATACGTGTTGTTTTATGAAGCATATGACAAATAAAATGGTATTTTATTTTCCTGGACCAGACACCTTATACACCTTATTAATACACCTCTTAGAGTTAGTTCTCTTTCTGAAAAGAGAGTGTGTGTGTGTGTGTGTGTGTGTTTGTGTGTGTTTTTGTATACAGCTGAGCGAGAGGATAATGGGATAAAACAGCCTATGTTTAAATTCAAGAGCAGTGACATCGTCTGAAGAGAGGAGCGGGGCTGTTGGAAGCCCTTCCTGACTGGAGCTCCTTACCAGGCTGAGCTGTATCCTGAAGCAAAGGGGGGAGGGAGAGATAGAGAGAGAGAGAGAGGGTGGAAACGAGAGAGGGGGAAGAGACAAAGTCAGAGAGTGAGGGAAGGAAAGAGAGAGGGAGGGAGAAAGAGAAAGCAACAGAGGGAGAGAGAAAGAGAAAGAGTGTGATGTCAAACCAGCTGAGCTCAGAAAGTAAACAGAGCTCCAGACTGCAGCATGCTTTCTGCGGTACGGGGACTGCAGCTGGGGGAAAGCCACGGGGGGACCCCTACGCTCCCTCACACAGGCACCCACCACTCCCCCGGGACCCGTGGATCTTCCCTCTTCATCACTCTCTTCATCCTCATCTCCCTGTACCAGGGGCTAGCATGGCCCTACGGTAAGAGCCCCTGCAAAATCAGATATGTCTCTCTCTGTCTCTCCACCCTTCCTCCTGTCTTTATCTCTCCTTCTCTTTTTCTCTTAAAGGGCAGAAAGGCTTTCAGAGTGCCTTGTGAAAGAAGAGCCATACAGTGAGATGTTAAGTAGAAGCTTTTGTAGAGGGAGGAAACAGAGTTTGTTGTTGGTTTGACTTAAAGAACCTGCTGTGGGATCCTGCTTTGGGATCCTGCATGAGTCAACCTCTTGGTGTTTTAACTTGTTATTGTCTACTTAAGAGTCATCACGCTCTTTCTTTCCTCACCCTTTACTTACTGTGCAACATGATTTCATATCTGCTGAGCACTTTAAATTATTAATTTCAACTGACCATCTCTTATCTGAGATATGTGCTGGATCCCAAACAAAGCCACACATTCCTTGTAAATAGATGGAGCCGTTCCGAGCCTGCTTATCATCCTGTTAAACATTTGGCAGTCTGTGTCTATTGACAGAGTGTGGTGGATGAGGTCTGCTCAGAAGCATCCGTCTATTGGCCCTCGTGACCATTTGAACCGCTGCAGGGTGTGTATCATATTGGAGTGAATAATACAGTCTCTGCTGATGTGTCTACCATACTGTGTCTCTCATAACTTTCCAGTGAACTACACAGAGACTTACTAACTATAACTAACACATCCAGGTGTTATGGCAGTACAATAAAGCCTAATGTAAAACGTTTTATGAGGTAGACTACAACCGTTTTAAACACCTGTAATGAAGATACCTCCCTTCGGCGATGAGAGATGTGCCAGAGTTTACTACTTAACTGATAATAAACAGAAATTACAGAGCAGTGAGACTGACTCAGGCTATTAATGTACCAGTTGCTTCAAATTCATTATACAATCAGTTGATGAAGGATGAAATCGGTTGAGCAAAACAGCAATCACTATGGAACTGTGCCTAGAGGGAAGGTTGTGGGTTTGATGGTTTTTCTTAAAGAGCAGAAGTGATTACACACTGGAGCCAAGTATTTGGCGTGAGGGCAGTGCAAGAGAGGAAACGTAAGAGAGAGAGAGACAAAGGGAGAGACAAAGAGAGACGGGGGGGGCAGGAGAGAGATTTAAAAACAAAGACAAAGACAGACAGATAAATCTTTTGAGAATCCTTAACTCTGAGCTGAGTTCAGTCAGCAACAGGCTGCAGGCTGCAGGCTGCCTGGACATTCTTTCCTGTTGAATGTGGGGTACTCCCTCCACTGTGCTTCCAAAGGACCTCTGTTCTTCTTACACATTTCCTACTCTCCAGTCAGTCAATGATGTCTCCTCACAGCTTATTTGGCTAAGATCCCCAGGAGGCTGGTTTAGGCTAATGGGTAGTTAGCAGTTGTAAATAGAGACCAAGGTCACTGGCAGATAGAAGAGAGGGAGAGGGGAGAGGGATAAAAGGAGAAAGAAGGGGGGAGAATTAAGAGGGAATAGGGGAGAGAAAAAGGGGAAAGGGCAGAGTGGAGGTGGGAGAGGTGAGAGGAGAAGAGTGTCACGTTGGCATAAATAGGTCGGGAGACAGGCGCAGGAATGCATAATAGTTTTTTTATTAAGCCCAAATGACGGCGTGCCGTGTAAAGGCACGGGGGCGAAGACCAAACAAACACGTGACAAAACCCAGGGTAGAAACCCAAAACAAAAGAGCGAGGAGCACCTCGAATAAATAACACACGCACAATGATTAACACACAGGACGAGATCCGTAATCATCTGTGCAATTCACAATGGCACGAAAGCCAAAACACACAGCACAGGTACTCACACGCACCATGGACATTGTAACAATAATCGACCACACAATGGAAACCAAAGGGCACACTTATACAAGTACTAATCAGTGGGAATAGGGGACAAGTGTGCGTAATGAAAGTTCTGAAGGGATCTGTGACAAAGAGAGAGTGACGGGGGCAGGGTATGGAGAGTCTGCCATTGATGAGAAAATGTTGGCGAAATTGAGCGTTTGGAAAATAGAATATCATATTGTCTGAAAGAGTTCAGTTCAAGTCTCAAGTTAACAGACCAAATGTATGAAACAAATGTGCAAATTTCAGGCTCCTGTTTGACCTAGATTCCAGTATACATTTTTACACACGATACACAATTGAACAAAAGTGGATAATAGAGAAACGGGTGTATGTATTGAAATGGGCTTGTGGTTTCTTATCAGACAGATGTTTACTTAAAAGCATTGCAGAGGTTGTCCATGGAGATCTATATTTGGGATCAGGATCCATATGTGTGAACAGAGCTACAGTATCCCCAACACACTCCATCCCACATACTGTACACCACACAGGAGGTTGGTGGCACCTTAATTGGGGAGGATGGACTTGTGGTAATGACTGGAGAGGAATGAGTTGAATGGCATCAAATTCATGGTTTGATACCATTCTATTTCCTCCGTTCCAGCCATTATAATGAGCTGTCCTCCCCTCGGCAGCCTCCACTGGTACACCACAAACCCCAGAGGAGTTTCCTGTTCCACGGCCGCTAAATCGCTCAGACCTCAAAATATTAGACATCTGCAGCCAGAGAGCACAGAGAGTCAGCATGCACACAAAAGTGCACACACGAACACACTACAGCTATTCTGCTCTGAGTACGGGGACAATTTCTTTGGTAGCAGATGCAATGTGTCATCTTATTGATTGTCAATGTTTCCTGACACAACAGTGGCGAGGCCACAAGACTCACAGCTCCTGAATCACAACACTTCCTGTGACATAAACACATGTAGCCATCAACAAGCGGCAACAGTGACAAATGTAGATTTTTAACAGCTATGATAGAGCCCTGAATGCAGACGGCATTCATCTCTGATATGACGTTAACTCACTGCTCAGCAATGCTCAGCGCATCAGTTCTCTCGCTCACCCATATGCATGAACGTGCGTACGCATTAACCCATGCATGAACACACGCATGCCCGCGCACTAGCTCTCTGTGGTTTCTGACTCTATTGTGATCTTAATGGTCCTCAGTTGGGGTAGCAGGCTTTATTTAAAGATGCAGTCTACAATATTGTGCCATTTTTAGAGCAGAGGACAGGGAATAGTTTTTTGGGGGGTGTGGGGGGGTGAGTACAGTACTCACAGCTGTGCCTCAAAGCATTTGGATGTGAAATCAGAGATGAGAGGAATGAAAAGAATTGTGTAGACTTTTTATACACAACAAATAAAGAGACTGTAGAGCAACCTTGAGTTTGACCCCAAAATAGACATTTATAAGGGGACTGCCATGAGTTGATATGAGTTGGCATGCTGCCAGGGCTGGAGTGCAAGCTGGTTTATGGTCAATATTAGGATTTTGGCCAATAAAATTCTGCACAATAGGCATATTTTGTGTATCAGTCAGAGCAGCTACATATTGGAAGTGGTGTATCAGTCAGAGCAGCTACATATTGGAAGTGGTGTATCAGTCAGAGCAGCTACATATTGGAAGTGGTGTATCAGTCAGAGCAGCTACATATTGGATGTGGTGTATCAGTCAGAGCAGCTACATATTGGAAGTGGTGTATCAGTCAGAGCAGCTACATATTGGAAGTGGTGTATCAGTCAGAGCAGCTACATATTGGAAGTGGTGTATCAGTCAGAGCAGCTACATATTGGAAGTGGTGTATCAGTCAGAGCAGCTACATATTGGAAGTGGTGTATCAGTCAGAGCAGCTACATATTGGAAGTGGTGTATCAGTCAGAGCAGCTACATATTGGAAGTGGTGTATCAGTCAGAGCAGCTACATATTGGAAGTGGTGTATCAGTCAGAGCAGCTACATATTGGAAGTGGTGTATCAGTCAGAGCAGCTACATATTGGAAGTGGTGTATCAGTCAGAGCAGCTACATATTGGAAGTGGTGTATCAGTCAGAGCAGCTACATATTGGAAGTGGTGTATCAGTCAGAGCAGCTACATATTGGAAGTGGTGTATCAGTCAGAGCAGCTACATATTGGAAGTGGTGTATCAGTCAGAGCAGCTACATATTGGAAGTGGTGTATCAGTCAGAGCAGCTACATATTGCAGCTACATATTGGAAGTGGTGTATCAGTCAGAGCAGCTACATATTGGAAGTGGTGTATCAGTCAGAGCAGCTACATATTGGAAGTGGTGTATCAGTCAGAGCAGCTACATATTGGAAGTGGTGTATCAGTCAGAGCAGCTACATATTGGAAGTGGTGTATCAGTCAGAGCAGCTACATATTGGAAGTGGTGTATCAGTCAGAGCAGCTACATATTGGAAGTGGTGTATCAGTCAGAGCAGCTACATATTGGAAGTGGTGTATCAGTCAGAGCAGCTACATATTGGAAGTGGTGTATCAGTCAGAGCAGCTACATATTGGAAGTGGTGTATCAGTCAGAGCAGCTACATATTGGAAGTGGTGTATCAGTCAGAGCAGCTACATATTGGAAGTGGTGTATCAGTCAGAGCAGCTACATATTGGAAGTGGTGTATCAGTCAGAGCAGCTACATATTGGAAGTGGTGTATCAGTCAGAGCAGCTACATATTGGAAGTGGTGTATCAGTCAGAGCAGCTACATATTGGAAGTGGTGTATCAGTCAGAGCAGCTACATATTGGAAGTGGTGTATCAGTCAGAGCAGCTACATATTGGAAGTGGTGTAGTCAGAGCAGCTCAGAAGTGGTGTATCAGCTACATATTGGAAGTGGTGTATCAGTCAAAGCAGCTACATATTGGAAGTGGTGTATCAGTCAGAGCAGCTACATATTGGAAGTGGTGTATCAGTCAGAGCAGCTACATATTGGAAGTGGTGTATCAGTCAGAGCAGCTACATATTGGAAGTGGTGTATCAGTCAGAGCAGCTACATTTTGGAAGTGGTGTATCAGTCAGAGCAGCTACATATTGGAAGTGGTGTATCAGTCAGAGCAGCTACATATTGGAAGTGGTGTATCAGTCAGAGCAGCTACATATTGGAAGTGGTGTATCAGTCAGAGCAGCTACATATTGGAAGTGGTGTATCAGTCAGAGCAGCTACATATTGGAAGTGGTGTATCAGTCAGAGCAGCTACATATTGGAAGTTGTGTATCAGTCAGAGCAGCTACATATTGGAAGTGGTGTATCAGTCAGAGCAGCTACATATTGGAAGTGGTGTATCAGTCAGAGCAGCTACATATTGGAAGTGGTGTATCAGTCAGAGCAGCTACATTTTGGAAGTGGTGTATCAGTCAGAGCAGCTACATATTGGAAGTGGTGTATCAGTCAGAGCAGCTACATATTGGAAGTGGTGTATCAGTCAGAGCAGCTACATATTGGAAGTGGTGTATCAGTCAGAGCAGCTACATATGGGGTGGGGGATGGGGTGGGGGATGGGGTGGAGGATGGTGTTTTAAAGGGGGAAATGGGGTCTCCTCTCCCCACCATCCACCAGATGACAGGGTTTCTTTGAAGAGGCTCAGATTATTGCTTTTTTGGTTTCCCCGGCTCCTTGACGTTCTTGTCGGAGCATATCTCCCACAACATCTGGGATGGAAAAAACAGATACCAATTACATAAGGCAAGAGTAGCCACACAAACAGCACAGAGATCTGCATGCCTAGCCAAAAGCCTGGAAAAATAACTTACCGGGGAGTTTTCTATTTGTTGGTGTGTTTTTCTTTTTTCTGTTCTAAGCTGTGAGCAGTTAGCACAATTGCGTAGCGCTAGCAGGGCTGTTCACAAGCAACCCAATCAGAAATAGTCTGCAGGCTATGTGAGGAAAGAGAGAAAGACAATATCACAAAACATGCAAGCATTTATTTCTTAATCAAGCTTGTTGTGTGGTAAGGGGTTGTGTACGACTATCAGTGCCCTGGGCAGGAGAGATTGAGCCATGCACAATCCATATCAGGTTGTTACAATGCACCGGTGTGGTTGTGGGCAGATCTGCATAATATTTGCATACAGATAATGGCCTCATACTGTGATTGCCTGTGCACATAGAAAGGGAGCCAAAGAGACTATACAAGATTATGCAAACACAAACATGAAACCTGTGCCTTCAGTTCAAAAGAGGGCAAACAAGGTAAGATTGACACATTCAAAGCCAGGACAGACAGTCTCAGGTTCAATATGTAATGCCTAAAGAAAAGAGGCAGGAGAGAAAGGAGTATAGGAAAATATTTGGTAAGTCTGTGCTATTTCCCTCACACTCTCACAATTATGTTGTCAGGCTTGGCAATTGCAGAAAACACCTAACTTAAAGATAATTAGTAACAAAAATGCATGCCATAGGAAATTTGCACTTATTTTTGCTGGGGTGAAAGTAGATCTAATTTCTTCCCGGTACGAGGACCTCCTAAGTGTACGAAACATTTTTATAGGCCTAATCATAGAATTAGGCTATATAGAACCCTATTAATTAATTTTGAAATCTGTGGACCTGAAAGTAAAGATTTGTATTAGACTATGTTTTAAAACTTCTTAAGGCTAGCGGAAGCCCTCGACAACATCCGCTGAAATGGCAGAGCACGGAATTCAAACATATTTTGTCGAAATATTTAACTTTCATACATTCACAAGTGCAATACACCAAATTAAAGTTTAACTTCTTGTTAATCTAGCCATCGTGTCCGATTTAAAAAGAATAATCTGAGTACAGAGCTAAGCCTCAAAAACAAGCCATACAGATACCTGCCATGTTGTGGAGTCAGTAAAAGTCAGAAATAGCGTTATAAATATTCACTTACCTTTGATGATCTTCATCAGAATGCACTCTCAGGAATCCCAGTTCCACAAGAAATGTTTGTTTTGTTCGATAAAGTTAATATTTATGTCCAAATACCTCCTTTTTGTTAGCGCGTTTAGTTCACCAATCGAAATTCACGAGGCGCGGGCAAGTCCAGATGAAAGTCCAGACAAAAAGTCAAAAAAGTTCTATTACAGTTCGTAGAAACATATCAAGCGATGTATAGAATCAATCTTTAGGATGTTTTTATCATAAATCTTCAATAATGTTTCAACCGGACAATTATTTTTTCTTTAGAAATGAAAAGGAACGCAGCTCGCTCTCACGGCCGCACGCGTGACTTAGCTCATGGCATTCTGCCAGACACCTGGTTCAAACAGCTCTTGTTCGCTCTCCCTTCATGGTAAAAGCCTGAAACAAGGTTATAAAGACTGTTGACATCTAGTGGAAGGCTTATGAAGTGCAATATGACACCATTTACACTGTATATTGGATAGGCAAAGACTTGAAAAACTACTAAACTTAGATTTCCCACTTCCTGGTTGGATTTTTCTCAGGTTTTTGCCTGCCATATGAGTTCTGTTATACTCACCGACATCATTCAAACAGTTTTAGAAACTTCAGCGTGTTTTCTATCCAAATCTACTAATGATATGCATATATTAGCTTCTGGGCCTGAGTAGCAGGCAGTTTACTCTGGGCACGCTTTTCATCCAAATGTGAAAATACTGCCCCCTATCCCAAACAGGTTTTAATGTGTCATAAACACAACCAGTCATGAGGTTTTCATCTGATTGTCAAAGAATTCCTTCAAATGGCTCATGTAGGATACCTGTGCACAGAGGTGTGTTCAAAATATAGTTTAAATATTTTATTTAACTAGGCAAGTAAGTTAAGTTAACAACAAATTATTATTTATAATGACAGCCTAGGAACAGTTGGTTAACTGCCTTGTTCAGTGGCAGAACAACATATTTTTACCTTGTCTGCTTGGGAAATCGATCTAGCAATCTTTCAGTTACTGGCCCAACACCACTAGGCTACCTGCTGCCCCAAGTTTAAACCTCATTTAGATGTTTTTGTGCTTATAAGTTGGTAGGCAATTTGTTAGTCAACTTGCCTATAATTAGATACATACAGTAGGCCTACAGTAGGCCTATAGTTTCTCTTCTGTCATTATTACTTGAAGCTAGTCTAGAATACTACGTAAATAAAGCCTTGCTCACCAGAATATTGCCATAAATCAATAGAATGATCAATGTATGTATTTTCTGTGGTTGAAAATGAAGTACTCTCAGCTTTTATGCCGCTGAAAGAAATTGCACATTTAGGCTACACAAGACTTACTCCAGAGAGTGAATTTCACCATGACATTCAGGGGCCTCTATTGAGACATGCCGTTTGAATGCTGGAATTCTTTTGGAGTGGACCAACATGCACAAGTTAGCCACATTTTTCAAGTGATTTGTTTGACAAATAGATGGAAATATAGGCCAATAAAAAAAACATGTTGGAACGTTTTCACAGTGGTAAAAAAAAGGTTTGCTCCCTATACTTTCAACGCATTTTTCAGAAAAACGTGGGTAAATGGCGTTTACTTGCATTTGCACTCCACTAGGCCTACACCACTACAGGTAGCCTACCCTCTCAGCCGAGGCAATTTTACACACATGAACACACGCAGAACAGGCAGAACAGGTAGCGTACTGGTCAAGAACTATAGGAAACGTGTGATCTCTGTAATTGCAAACAAAGGTTTCTGTACCTGCGTTTCTGATGTATCAAATACTTATGTCATGCAATAAAATGCAAATTAATTACTTAAAAATCATACAATGTGATTTTCTGGATTTTTGTTTTAGATTCCGTCTCTCACAGTTGAAGTGTACCTATGATAAATATTACAGACCTCTACATGCTTTGTAAGTAGGAAAACCTGCAAAATCGGCAGTGTATCAAATACTTGTTCTCCCCACTATACATCTGTTGGTCACAAAAGGTAGGGGTGTGGATCAGAAAACCAGTCAGCATCTGGTGTGACCACTCATCTCCTTCGCATAGCGTCGATCAGGCTCTTGAATGTGGCCTGTGGAATTTTGTACCACGCCTCTTCAATGGCTGTGCGAAGTTGCAGGATATTGGCAGAAACTGGAACACTCTGTTATACAAGTCAATCCAGTGAAAAGCTAAATCAAATCAAATCAAGCTTTATTTATACAGCATATTTCAGACTTCGAATGCAACTCAATGTGCTTTTTACAGGAAAAAATTCATTAAAAACTATGAAAATAATAGCTGAAATATTTACTACACAACAAACATAACATTAAAAAAACTAAAGAATGACAAAAGAACTTAACAAATAAAAAGCATCCTAAGGAAAGCAAAGCAAAAAAAGATGTGTTTTAAGATCTCTTTTAAATGTGTCCACATTTTCAGCCCCCCTCATGTTCTCTGGCAAGCTATTCCGGAGGCTGGGGGCATAATTACTAAAGGCTGCCTCTCCATGCCCCTTGGTTCTTTGGGAAAGTTAATAGGCCAGTGCCAGAGGACCTGAGGGACCTACTTCCTATATAACTTAAAAGCATGTCTGACATATTGGGGTGCCCAATCGTGTATGGAAAAAACAATAGAACATATTAAAATGAATTCTAAAACTTACAGACAGCCAGAGGAAAGAGACCTTAAAAATAGTGTAATGTGTGCTCTCCATCTGGTCTTGGTCAGTACCCATGCTGCAGCATTATGTATGTTTTGCAGTTGACCAATGTCTTCCCAACAATGCTCAATTGGTGACATGTATGACGAGTATGCAGGCCATGGAAGAACTGTAACATGTTCAGCGTCCATCAATTGTGTACAGATTCTTGCGACATGGGTTTGTGCATTAACATGCTGAAACATGAGTTGATGGCAGCAGATGAATGGCACAACAATGGGCCTCAGGATCTCATCACAGTATCTCTGTGCATTAAAATTGGCATTGATAAAATGCAATTGTGTTTGTTGTCCATAGCTTATGCCTGCCATACCGTAACCCCACTGCCACCATGGTGCACTCTGTTCACAACATTGACATCAGCAAACCACTCACCCACACGACTCCATAGACACTGTCTGCCATCTGCCTGGTACAGTTGAAACAATGATTAATCTGTGAAGAGCACATTTCTCCAGTGTGCCAGTGGCCATCGAAGGTGAGCATTTGCCCACTGAAGTCAGTTACGACGCTGAACTGTAGTCAGGTCAAGACCCTGGTGAGAATGACAAGCACGCAGATGAGCTTCCCTGAGATGGTTTCTCAGTTTGTGCAGAAATACTTCGCTTGTGCAAACCCACAGATTCATCGGCTGTCCGGGTGTGCTGGTCTCAGACGATCCCACAGGTGATCAAGTCCGGATGTGGATGTCCTGAGCTGGCATGGCTACACGTAGTCTGAGGTTGTGAGGCCAGTTGGACTTGCTGCAGAATCTATAAAATGAAGTTGGAGGCGGCTTATGGTAGAGAAATTAACATTATATTCTCTGCAGTCAGAAAACCATTTGTACGATCCCTCAAAACTTGAGACATCTGTGCATTTATTTATTCGTTATTTTACCAGGTAAGTTGACTGAGAACACATTGAATGAGCCAATTGTAAACTGGGGATTATTACGTGACCGTGATGGTTTGAGGGCCAGATTGGGAATTTAGCCAGGACACCAGGGTTAACACCCCTACTCTTACGATAAGTGCCATGGGATCTTTAATGACCTCAGAGAGTCAGGACATCCATTTAACATCCCCCTACACAGGGCAGTATCCCCAATTGAAATATTTTTTTAGACCAGAGGAAAGAGTGCCTCCTACTGGCCCTCCAACACCCCTTCCAGCAGCATCTGATCTCCCATCCAGGAACTGACCAGTACCAACCCTGCTTAGCTTCAGAAGCAAGCCAGCAGTGGTATGCAGGGTGGTATGCTGCTGGCATTGTGTTGTGTGCCAAACTGCACATTTTATAGTGGCCTTTCATTATCCCCAGCACGAAGTGCACCTGTGTAATGATCATGCTGTTTAAACAGCTTCTTGATATGCCACACCTGTGAGGTGGATGGATTATCTTGGCAAAAGAGAAATACTCACTAACAGGGATGTTGACAAATTAGAGAGAAATACTTTTTTTTGTGCGTACGGGATTATTTCTGTGATCTTTTATTTCAGATCATGAAATATGGGACCAACTCTTTACATATTGCTATTATATTTTTGTTGAGTGTACTTCGGACCACAGATGGCACAGAGAACACCAGTATCCGTGCTCCAAAATGAAAAACAAAACAATGAACTCTCTAAACAGTTGACTGACTGTCACGACTTCCGTCGAGGTCAGTTCTTCTCATTGTTCGGGCGGCGTACGGCGGTCGACATCACCAGTCTTCTAGCCTTCACTGATCCACCTTTCATTTTCTATTTGTTTTGTCTTGTTTTCCCGCACACCTGGTTTGCATTCCCGCATTACTTGTCTTGCATATAACCCTCTGTTTCCCCCCATGTCTGTGTGTGGAATTGTTATGTGTACATGTATGTGTACTCCAGGCTGGTTTGAGCTGGGTTATTGTAACCCGTGTGTGTTTAGTTTTCTGAGTGCCGTGTTTTGCTCGCCTCAATAAAGGGCTCTGTTTGCTACGCATTTCTGCTCTCCTGCGCCTGACTTCCCTGCAGCCAGTTGCACACTCGGTTACACTGACAAAAGCAAACAAATCAATGGATTAATCTTATGCATTGGAATAAAGGCATAGGCTATTTTTATCAAACACATGGCAAACAACTGTCAGAAATTAGTAATTGCAATGAAAATCTATGCTAAAGGAGCTCAGCTGAAGCCGAAATGCAGCACTCCCGGGCTCCCGAGTGGCGGATTGTGTTCATTTCACTTGGAAGCTTAACTTTTCATATTTGGTGCGCACACACACACACACACACACACACACACACACACACACACACACACACACACACACACACACACACACAGTGAAATCACACCAGCCCTAATGTCTCCCCTTGTAAAACCCACAAAATTGTTAGGCTACTATCAAATGTATGGGGTCTTTGCAGGTGTTGAGCTTCATGCCTCACGGATGCCCAGCAGATGTGCTGCCACTAAGGCCTGGCAAACAGTCATTAGTAGAGGAAGGGGTTGGGCTCCCCTCAGAGATATGTGTTGTGCATTCCTGCATGGTCCAGCACTGACAGAGTGAACTCTTTTATTCACACTCTGAGAAAACACAACACATTTATCAACAAAACTCTGTCTCAGTAAACACAGTCTGTCTCTTTACACAGTATAAACACGATATAAAGGAGATAGAGCAACTAGCCCTCACAGTCTCACGTCAGAATTACACGTCATGTTTCTCAAACAGCAAATTTCAAAATGGCTGCAAACGTCGAAGTGTTTAAGTTTAAATTTAGGCATTAACTATGACATCTTAAGGTTAAGCGTTAACTCCAAATGGTTAAGGTAAGGGTTAAGTTTTGGAATAGGCTTAATATAAAAATCTCAAAAACAATTTTCTATCACTCGATTCCAATTTGCAACATTTGGAATCAGAGGCAGATGCTTATGCCCATCTACAACGCCCTACCAAAACCAAAACCTACTTGAAGGTAACAGCGGTCACTGTTGCACCTAGAGGCCGGTTTCCATCTCCCAACGTCCTCAGACATGGATGAATCGAATACTAACTTGTATCACAGGTGATGTGGCTGGATAGAGACCAACAATTCACAAGTTCGGCTTCTCACCATCTAACGAACATGTCGGAAGGGGTAGTAGTTGATGGAGCACTGTCAACTGTGGGACGGTATATATATATATATATATATATATATATATATATATATATATATATATATGCTCTATTCATTTGACGTTGCTACGCTGAACAAATCTTTGGCATGTAGCTTGCTAGCAGAGATTCAATGATGATGAGAGACAAGAACTTCAATAAATAATTGAATACATATCCAATAGGCGTACATAGGCCGCACTACGCTGGTAAATGAATTAAGAAAATTCTGAGAGTTTACAGTTTCCATGGTGAATTATTTGTTTCATGTTCATTGTTGGGATAGCTATCCTACTGACATTTTTAAAATGATACTTTGCTGCACAGGTCATAAAGGCAGACAGGTAGGTTTATACAACCCACAACTGTTGCAAACCAAGCAGTAGCATGGAAAAATAATGTGTACATGCTTTTTTCCCCAAGGAAGATGAAGTTGATGAATTTCCTGCCTGGACAGTGGAATTATGAGTTTAAAGGCCAGTTTATAATTGGTCTAATGACATGTCTGTAGACAATTAGAATATGACAAGTGTCACTGGTCAAAACGCATTTAATTTATACTCCGGAATGTCTGTAGACCGTCACTGCGATGATCTTCCTTGTCACACAGACATGAAAAAAGTATATTGTTGTGTTATCGAACAGCCACTGCAACCAGACCAAATCCTCCTGTGCGGGTGTCCTAATATTCTCAGATATATTTATCCACTTTTATTTCATCACAGTGTGAGTTATTTTCAGGAAGCTCGACATAACCTTGTAAATAATTATGATGTTGTGGGATTATTTTCCTCTAATAATGAATAAAAGTAGCTAAAGTTAAGACATTGACAGCTATGCTCATTATTTGAAATGGCTAGCCTAGTAGCTAACTAGATGGACTGTTAACCAGCCTTAACACTTCATGGTACTTTGCGTCCAGGATCCAAACAACCCGTTTTATAATCTTGTGTAATCCACTATATTCTTTAATCATATCAACGAGGATGACTCTTTGACAGTTTTTACCGCCCTAGCGTCTGTACTGCTGTACATTGCTGTAGATCAGTGAGTGTAGCAGACATGAGTCTGGGTGGGGTCAAGGTCCATAACCACGGGGGCTAGATTAGTCTACACAGACACTTAAAAGATGCCATAGAAATCACAGGCTCCAGTCACTGTCGCCTCCACCATGGATCCCCTCCAGACTGCTGCTGGTAGTGCACTTAGTACCGAGCTCTGCAGAATATGAGACAAGGACAAAGTAGACCTTCTACTGTAGTTCTTATAAAAGCATAGGGTTCATTGTTGCTACCTTGCCATCTAACCTAGATGTGTGAATAGAAAAAACGACTAGATACGTGAAAAGGTATTCAGCCACTGCTGGAGGATAAATGGAAGTTGGTCAAATTGTCAAAACGGAATGCTGTAAGGCTGAGACGTGTTGGCTTAAACAAAATACACGAACAGGTCAGAGACAAATACATTTAACACAGTTATTATGTTCATTCTATGGAATGTGGTCATTTATAGTGAGCATGCTTCTGATGCGGTCTGGTTAAATGTATGAGTAATTGACTCCAGTAACAATGCTGGTGAGGCAGGCTGAATGTGGAGCTTTCTCAAATATCCCTACATGCTCTTTAACCATTTATGCTGAAGTCTTAAATGCAGGGAGAGACAGGGAGGAAAGATCATTTAAGAAGAGAGAGCAAGAGAGAAAGAGGGAGAGAGAGACACGGTGTGACTGTGGTGAGGGTCATGCGACCAGAGTTGATGTAGAGTCTCTTGCGAACTCCATGCTTCTGCTCCTCGAAAACCTGGCCCAGGCGACCTCTCCCTCCCCACATCCCGGTCCATCAGCCACCCTGGGGAGCGGTCGAGGCGTGGGTCACCCCCCCCTCTCATCTGTACTTCTCTTATGCTATCTCTCTCAGTTGCTCTCCCTGTCTCTGTCCACCCATACCCCCGCCCCCATCCCTCCAAACGAGGCCATGCCGAGGAGGATGCTTGTGGTTTTCAGACTAGGAAATCCACCAAAATGTCAATATAAGTAGACACTATGAGTTATTCATTTTTAGTCAGGGAGAAGCAGACAGCCGGTCAAATCTGAAGACATCATACAATACAGAAGAGACGAGTATGGATGAGAACAAGAGTACTAGGCCACATGTGTTTTGAACACATAAAACCATCTGGGGGTTATTGAAGGGGAGGGACAGGCTTGTTGAGCAAGGGGCTGGTGTTTACATGAGTAATAGCATCATACTGGAATTATACTGGAATCCTGAGGTCATAGACATTATGTTAATAATGCATGCCCTGTGTAGACTACGCCCTGTTTAGACACCCCTCCCTGTTCTCACTGAGTAGAGCACATTGTTTTGTTGTTTTACATTTGCCGTAACCCTTCTTTTCAGGGTTACCACAGCAATAATATGTCAGCCAAAGAACAACGGATCCAAAACAAAGAGAATTGCAAAATCACTCATTGATTTTCCCAAACAAAGTATGAAAGCAGCGCCATTAACTGTCTTCACTTAGCACTGCTAATACATTTGACCTGGCCTCTTGTGTAATCCATTCTCAGAGTGATTAATATAGAATAGTATGCCATTCCTAAACTGTTCTTGGATGGCAGAGATTAGATTCTTAAGGAGAAGTGCAGATCTTCCCAGGAGTAGAATATAATTTATGAGTTCATTAATGTTACAGGGCCAGAGAGATGTGGGAACTGTTGTGAACTGGAGTGATATCTAACGGCATTCCAGGACATCTGTACATCCTGTCCAGCTGACTGTCCTCAAACAGACTCTCACAGATTAATCAAAGCCTCAACACTAAGTCACATACTCTGTGTGTGTGTATTTTGCTGTGTGTGTATGTGTGGGCTAAAACATAATAACATACTGCTGAGGTTGTTACCACGACAGACCTGCACAGCAACAGGACTTCGGGTCAAAAAGAGGAGCCAGAGAGCTTCTTAATAAATTGAAGAGTTCAGGCCTCATTGGCTGAATTTACACCTCATATGAAAACTGGAAACATGTATGTTGAAGTCTTTAATCCAGGCTGCTGCTCCTCGAAACCCCGAACAGGCGACCTCTCCCTCCTCATGTCCTGGTCCAACAGCCTCTCTTGGGAGAGGTTGAGTCGTGGGTCCCCCCTATTGCCCTCTCATGTGTACTTCTACTTTTTCCACACACAGCACACGCTCTTGCACACATGCGGGCTTACTGAGCGGGCCCTATTGGAGCCAGCAAGTTGTGTAAGGTGCGATTAGTTGAATAAGTCTGTGAGCTATTTTATCTTCATTTATAGGCTATTTGATCATTTATTTAGGGTGTATCGATCGACCGACAGCCTGTACAGGTCCGTACTGATGCACTCGTTTTTTATTTATTTTTTTAAACATAGTTCATAATTTAACATTTTAAATGTTTTTCTCTTTTGAGACTTTTGTGTGTTTAATGTTAACTGTTAATTTGTGATTGTTTATTTCACTTGATTTGGCAATGATAACATATGTTTCCAATGCCAATAAAACCTGAAGAGCGAGAGAGAGAGCAAGAGAGAGAGAGAGAGAATGGTCTTACTAAATGAATGTTCTTCATAATTTCTGGGTAACAATTACATTTCTTACTGTGATTGTTTTCAATTAAAAGGTTTGGAAAAAACTAAAATATCTTCTTAGCAAAGAGCAATTTCTCAAGCAAGAATTTGCTAGGGCTGTCTGGGAGTGGTCTGAGTGGGGTGGGGGGGTGGGGGGGGGACTGAAAACTAGATGTTATTACCAAATTAATGATGTCTGAATTAAAAGAAAATGACAAAACAGGCAGAGGAGGAAAATATGGATAGGATTTCCCCATTAAGTTAATTAATTTTGTAAATACAACTCCGGATCCAGTCTTCTCCATCACCCTCACTTTAATAAATACCAGCTATAGGCTGCCAGGATAATGGAATAGTTCCAAAAACTCCAAGCTAATACTTTAAAGTATTTGAAAGTGTCTGACTTATGTGTTTGACCCTGATGTACTGGTTGGTTCCCAGACTACAGGTACCTATATAACCAGTGTCCGGGCCCAGAGTGGAACGTCATGTGTCGGGGCTGCTGTGAGTACGACGTGATCCGCTGTAAGTGTCCCCTCCAAGGCACCCCCGTTGGCTACGCTGTGCCTTGCTGCCGTAACGCCCTCAACGAGTGTGACCCCTGCATCATCCACCCAGGTAAACATGTCCAACACACCACCATGCTGGCTCAAAACCTGGGATGTCTATCCATTTCGTTTTTTTTATCTGGTAAACCCGTGGAGGACTGGTTGAATGCATTCCTGCATGCTGTGTACTCAATTGTATTGACAACAACATGGTCAGATACATTATTCATTATTCATCATGAATTAATCATTAACATTTGGTTCATGCATGTGACCGACCAATACCTCATGAGCAGTGCTTAATTTGAGTCGGATACTGCCGGAAAACAAGATCCGGCACCTGTTCATTTTGGACTGTTTTATTCCGTAACCTAATTGGCCGGATCCGGTACCACTTGTGGCATGAAAAATTACTATCACTTTTTGCAATGTACAAGACCAAAGTTCCAGTTGTGGTGCCTCTTCGTTAATTCTCCTGCCCCCACAAAAGAAAACGTCATGTGAAGAAGATTTTCAGCCTGGGCCTAATATTCTATGAGTTGATTTGGGTTGAGCCGGCCCGGGTTTATGGTTTGCGAAACATTGCCTGCAACTCTCATCTCTCCAGCGTGTTGCACTTCATCATTTATTTCCTTATAGAATCAAAGCTGCGCGAAAGGTTCTGGAGGAACTGCAGCACCCCCTGTTAAATTCAAATACATTTGCCAAAGTCAGAAGTATTGCTGTCTGTTCAGAATCGCTGTCTGTTCAGAATGAAATCATTCAGAATAGCCTACTACACCATGAGAATCACTGTAATTTAGCCACAGAGGATCAACATCTTCTTTAAAAAAATAGCCTTTGTCGGAAAGATACTGGAAATCTGTCAGTGAAAATACAGCACGCAGACAAAACAGGCCTTTCGCAATATTTCAAATACAGTCGAGGGAAATCACAGGTTCGAAAGCAATGACTTCTGCTGAAAAGAGAAGACTACTGGAATTTATACCAAAATATTTGATCAACTTCCAAATATTGTTTTACAAAAGAGAGGGGGTAGGCTTTTGGCACGAGCGCATCAACAATTGCCAGTGAAACTGGAAAGCATTTTTAGGACTATAATTTCATCCTCATATTGTAGCCTACAATATAATGTCTCCACACACTTAGGCTTAGGCTATTGATGGATTCAAGACAAGGTCGTTTTTATTGATCTCAGATTCTGAGATTTTCAGTGCCATTTCCATCATTTGTGAAGTATTAAAAAAGATTCTGCCAAAGTCTAAAGTAAAATTTTTAAAAGGCCAACAATTTCCTGGACCATAGGCTACTAACGTTTTTCCCCATGTGTGCAACTTCTAAGTGCCTCTACTGTACTCTACTGCTTTATGCTACTACCGCAAATGCAATGATATGCATGCAATGCTATATAATAAAAGGTGATTTCTTTTCTTATGCTTTCTGATAGCTCAGAAGTTCCCAGGTCACCCCCCTTTAGCACTCACTTTTGTTCCGGCACCTTCTGATTTACAAATTATGCACTGCTCAAAAGGCTTCTTCTCTCCAAGCTGAGACCTTGAAACTGAGACACCCCTTTTGGTTCTCAAAACAATGTTCTGGGCGTACTTACAAATTGATTGTACTAATTGAGAGGATTCCTCCCAGGCACGATCAATCAGTCAGTTGCATGCAACCCAGTCTAATTGGTTATTAGAAAAGCACAAACATAACATTTTCCTTCACACCTCTATGTTTGCTCTCCTGTTGTATATTTACTCTGTGTGGGAGGTCTGTTGGCAATAACAAGGTTAATACAGCATAAATAACCTAAGTGAAAACGTATTGCTGAAAAAGCACAATGAGTAGATATATAATATTTCAACACAAGTTGTTGCATGAATTATTGACCTATGGGAATATGCTAATACTTTCTCTTTATCAACATATATTCTTAATCTGCTTCATCTTCAAATCACATGTACTCCTCGGCCTGAACTATTGGCCAGACACCCACACATTATTGACACATACACATGCACGCGCATCCCTTTCCACTCTGAGGATACTGTATGGAGGAGGAGACATGGTAAAGTCATGTGATGTTTACACTGATACCTGTTGGTGTTTACATGTCCTGCTGCTGCATCCCTGGCACCCATATCCCTGACTCCCAGCCTGTCCTTAGGATGTCTGCACTGCAGAGCACCACAGAACCCCCAAAGTGAAAATACATCTGAAACTCAGTCCTTCTGGGGTTTTTCTGGACATTTCTATTTCAGGAAGAACACATGTGTTTTTGTTGTTTAGTTACCCTGGTACAGTAGATGATGAGCCTGATGAGTTTAGCAGGACTGAGCTAAAAAGCAAACAGTCACTGAGTGGAGTAGAGTAGAGGTATGTGGCTGATTGTAACCAAACAGTCATTGGGAACGGTCAAACCAAGACTGTGACTGAATGCATCACCCTTATGGTGAAGAGGTTTTAGGTGTTTTAGTGTTCAATCAGCACTATATAACCTCTCACTCTTTGTCTCTTTCTCCTCACATTCACCCTCTTTCTTTTCTTTTCTCTCCTCTCTCTGTCTTAGGTTGCAGCATATTTGAGAACTGTAAGCGGTGTAACAATGGGACGTGGGGGCCCAGAGATGATTTCTTCGTCAAGGGGAAGTACTGTGCTGAGTGTCGACCCGGCTGGTCAGGCGGTGCCTGCTTGAGTGAGTTCACTCCTTCTCCCATATACCTCTACCCACATTACCTCCCAGCATTGTTACGGGTAAAACTCACCCTTAACCACAGATCTAGGATCAGTTTACCTTATTCCCCTAGTTCAAACAAAAACCATTAGGGGGATTAAATAATATATGACTCTGTATCAAGGTTATAGGCAACTTCTACTAGCTTCCCTTCCTTGCCTATATGCACATACCTTCTACCTTCAACCCAGTTAAACTGAACAATAATAGAAATGCTAAGATTGTACTGAATTATAGTTCATATAAAAAATCTGTCAATTAAAATACATTCATTAGGCCCTAATCTATGGATTTCATATGAATAGGAATACAGATACGAATTTGTTGTTCACAGATAATTAAAAAAGAGGTAGAAGTGTGGATCAGAAAAACAGTCAGCATCTGGTGTGACTCCATTTGCCTCATGCAGCGTGACATCTCCTTCTCGTAGTGGATCAGGCTGTTGATTGTGGTCTGTGGAATGTAGTCCAACTCTTCTTCAATGGCTGTGTGAAGTAACTGGTTATTGCCGGGAACTGGAACACACTGACGCACACATCAATCCAGAGCATCCCAAACATGCTCAAAAGGTGACAGTTCTACTGAGTATGCAGGCCATGGAACAATTGGAATTGCATCATGCTGAAACATGAGGCGGATGAATGGCATAACAATGGGCCTTAGGATCTTGTTACGTTATCTCTCTGCATTCAAATTGCAAACGATAAAATGCCATTTTGTTCGTTGTCCGTAGTTTATGCCTGCCCATACCATTACCCCACCGCCACCATGGGGCACTCTAGTCACAATGTTGAAATCAGCAAGGCACTCGCCCACATGACGCCATACACTTGGTCTGTGGTTGTGAGGCCGGTTGGACGTACTGCCAATTTCTCTAAAACAACATTGGAGGCTGCTTATGGTAGAGAAATGTACATTATATTCTCTGGCAACAGCTTTGGTGGACATTCCTGCAGTCAGCATGCCAATTTCACGCTTCCTCAAAACTTGTGACATCTGTAGCATTGTGTAAGCAAATGTGTGCACAAAATATTAGAAAAATAAGCTTTTTATGCGAATGGAACATTTCTGTGACCTTCCACGTTGTGTTTATATTTTTGTTCAGTGTACTATAGGAGAGACGTCTGGCACAACCGTATGTTTGGTGGATGAAAGCTAAATGCCTCAGGGTTTTATCATTCAATGAGCTGAAACAACAAGTCAAGACACTGTTAATCAACATCCTGGAATCTCACAATACCATTTGATATGTCATGTCTGGAGTATAGCTTTAACAATATGCAAATAACAAAATGTGCTGTGAGGCACAGGTAGAAAGACTTTTCATCAACAGCAGAAACTTGGCATGTGTTTGCGGCTCTGGGCTGCAGGCCTGTGGTTTCTGCGTATTTTGTATATTTTTTCCAGCCTGCAGTTTTAATTTGTCTCCCACTGGAAATGTATTCTTTTTTTCATGTATTTTTTATGTGCTATCTAGAAACTAAACGGTTCTTTGGCTGAGCCCATAGGAGAACCCTTTACACAGAGGGTTCTACATTGAACCCAAAAGTGTTCTACCTGGAACCAAAAATGGTTCTCCTATGGGGACAGCCGAAGAACCCTTTTGGAACCCTTTTTTCTACGAGTGTATACCATTTTCTTACTATGTAACTAGTAACCAACATACAATACCACAACTCTAGGATGCAATAACATAGTGTAATTTGTAAACATTTCTAAAAACATAATTCCAATTTGACATTATGGGGTTTTGTGTGTACTGTAGATCAGTGCCTTCAGAAGGTGTTCACACCCATTGAATTGTCGGACTAAAATTGATTTAATTTTATTTATTTAATATAAACGATTGAGTGGAATAAATTATATATACTGTATACACATTGTTGTCCTTAAGCCATTTTTCCACAACTTTGGAAGTATGCTTGTCCATTTGGAAGACCCATTTGCGACCAAGCTTTAACTTCCTGACTGATGTCTTGAAATGTTTCTTTAATATATCCACAGAATTTTCCTACCTCATGAAGCCATCTATTTTGTGAAGTGCACCTGTCCCTCCTGCAGCAAAGCACCCCCACAACATGATGCTGCCACCTCTGTGCTTCACGGTTGGGATGGTGTTCTTCGGCTTGCAAGCACCCCCCTTTTTCCTCCAAACATAACGATGGTCATTATGGCCAAACAGTTCTATTTTTGCTTCATCAGACCAGAGGACATTTCTCCAAAAGTATGATCTTCATCCCCATGTGCAGTTGCAAACTGTAGTCTGGCTTTTTAATGGCTGTTTTGGAGCAGTGGCTTCTTCCTTGCATGAGCGGCCTTTCAGGTTATGTCGATATAGGTTTCCTCCAGCATATTCACAAGGTCCTTTGCTGATGTTCTGGGATTTATTTGCACTTTTCGCACCAAAGTACGTTAATCTCTAAGAAACAGAACGTGTCTCCTTCCTGAGCGGTATGACGGCTGCGTGGTCCTATGGTGTTTATACTTGCATACTATTGTTTGTACAGATAAACGTGGTACCTTCAGGCATTGTAAATTGCTCCCAAGGATGAGCCAGACTTGTGGACGTCTGCAAATTTTTTTCTGAGGCCTTGGCTGATTTCTTTTGATTTTCCCATGATGTCAAGCAAAAAGGCACTGAGTTTTAAGGTAGGCCTTGAAATACATCCACAGGTACACCTCCAATTGACTCAAATTATGTCAATTAGCCTATCAGAATCTTCTAAAGCCATGACATAATTTTCTGGAATTTTCCAAGCTGTTTAAAGGCACAGTCAACTTAGTGTATGTAAACTTCTGACCCACTGGAATTGTGATACAGTGAATTATAAGTGAAATAATCTCTGTAAACAATTGTTGGAAAAATTACTTGTGTCATGCAGAAAGTAGATGTTATAGTCTTGGCAAGTCAGTTAGGACAAGACATTTGTGGAGTGGTTGAAAAACAAGTTTTAATGACTCCAACCCAAGTTTATGTAAACTTCCGACAACAACTATATATTTTTTTACATACATTTTTACACTAAAATATATTGTTTAGATACTGTAAGTATTCAATCCCCTGCGTCAATACATGTTAGAATCACCTTTGGCATCGATTACAGCTGTGAGTCTTTCTGGGTAAATCTCTAAGGGATTTGCAGACTGAACCAAGGTGGTAAGGTGAAAAGGTGGAAAGCAGACTGAACCAGGTTTTCCTCTTGGATCTTATCTGTGCTTAGCTCTATTCTGTTTATTTTTACCCAAAACTAAACTACATAGGCCTTGCCAATGACGAGCACACCCATAATATGATGCAGCCACCACCATACGTGAAAACACGTACTCAGTCATGTGTTGGATTTGCCCAAAACATAACACCTTGTATTCAGTATTACTTTAGTGCCTTATTGCAAACAGGATGCATGTTTTGGAATATTTTTATTGTGCACAGGCTTCCTTCTTTCCACTCTGTCATTTATGTTAGGATTGCGGAGTAATTACAATGTTTTGGATCCATCCTCAGTTTTCTCCGATCACAGCCATTAAACTCTAACTGTTTTAATACCACCATTGGCCTCATGGTGAAATCCCTGAGCGGTTTCCTTCCCCCCTGGCAACTTAGTTAGGAAGGGCGCCTGTATCTTTGCAGTAACTGTGTATATTGATACACCATCCAAAATGTAATTAATACCTTCACCACGCTCAAAGGGATATTCAGTGTCTCTTTTATTTGATTTTTTACCCATCTACCAATAGGTGCCTTTCTTTGTGAGGCCTTGTAATACCGCCCTGCTCTTTGTCGTGAAATACACTGCTTGACTGAGGGAAGTTACAAATAATTGGATGTTTTGGGTACAGAGATAGGGTAGTCCTTTACAAATCATGTTAAAACACTATTATTGCACACAGAGTGAGTCCATACAACGTATTATGTGACTTACTTTACTCCTGAACTTATTTAAGCTTGCCGTAACAAAAGGTTGAATACTTACTGACTCAAGACATTTTAGCTATTCATTTTTAATTCATTGGCAAACATTCTAAAAACATAATTCCACTTTGACATTATGGGGTTTTGTGTATAGATTTGTGTCACAAAATCTCAATATGATCAATTTTAAGTTCAGGCAGTAACAACAAAATGTGACCGACCTGCTAAATTCGGTCTTATGACGCAAAATTTGAAACTGTGTTTTTTACATTGGATAAAAGTAGAGACTCAGAACTAGACAATGTTATATCATACACTACAGTTGAGGAACAATGGAAAAGTAATTATTCTTTGAAAGTTGATACATTTGTAACCTTACTTGAATGTTTTGGTAAACCTACTGGAGAGCTCTCCTGTGTCTACACCCATTCAGCATTGTTCACACCCTCTTAAGCCTTAGTCTCACCCATCTCTTTAAGGATTCACATATGAGGCCAAGTACTGAACAACCAAAGATTTCAAGACTAAAGGCTGGTTTATACTATGTCTATTGACAGTTGTTGCAGTGAAATCATGAACATGCTATTGTCGTCCGACATCAAACTTGTCGTTTGTCAATTTGAAAAAGTATAAACACAAAAACTACAGGCTGCATGACATCAGCAGCCTGATGGTACAAAATAGCATAACTACTGTAGTGTATTTTAACACCAATAAATACACCCGTTTAAAATATGTATTTAGTGTATGTCAATCTAGCAAACCAGGCAACTAAAAGCAACTTTTCTAAACACTGTTTTGGTTTGTTTTTAGCTTGTTAGCTAGCTAGCTAATTTTAAGTTAGCTGGCTAGCCAGCTCCAATAATGACCATGCCATATAGCTGACAACGTCTTCACTTTAGCTCATTTGTCTTCATTATTACAGAAAATAAACTCACAACAAAATTATTATTCACAAGTTAATGGCGAGCCAATTGCAGAAAATAGCTTACGGGTGTGAGTGTGACGAAACAAAAGCAGGGCTTTCTTCAGGAGAATTTTAGAACTTGGACACTGTCTCATTGACCTAACGTTGTATTCTAATTTGACTTTGGTGCAGGTCACATTCTTCACATTACCGTCTCTGGTAAACACATACTATATCAAATAAAATCTAAGTTGATTTGTCACATGCACAGGTTACATAAAATGTAGTAAAATTGTTACTTGCTTAGTAGGAGTATTTTGTTTAAACATGTAGCTAGCTAAATAATTAACCATAATCCCAACTCATAACGTTACTACCCTCGATGAATCTTCAGGTTTCTAACCATTCAGGTTCAATTTTGGCTAGCTAGTTAACATTAGGCTATAACTAGCAATGCAAATGGCTCTGGGATACAACTAATATTACTAGACAGATCATACACATAACATTAGCTAATGAGCCAGCCAGCTAACATTAGCTAGCCAGCTAGCTATCTAACAGTAGGTTTTAACTTCAAATTAAAACGACTTTCTGACTATATTAGAAACGTATAATATCTGAAAATGTAGCTAGCTAGACTATCTTAATCATATATATGGATGGACCCTTCTCCCTCTCTATCACGAATGCCATGGTTGCCCTTAGTTTGAAGATGTAATCCGGAGCCAGGTGTTTTAGACAACAGCCTTCTCTGTGTTCTCTTTTCAACTCACTCTGCGTATTTGCAATCAAACGGCAGAATTTCCTTCATACCCTTAGCTATCATACTCTAAAAAAGTTTATATTCAAATGCCTCTCCTGTGAAGTAGTGAGGCGTGACATACACCTAGTTCACTGAAATGAGTCACAAATGTGGAAAAAGTCAAGGGGTGTGAATACTTTCTGAAGGCACTGTATGAGCTACACAACACAATGATTTACTTATAATGACTAGAAACTGGCCAAATTATCATTCAAATGATCAACTAGTATGCTGTTTTACAGTAACATATAATTACATCAAGAAATGAAAAGCCTATTGCATTGCATAATTATGTAAAGTGTGAGCTCTGAGTGGTTCTTTTCCTGTTTACAGAGTGTGGAGGAGTGATCCGTAAACGTCAGGGCCACATAGTCCTGGAGAGTTACCCCACCAACGCTCGTTGTGAGTGGACTGTTCAGGTGGACCAAGCATTCACCATCGATTTCAGGTGGGTGTGACCAAACATGTATTTGACCTGGGTTGTCTCTGAACTTCAAGACCGAGTTAGTTCACTGAACTTAAAAACCTCTATGGGATTGGTGTCCCCAAACCGGGACGGTTGAGCTAATGTGCGTTAATGTGATTAGCATGACGTTGTAAGTAACAGCAACCTTTCCAGGACATAGACATGTCTTATACGAGCAGAAAGCTTAAATTCTTGTTAATTTAACTGCACTGTCTAATTTACAGTAGCTAATACAGTGAAAAAATACCATACTATTGTTTGAGGTGTGTGCACAACAACATTTTTTTAATCAATTGATACATTCACCTCTGAAGGTAAATAATGCACTTACATTCAGTAAACTTGCTCTGATTTGAATCCTGAGGGTCCCAGTGATAAAATGTACCACAGTTTTGTTTGATAAAATCAATTTTTATATTCAAATGTAAGATCTGGGTCCTACAGTTTGAACCCCTGCTGCCTCCGGCTCCACACCCATCCCACCTAGCCATCTAGATGTGTGAAAGTTAGGGTAAAAGCTAATGATCCATCATGTATGACATTCGTGGGAGCGTGTACATTTAAATGTTATATTACCATATCATTTTTGTATTTTCTCTATAGTTATGTACTTAAAAATGTATAAATTTACCAATTTGGCACCTTTGGGCAGACTTGATACAAAATATTGTCCAGTATTATTGGATCAATCTGAAACTTTGCACCCACACTGCGGTCATCTAGTGGACAAAATCTTAATTGCACCAAAACTGCAATATTATATTATGGCCTTTCTCTTGCATTTCAAAGATGATGGAACAAAAAATATTTAGAAAACTCATGTTTTTTTTGTTTTTTATTATCTTTTACCAGATCTAATGTGTTATATTCTCCTACAGTCATTTCACATTTCCACAAACTTCACTGTGTTTTCTTTCAAATGGTATCAAGCATATGCATATCCTTGCTTCAGGTCCTGAGCTACAGGCAGTTAGATTTGGGTGTCATTATTGGCGAAATTGAAAAAAAGGGTCAGATCCTTAGGAGATTTAATTAATTTAAGCCTGGTGTTGCTAAATGAAAGCTAGTTCTAGCTAGTCAAGCATTGTGAAACAATCAGTGTCACTTAGTCATATTTTCCTCTGACCCGAAAAGGCTAGACTTTGGCCTCTCTGGTGACCATCTGTAATAGTTATTAATACTTGACCCATTTAAGACTAATTTAAGTTCAGTTTTCACAGTTCTATGAGAGGTATTTCATGGCCCAATGTCTAGACGAAGGTTGGAACCACACAAAGTCTTGAATAAAAGTCATTGCATTTCATTTATGTGATGTATTTTTTCCAAAATACATAAAACTTTTTGACAGGCAAGCATATATTTGAGGGCTTTTATGTTAAAAAAAAGCCACATTGAATATTGAGCTGCATTCAGTCTGTTGGCACAATACGTAGTACATACTGTAATAGCTTTGAGTGTTAAAATAAACAGATCCATAGTAAAAAAAATAGCATTCTTCACATACACATAAAGTTCCAGGTTAAACTACACAACCATGCCAAGCTCAGACAAGCTCCATGATCAGATGACAAATGTGTCTGCAAGTACAGTGAAGACATAAAACAGGTTTCCAGGCCCGCTTGGGCTATCGTCACATGACATGGTCTATCGACAGAAAGAGATTGATGAAATATCTCCAAGTGAAGAAATAGGGCCTCATACTGCTGTTTTATGTATTACATGACATACAAGCCACAGAAACCATGAATGAAATAGTGCTCTTCTCTGTTTCATGTTGCTCTGCTCATAGTTGGACTAGTGGAAAGTTATGAGTTTTGGCATCAGCCAGCTAAACCTTACTGGCAGGGCCATCTTCTATTTATTACTCACTACTCTTGGCTACATCACGCTTATTTATTGCCGTACTAATGACGGACAACAACACACTCAGCGAGTTACACAGCAACACACGCTGCACGCCAATACTTTTAAGGCCCTAAGATATTCCCGAAAACGAAAACCCAGGGTCAATTAGCACAAGCCCCTTTTTCTTTTTTTAACTAGGAAAGTCAGTTAAGAACAAATTCTTATTTTCAAAGACAGCCTAGGAACAGTGGGTTAACTGCGTTGTTCAGGGGCAGAACAACAGATTTGTACCTTGTCAAATAGGGGATTCAAACTTTCAACCTTTTTGTTACTAGTCCAACACTCTAACCACTAGGCTACCCTGCCGCCCTTGACCTAAGAGACTGTCACGCACTGACCTTAGAGATCCTGTTTATCTCTATTTGGTTTGGTCAGGGTGTGATTTGGGGTGTGTATTCTATGTTCTATTATTTGTATTTCTATGTTTTGGCCTGGTAGGGTTCTCAATCAGGGACAGCTGTCTATCGTTGTCTCTGATTGAGAACCATACTTAGGTAGCCCTATTTCCCACCTGTCTTTGTGGGAAGTTGACTTTGTTTATGGCACTTATCCTTAAGCATCACGGTTTGTTTTGTAGTGTTTATTGTTTTGTTCGGCGTCTTTTTCTAATAAAGAAAACATGTACGCTCCCCACGCTACACCTTGGTCCTCTTCATTCAACGGCCGTGTCAGAACTTCCCACCACAAACGGACCAAGCAGCGTGGTAAGGAGGAGCAGCGTGTTCAGGATTCATGGACTTGGGAGTAAATCCTGGACGGGAAAGGACCCTGGAGGCAGGCTGGGGAATATTGCCGTCCGGAACTGGAAGCAGCTAAAGCTGAGCGGTGGTGATATGAGGAGGCTAACCATCGAAGTAGGCACGAGAGGCAGCCCCAAAATAATTTTTGGGAGGGGCACACGGGGAGTGTGGCAGAGTCAGGATTCAGACCTGAGCCAACTCCCGTGCTTACAGTGGCGAGCATGTGACTGGTCAAGCACCGTGCTAAGGGGTGATGCGCACGGTGTCTCAAGTGAGCATTCACAGGCCGGCGTGCTCTGTGCCAGCGTCCCACATTTACAGGGTGGATGCCAGAACGGGTTGTGTCAGCTCTGCGCTCGAGACCGCCAGTGCGCCTCCGCGGCCCAGTGTATCCGGTGCCTCTGCCAAGAACTAAGCCTCCTGTATGTCTCCCCAGCCTGGTGAGTCCTGTGCCTGCTCCCAAAGCCAGGCCTCCATTCCAGTGATGATCCAAGGCAAGAACTTTCAAGTGATGATTCTTGGCACGAAGTCTCCAGTGATGATCCATGGCACGAAGCCTCCAGTGAGGAGTCATGGCACGAAGCCTCCAGCGACGGGCCGGAGCCCCCAGCGACGGTCTCCGGGCCGGAGCCCCCAGCGACGGTTTCCTGTCCGGGGCCCCCAGCGACGGGCCCCCAGGGACGGTCTCCGGTCCGAGACTTCGATAACACTTAGGGAAACTTGGTATTGTGACAAAGTCTGATTTAAAATATGAAGTAAAATTCTCCTTTATATGTTGAGCCAAAGATCTTAAATCTACCAATATAGATTGTAAACTCACACTCCATCCAAATCCTTGTTTTCTGTATTCCCTGTACTGTTTCCAGCTGGCATCACTCACTGTTCTGTCCCAACAAAAATCCAAGCTTGTTCATTAAAAGGATATACCAATATGTTTCTCTCACCAAGTATCCTATTCCCTTAAACTCCAATTAAAACAGGTCCCAAAGCCACACAGACCTATGGATGACCTTATATTCACAGGGAAAGCTGACGAAGCATGGTGGGAGTTGACATCAGTGTATTCACCAATCATACTATTCAGCTTGACAGTGTGACATTTTGAGTTAATAAGCAATCGTACATCAAAGACACTTCAACAACTTACAATCAATCACTTACAATCAGACCAGTGTTAATACAGTCAGTCACACATGTTTGATTTGATGACTGATTCTGAAGAATGAGATCAGATATTTACAGGCATCAAAACACACATACCAGACATTTTTCCACTGTGTTCAAAATATACAACTCTGATGGAAAACTGTGGGGATCCGTATTGAGTGTTATGTGCAAATGTACTCTTAAAGGGTGAACACATCAAGTATCCCTAAGATGTTTCTAATAGTACTAAAGCTTGACTAGTAATATAGTCAATATGTTTTCTATAACTGGACATGTGTTAACTCAAACATCTGTCGTTGTAAAATGTATGTCTGAAATATGTTCTGTTTTCGCAGCCCGTGTCACTAACAATTGTATCGTCATATCTTACATTTTTGATCTTAGCTCAAGTGCATGATTGTCCCATTAGTAACAATTGTAGCTTTGTTGCCTCAAATTGGATAGCATTAGACATGATCTCAGCTGAAAGCCTTGCAGATACATTTTTTATAACGACTGAGTCCATTTTTATTTTTAGCATTGATCTCTTTCGCAGGCGAGGGAAGCTTAAAAAAAGATGACTGTATGAAAAAGTACTCATCAGTGTTGCCTTCGTGAAAAGATTCCATATCCGTAACAGATTTCGCTTTCACCACAACGGGAGGAATTTAAACATTGAATTCTCACCTCCATTTAAAAGGAAGTGAGTTGTGCAAAGTAGTGGAATCACTGTTCCAATCACTACTGCTGGCTGTAGTAAAAGTCAGGGGTGTGAGATGGTGCCAGCCAGGATGGCAGCACCAGTAAAGCCAGGTAGGCAGAGCGCTCCAGTAAAAACAAGGGCTCTAGCAGGAAAGAAAGAGAAGCCTCCCTACTCAGAGTCAAGGGGGGCAACGAGGTGCAATAACACGCCATTTACATCAGGTTTACTCTGTATACCACGTGAGAAACCTCTTAATTAGTTTTAAATGGAAAATCCAGGCCTGGCTACTGCAATGAAAACTTTCTGGCTGGAATAAACAGAGGAGTGACAGGATGAGTGAAAGGTAAAAGTGACTAGCTGAAACAAACCGTGCCAATTGGCTTCCGTATACACACCTTTTTAATGTCACTGCAAGAGAATAGGTACGTTCTCAAAATACATACTTTTTTCACTTGCAATGTTTTAGCTGTAGACACATATATTTCCAGGTTAATTCAAGGTGTGGAGATCAATTTATGTGGATTTGTGTCGCAAACCAACCCCCAAACCCTATACTCCCATTAGTACTTCACATTGAGGTAAACTGTCCATACCACTAAATAAACTCAGTAATAAAATCATTTAGAACAGTCTCCCCAAGATACTTCTAACCAGCTCCCTCCCTCCCTCCCTCCCTCTCCACCCACAGGTTTATGATGCTGAGCCTGGAGTTTGACCATTCCTGTCGCTACGACTACATCGAGGTGCGTGATGGTGACAGTATCAACTCTCGTGTGATTGGTCGGTTCTGTGGGAACAACAGGCCTGCTCCAATCCAGAGCTCTGGCAACTCCCTACACGTCCTGTTTGTAGCCGATGGCTATAAGAACTTTGACGGCTTCTTCGCCACCTTCCAAGAAAGCTCAGGTAGGAACAGTACCTCCCAGAGTAGATTTTGTACCAAAAGTTGGCAAATTGATGAATAAGATCTGGGAATATATTGTGGTTTGCAAATATCCCATCATAAGTTGAGAAAGTTTAGAAAAATACTTGAGGGCTTCGGTAGCAACCTGAATGTTAACTTATGGCTGTTATGATAACTAAGCAGAGCACACCCTTATCAAACTCATTCCAGGGAATCCCTGCTTGGCAGCCTAAGAGAGAAACCACATAAGTACCAACTTAACCTGTCACTCAGCTCCTCATTCAAACCCAATCACCATGAACACACATGGTAACATAGTACTCCAAGCACTCTACTCAAGCCACAAATACATACCACAAGATACTGTACATTTTGGGGATGGGTGTTGGAAGGTAGGCGTGAATTGAAACACCAAAGCATTTTCTCACCTATATACAGTTCATACATTTTTTGCCATATCCCCAAAATAAACAATCCACTACAAACTTTGACTGTATTTCAGATGAATACTCAGGACAGATCAATGGTTCCTCTCCTGGTCTCCTTTGTTTAGTGCAGATGAAGGGTGGGAGCGAGGAAAGCCTGCAATTATTTGTATATTTTTTAACTACTGTTATGTAGCCCATGTAACGTGTCTAAGCATCCTTCCTGCTCCTTGTGTTTTCAGCATGCAGCTCCTCCCCCTGTCTCCATGATGGAACCTGTATCCTGGACACGTCCCAGTCCTACCACTGTGGCTGTCTGGCTGGCTACACTGGACAGCGGTGTGAGAATGGTGAGTACACTAAACTTTGGGTCAAACTATTCACAGAGGTGATGTGACTTGTGTTACTGGTGTCTTCGAGCTGTACAGTACAGTTAAAACAAAGTCCTCAGACAACAAGCATGTAGAATGTTCTATTCTAAGTTAGAATTCTCCCATGACCATTTCTTCAGAGAGTACAAATAGTGCTTACAACAATGAGTAAGTCACATTCACTGATCACCTCCCTATTCCCTACTGGTCACCTCCCTATTCCCTACTGGTCACCTCCCTATTCCCTACTGATCATCTCCCTATTCCCTACTGGTCATCTCCCTATTCCCTACTGGTCACCTCCCTATTCCCTACTGATCATCTCCCTATTCCCTACTGGTCACCTCCCTATTCCCTACTGGTCACCTCCCTATTCCCTACTGATCATCTCCCTATTCCCTACTGGTAACCTACCTATTCCCTACTGATCATCTCCCTATTCCCTACTGGTCACCTCCCTATTCCCTACTGGTCACCTCCCTATTCCCTACTGGTCACCTCCCTATTCCCTACTGATCATCTCCCTATTCCCTACTGATCACCTCCCTATTCCCTACTGGTCACCTCCCTATTCCCTACTGGTCACCTCCCTATTCCCTACTGGTCATCTCCCTATTCCCTACTGGTCACCTCCCTATTCTCTACTGGTCACCTCCCTATTCTCTACTGGTCACCTCCCTATTCCCTACTGGTCACCTCCCCATTCCCTACTGGTCACCTCCCCATTCCCTACTGATCATCTCCCTATTCCCTACTGGTCTCCTCCCTATTCCCTACTGATCATCTCCCTATTCCCTACTGGTCACCTCCCTATTTCCTACTGATCATCTCCCTATTCCCTACTGGTCACCTCAACTATTCCCTACTGGTCACCTCCCTATTCCCTACTGGTCACCTCCCTATTCCCTACTGATCATCTCCCTATTCCCTACTGGTCACCTCCCTATTCCCTACTGGTCACCTCCCTATTCCCTACTGGTAACCTCCCTATTCCCTACTGGTCACCTCCCTATTCCCTACTGGTCACCTCCCTATTCTCTACTGGGCACCTCCATATTCCCTACTGGTCACCTCCATATTCCCTACTGGTCACCTCCCCATTCCCTACTGGTCATCTCCCTATTCCCTACTGGTCATCTCCCTATTCCCTATTGGTCACCTCCCTATTCCCTACTGATCATCTCCCTATTCCCTACTGATCATCTCCCTATTCCCGACTGGTCACCTCCCTATTCCCTACTGGTCACCTCCCTATTCCCTACTGATCATCTCCCTATTCCCTACTGGTCACCTCCCTATTCCCTACTGGTCACCTCCCTATTCCCTACTGGTAACCTCCCTATTCCCTACTGGTCACCTCCCTATTCCCAACTGGTCACCTCCCTATTCCCTACTGGTCACCTCCCTATTCCCTACTGGTCACCTCCCTATTCTCTACTGGGCACCTCCATATTCCCTACTGGTCACCTCCATATTCCCTACTGGTCACCTCCCCATTCCCTACTGGTCATCTCCCTATTCCCTACTGGTCACCTCCCTATTCCCTACTGATCATCTCCCTATTCCCTACTGGTCACCTCCCTATTCCCTACTGGTCACCTCCCTATTCCCTACTGGTCACCTCCCTATTCCCTACTGATCATCTCCCTATTCCCTACTGGTCATCCGCCTATTCCCTACTGGTCACCTCCCTATTCCCTACTTGTCATCTCCCTATTCCCTGCTGTCATCTCCCTCTCTAGCCCTGTGCAATCAGCAGCTGGGGAAACTATGTCCCATGTCGACAGATGGACTATAAACCACTATGACCACCTGACAGAATTCTGACTTCATGAAACTGCACCTCACCATCTGAGTTTACTGTATGTATGGATTGTAAACATCCTGGAGAGAAATACCTTCCTTCTGTCCACAGCTCCACCACAACCCTGCTTCTTTATGGCCGTCTGAACTCAGGCCTAGGTTCCCCCCCCCCGGGGCCAAGAGCCTTGTCATTTTTTCAGGGCTAAAATTGAGTCTATACAACTAATGTTGAACAAAACTGCTTCTATAATATGAGGCAGATTTTCCATTGGATGAGAGGAGATCATGAAACGCATGGGAGAAGTGGAGGGATGGAATCTCATCCATCTGGTATTCCCGTGAGGAGGGATGGACTGCTCGTTTGTGAGGTAGATTTAGGATAACACTGATGTCGTATACAACCTTTGTCAGAATGACATGATTTCAAGAAAGGATTCTTTCCTAACTCTGTATATCTCCGATGCAGTCTTTATTTTAGACTAAGAATATTGAACCATAGTTTCCGAGACGTTGACAGGACTTAGTGGTGAATTAATTGTGCTTCTTTAAATCATAACATCCTCTGTTAGCATTCCTTCACAATGGCACTACGACTCATCCAAATGGAGAGAGCCCAGTGGGAGATATACTGGGGGGGGCAGGCAGGCAGGCAGACAGGCAGACAGGCAGGCAGGCAGACAGGCAGACAGGGATGAGAGGACTTGGGTGTTTTTCCAATAAGAAAATGACTCAATAGGGTTGTGCACATTTTTTCATTTTCCATGTCTGGAATTCCAAGCGAATTTCCCCTCCCGTCCCACGTGCGGCTCAACTGAATGGTGGAAACACTGGAAGGCAGGGAGACAGTGATTATAAGGAGGGTTCCTCTGATGGTTTTGGACTACACTGCTATCAGACCACGGCCAGAGAGAGGGAGAGAGGCATGGGGCGGGTCCTGCAATGCTATGCCCCAATAGCCACAGTAAGGCGAGAGTGATATAGAATGAACATAATAAGTCTGTGTAGGTGTGTGTAGGTGTGTGCATGTGTTTGTGCAGACATGTGTGTGATTGGTATTTAGCTTGGTTCCAAATCAGAGAGAGGGGACCCAATGGTGAATTACAAGTTGATGTGTGCTATTTGTGTCAATCAAGTTCTCTATTTCACAGTCGGGCATTGTCTGAGCATTTACACACTATTCCATTCCAGTCGACTAGCCCAAGCCGCATGCTACTAACCCACATCATAAAAACACCCACTACCTTGGAAAATGGAGCAGTTTAACTAAAGCTTCTTTTTACTGGGAGTTTTCTATTTATTCCTCCGTTACAGACAATGTGTTAACATTCCCTTCTGAGCTGTTCTCACTCTTACCAAGCCTGCTGAAATGATCTATTAATAAGGCGCTAAGATGTGGAGGCTGTATTTATAACTTCTAGCTACTCAAAGAAGTAATGCTGAGGAGGAAGAATGGGTTTGTGAGCTGTGAACTGGGTTCTGAGAGCCCTGAAGCTGTAGGTGGCTGTTCAGAAGGAGGTGTGTTAACACTAGATAATATTGTACTAATACCGCACAGCAGTAAACACACTTAGGTTATGTGAGCAGTAGCTGTGTGGTCCTATGTCTCTCTCGAGCCTGTTCGGTAGTTGCAGTGATGAGACAAGATCGTAATTGGATCGCAATTGGATATCACGAAATTGTGATATCCAATTAAATAAGAATGTGTGAGGAGGGTTGTTTATATTTCAGTGTGTGTGTGTAGCACTACATTCTGAGGTCTCCTAATATCTTTGTACATATGTTTTTGTGTCCTTCCAGTTGTAGGGTGCAGGAGGCCCCCAGTACCTGTCCATGGCTCCACAGAGGGGATATTCCATCACTCAGGGGCGCGAGTCACATTCCGCTGTGACCCTGGGTTCGAGCTGAGGGGGATCCGCACCGCCATCTGCCTCCAGGATGGCACCTGGAGCACCCCTGCCCCCCAGTGTGGTAAGAGGCCAGAGAGAGAGGGGCACAGCACAACGAACAATTTAGATGCTTGGTGAAAAATCCAACCTGATTGACCTTAGAGACACTGTAGGTTTGTTTTATACAGTACCATGTGAGACATGTTAACACAACAGCTCCTCTAAGGAATAAACGTATTTACAACTCATCTGCAAATTCAATAGTGTCTGACAATCTGAATCGCAGCATCACTGATCCTACATGTTATCTGTGTTCCTCTGCAGTGCCTATGGTGAAATTATGTGTCATCCCAGCCAAGCCTGTGCATGGAGACCACTTCCTAGTGTACGGGCCCAATGATATCATCATAGCCCTGCAGTACCTGTGTTACCGGCCCTACAAGCTGAGCGGGACGCACCAGAGGACCTGTTTGCCCAACAACACCTGGAGCGGAACACCCCCCACATGTGGTAAAGGTTAGGATCAGAGCAAGGCATGATGGGAATCAGAGTTTGGAGACAGTGGGAACAGGTTTTGATAGGCATCAAAGGTGGACCTACTATTATTAGGAATGACTATGTTCTACATGACCAGACAATTTTTTATTTTTTTATTTCACCTTTATTTAACCAGCTAGGCTAGTTGAGAACAAGTTCTCATTTGCAACTGCGACCTGGCCAAGATAAAGCATAGCAGTGTGAACAGACAACACAGAGTTACACATGGAGTAAACGATTAACAAGTCAATAACACAGAAGGAAAAAAAGGGGGGGTCTATATACATTGTGTGCAAAAGGCATGAGGTAGGCGAATAATTACAATTTTGCAGATTAACACTGGAGTGATAAATGATCAGATGGTCATGTACAGGTAGAGATATTGGTGTGCAAAAGAGCAGAAAAGTAAATAAATATAAACAGTATGGGGATGAGGTAGGTAAAAATGGGTGGGCTATTTGCCGATAGACTATGTACAGCTGCAGCGATCGGTTAGCTGCTCAGATAGCAGATGTTTGAAGTTGGTGAGGGAGATAAAAGTCTCCAACTTCAGCGATTTTTGCAATTCGTTCCAGTCACAGGCAGCAGAGAACTGGAACAAATTGATCATATTTCACTAGTAGAATGTGTACAACCATTCAGAATGGTTAGCCAACTGTATAACAACACTTATTTCAATCCAGAAATTCACTTGTTTTCTCTCTTTTTTTCTTACAGTGAATAATACACTTGCTGAACCAGGCAAAGACAAAGGAAATGACAAAGCAAGAGATACAGAAAAGGACAAGGAAAAGGATGCAGAAAAAGAGAAAGACACTGACAAAGACATTGAAAAACCCAAAGACAAAGAGAAAGACTATAATACAGGTATCAAAGAGGACGTGGCTGGTAAAGATCCAGACGCAGGCCTGAGGAACACAACAGTGGATGGTAAAGATCCAGACGCAGGCCTGAGGAACACAACAGTGGATGGTAAAGATCCAGACGCAGGCCTGAGGAACACAACAGTGGATGGTAAAGATCCAGACGCAGGCCTGAGGAACACAACAGTGGATGGTAAAGATCCAGACGCAGGCCTGAGGAACACAACAGTGGATGGTAAAGATCCAGACGCAGGCCTGAGGAACACAACAGTGGACGGTAAAAAAGATGGTAAAGACAAAAACATAGACATTACTCTGGTTAACATCCCAGGACGAAACGAGGATAAAACAAGTGACAAAGAAAAAGAAACTGGGCTAGAGAAACCTTCTGGAGGTACCAAGGATAAAGTGGACAGTAAGGAAACGGATGACATTGTAAACACAGTGGAGGGAGAGAGAGAAAATGACGTGGGGAAAACCATCGCAGACATAGATGGCAGTCCAGATACTGGGGGAGACACAGACGTGATACGGGAGATAGGAAAGACAACAGAGATCCCTGAGATAGTGGTGGTGGTGGTGGAAGATAAAGGACAGGAGGAAGAGAAGAAGAAAGAGGATCCAGTAGATAAAAGCAGTGATCCAAACATAGTTGATCCTAATGACTTAAAACCTAGGGGAGACACATTTGCCATAGATTACACTGAGTTAAAACCTAGGGGAGACACATTTGCCATAGATTACACTGAGTTAAAACCTAGGGGAGATACATTTGCTGTAGAGTACACTGTTACGGATGTGTTTGGCACCAATGACATAGAGCAGGGTATGAATACAACAATGTCTAAAGACATTGTGAAGATTTTTATTCCAACTAGAAACAACAACACACAGTTCACCCCATATTCATCAGGAGGTCAGGAAACTGAGAGGCTGGTGGAAAAGCCACACGAAGATATAGGAGCAACTAAAGATGTAGGCTCAACTAAAGATACAATGGCAAGTACAAGCAAACCTGAAGAGGAAAATACTGGAAAAGATTCTGACAAAACAACTAAAGAGGAGTCTGATGATGAGAAGAGAGAAAACCAAAGCATCAGTGGTAAGACTCAGAATCACCCCGAACACTTCAGGTGCATGTTGTACAATACACTGCATTATTGAAACAGATATTATAATGACCCTCAGCATCTTACATGTTGTTCTCCAATCTCTCGCTAGCTCTCCACCTATCTATCTTACATTCTGCACCTCCTCTCTTCCCTCCGTCTCTTCTTCCAGAGGAGAGCTGTCCCCCTCTCCCACAGCTCTACCATGGGTACCAGCAGGTAGTGCCAGGGCTGGTGCCAGAGACAGTGGATTTCTTTTGTAATCACTCCTACGCTCTGAGTGGTGACGCCAGACGCACCTGCCAGCCTGGTGGAACCTGGGGGGGCACTCAACCCCTTTGTGTGAGAGGTAGGCACTGATGTGTGTGCGAGTTTGTATGTGTGAGTGCATGCGAGCGTGTGTGCCTCAACTTTGTGATTATCAACAAGGGACACACTGGAGCACCTGCCAGTTGAGCACTATTTTTAGCAGCCTCTAATCAACCCAACATTGAGAATGAAAGCAGCTGCCAGCCTGTCAGTAGGTATTAATGGGAACCCTGTGTGTGTTTGTCTGCAGCCTGCAGAGAGTCCAAGGTCTCAGAGCTGGTCAGACAGAGAGTTCTGCCTCCACAAGCTCCATCCAGGTATGTTACAGAGCACACATAATAATACACATGATATAGTCTATATTTAATTCCAGACGTAAGCATTAACCAACACTATACTGTATATACACATTGCCATCGAAATCATCATATTTTTTATTTATCTGACCTTTATTTAACTAGGCAAGTCAGTTAAGAACAAATTCTTATTTTCAATGACGGACTAGGAACAGTAGGTTCAGGGGCAGAACGACAGATTTGTACCTTATCAGCTCGGGGATTTGAACTTGCAACCTTTCGGTTACTAGTTTCTAGTCCAACACTCTAACCACTAGGCTAACCTGCCGCCCCATATATCAAAACCACACACATAAAACTTATAGTATATGTGCATAATCATATATCAACATCATTGGCACACCACACGAGAGAGACCATAAACACAATGTATGACCCTGATTAATGCACACATCACAACAGATGACTTAGCTCTTTTTTGTGTGTGACAACCACTTTACCATGTGAAGCCCACATGTCAATTACGGAGAGGCTGCGGATCGGACTTTTCCTGGATCTTCTTCCCAACAGCCAAATGTCCCACAGCTTCTGTGCATGTGCAGGATTCTCTACTTTAGGCACAGTCTCTACTCTCTATTCTGGCAAATGGTGCTCGATCAGAGTTGAATCAATATCTGCTTGTTCACATAATGATAGTATTGTACATAACAGAACCGAATATAACAGCATACTGTAGTGTAACGTTTACGTTAAGACAAAAAAACAGCACCTCATTTCCAATGAGATTTTAGGATGATTGTGCGAATGGTCGCATTTTTATCTCATGCGCGCGTAACTAAACAGTGTGCCACTAGGCAAAATATGTGCATTGATTGAAACAAGACAGGTAGGATATACTACAGTTTGTTAACACTACCTGCTCTACAATTGGCTCACTGTACATCATTCAAAACAACACTGTGCATAACTAAGAAGATCATTCACAATTGACAGTGAGAAATGTGAAGGGAGAGTGATCACACATTTTTGGGGGCGTTAATAAGTAGAGGTAAAGAAACACATGGGCAGAACATGATACAGATCTTTCCGGTATTCCAGGGGAGCGGACGGGATTGGAACAGGGCGGTTACCTACAGATCTACAGCCTCTGCCTATAAATGAAACATTTAAAAACCTAAAAGGAGTTATACATACTGCTAGCCTCTTTAGGTACATTATACACTAGTTTGTTTCTGTAAAGGAATCTCAATTGGAACCCTCTCATCTCTCAGGAAGACCCCTGTGCAGAAGCTCTACTCATCCTCTGGGTTTGTGAAGATGTTCCAGTCTGTCGGCCCCACCAAAGTTCCCCCAATGCTATCCCAGCTGCCCCAGGGGTTCCACCACCTCCACACTCACATAGCGTACGAGTGTGCCTCTCCCTTTTACCAGCACTCAGGCAGTGCACGCCGCACCTGCCTCAAGACTGGCAAGTGGAGCGGGCGTCATGTCTCCTGTTCACCAGGTGAGGACAGCAGAGCCACATTACTTGATGTATATATTAATATAAAGGGAAGGTGTGTCTTGCCACCTAGGCATGCTAGAATTGTGCTTTCAAACCACACTTAGACACTAAGCAATCAAGATAATTGGATTTAAAAAGTAATATTCCAGGTTGGGTGTGATGTGGAATAAGGTTTCCATACAGTATCAAGTGTTGTTTTATCACTTTGGCAGATCTGAGGTTTAACATCCTCCTTCCCCTTCTTTCCCACCCTTCTCACGCCTGGCCACACTTTCCTCTCGTCCACCCTTGTCTCTCCATCCTTCTGTTTTCCCAGTGTGTGGGAAGCACCCCACCTTTGACCCCCAGAGCCCGGCAGAGTCCCACTGGCCCTGGCTAGCCGCCATCTACCAACGCCCCACCAACGGAGCAGGGACCAAGCTGGACAAGAAGGCCAGCCTTGCGGGGTCACTAAAGAAGGGGACTGGAGCTGAATCAGGTGCTGGGGTTGGATCCCAGGGGCAGGATGAGGCCTCAGGCTGGCAGCTGGTGTGTAGCGGGGCCCTGGTGAACCAGCGGAGTGTGGTGTTGGCAGCCCACTGTGTGACTGAACTGGGGAAGCTGTACCCTCTGGATGCAGCCACGGTCAAGGTGGTGATGGGAAAACACTACCGCAGTGACCTCCGGGAGACCAAGGGCCTGCAGCATCTCAGGGTAAGAGAGGGGATGGAGAGGGCTTAAGGGTGGGGAGTAGAGAGTGAGAGTGGCTAAATGGGTTAGTGGGTGGGGGTGGGCAGTGAGAGTGAGTTTGGAGAGGAGTTGGGAATGATGGATGATGTGGTTGGCTGAGACCACCTGTATTTAGCCACACACTGCAATGATTAGACTGAAATACAGCTATGGTGTACAGTTCACCACACATGATGTTACACACTATAGGTACATTTATCAAGCCTTATGAGATGGTAAAAGCTCAAGGTCTACATCTATATAATACCAATGGCTGGGTGGTTTTGAACCAGTGTCCAATTAAAATGTATAATTTCACAACGATGACACCATGTCTACTACATCTAGCCATGTAAAACAGCCCCATGTTTTGTTTTATGTTCAATCATTGAATAAGTGCCAGAGAGCTACTTTGACCGTAAGTAATCACCAATGTGGTTGTGCGACATGGCTAGTCTGGATCTAACCAACATATACAGTAACGTATTGCCATTTTGCAGTATATTGTAAATAATATGGTCTAATGGTGCGCTTTATAAAAGGCTGTCAATTAATATACACCACATTACCAAAAGTATGTGGACACCTGCTCATCGAAAATCTCATTCCAAAATCATAAGCATAAATATGGAGTTGGTCCCCTTTTTGCTGCTATAACAGCCTCCACTCTTCTGGGAAGGCTTTCCACTAGATGTTGGAACATTGGAACATTTCTGTAAGGACCTCACTTTGTGCACAGGGATATTGTCATGCTGAAACAGGAAAGGGCCTTCCCCAAACTGTTGCCACTAAGTTGGAAGCACAGAATCATCAAGAATGGCATTGTATGCTGTAGCATTAAGATTTCCTTTCACTGGAACTAAGGGCCTATTGCTCCTCCACCAAACTTAACAGTTGGCACTATGCATTGGGGCAGGTAGAGTTCTCCTGGCATCCGCCAAACTCATATATATCCGTCAGACTGCCAGATGGTGAACCGCGATTCATCACTCCAGAGAACGCGTTTCTATTGCTCCGGAGTTCAATGGCGGCGAGCTTTAAACCCTCCAACCGACGCTTGGCATTACGCATGGTGAGCTTAGGCTTGTGTGTGGCTGCTCAGCCATGGAAACCCATTTCACTAAGATCCTGACAAAACAGTTATTTTGCTTATGTTGCTTCCAGAGGCAGTTTGGAACTCGTTAGTAAGTATTACAACCGAGGACAGACAATTTGTACCCGCTACATGCTTCAGCACTCGGCGGTACCGTTCTTTGAGCTTTTGTGGCCTACCACTTCGCGAATGAGCCGTTGTTGCTCCTAGAAATTTCCACTTCACAATAACAGCATTTACAGTTGACCGGGGTAGTTCTAGAAGGGCAGAAATGATGAACAGACGAACAGACTTGTTGGGAAGGTGGCACGTTGAAAGTCACTGAGCTCTTCAGTAAGGCCATTCTGCTGTCAATGTTTGTCTATGGAAATTGCATGGCTGTGTGCTCAATTTTATATCTGTCAACAACGGATGTTGCTGAAATAGCTAAATCCACTAATTTGAAGGGGTGCCCACATAATTTTGTGTATATATATATAGTATATGTGCACATGATTGAGGAGTGTGAGTGAGTTGCCAGGTAACAAGCACAGCCAACGTCATTCCACTGACAGCCAAGCTGTCACCCTGCTGTTATGTTTGGCACAGGATCTCTCTTCTTTCTACAGCTTTTATTTTTTGACACCGCCTTTCTCTCTCAATTCTTTCTCTTACCATCCCTCCTCTCTATCTCTGACAATTCCTTCTTCATTCTGACAACCCCTTCGCTCCCTGACCATCCCACCTGTACTGTTTCTTTCTCTGACCAGTCTATTTTCTCTCACTCCCTGATAATCATTTCTTTCTGTATCTCTTCCCATCCCTCCTCTTTTCCTTCAGGTGGCCTCCATCTCTATCCACCCCAACTACGACCCCCTGGTTCTTGACTCAGACCTGGCAGTGATCAAGCTGCTGGACAAGGCTCGTATCGGGGAGAAGGTCCTGCCCCTCTGCCTACCTGACATCCAGGGGAGAGAGGTGACCTCCAGAGAAGGGTTGGTGACGGGCTGGGCCCCCCTGCCAGATCCCCGGATCGGGGAAGAGGAGCAGGCCAGGGTGGGTGTGCAGCACCTGGCCGACGTGGTGCCCTGCGAGCAGCAGTATGCCCGTAAAGGGGTGCCCGTGAGCGTCACGGACAACATGCTCTGTGGCCGCCAGCGACCCGACTACAGCCCATCTAACATCTGTCCCGCGGACACAGGGGGTATCCTGATCCTTCCTGCCCAGACAGGCTCCCCCCAGGACCCCTCTCTTGCCTCTCCAGAGGGGCAGGACACATCCAAAGGGGAGTGGCGGCTGCTGGGGTTGGTAAGTTTCGGGTATGACCAGGGAGAGTGTGACCCAGACCTGTTTACAGTGTACACACATGTGGCCAACTTCAAAGACTGGATAGAGAGCCATATGAAGTGACATCACCAGGATGTGACTCGCCCTGTATCTCTTTTTCCTCCCTCTCTTCAACCAACAACTCCCTCTTTTGCTTCATCATTATTCCCCCTCTTACTTTTATTTGCCAACATTTTTCTCCATTCTCCATTCTCATTTTTCTCAAATCTACCTGCTTCTTGTCATACCCCAGCAGGGAGTGTGATCACAAAAGAGCAGAGTAACACTGGACTGTACAGTGCTCTGAACTGACTTTAGGAGGCCCTAACACAAACGGATCAGATAGAGCTGCCCTCCACTCAGCACAGTACTTCAGTGTTCAGGTTTTACCTTAAATTTGGTCTTAGACTTGAAAACGAAAACCAGTTCCCTGGGAAAAGCTGGTTTTCATTGTATTCTTTGATATGTATATATAATGTAATGAATTATTACACGTGGTTCAAGGGATGTACATATTGTATAGAAGGACATAAATGTAATGTTGTTTTTAATGATAGATATGTGGTTGTGTGTAAAGAAACGGGGGTCTGGTTAGAGTTGTTCATCGAGTGTGGTTCTGTGAGCTTTCATCCAGCATTAATTCAAAGGATACCCATGTGATTCTACTAAATAGAGTTGAGAGAGAGAACCTGGTGCTTGCTATGTAAACCAGACAGCCATTTGGCCAGGGCCAGAGAAAGCCTATGAATGAATCCAGATCAAGTATAAGGGCTGCAATCGAACACCTGCAAATTGAAATCATTAACAAAATAATTGATGTGCCTACACAGTTAATAATGTGTGTATAACACAGTTAATAATTTAAGTGTTGACCCTCTGCAAGCATCTAAAGAGAACAATTGGTAAGTAATCGATGGAGAAAGTGTAGTGTGAACATTTAGCCACAGGGTGGCAGATTTAAAACGTCAATTTATATGGATTTATGTGGAGGGATGCTCTGGTATTGGTATTTTGGTATTTTATTAGGATCCCCATTAGCTGTTGCAATAGCAGCAGCAACTCTTCCTGGGGTCCACACAAAACATGAAACATGACATAATACAGAAGATGAATAGACAGCTCCAGGACAGAACTACATCAATTTAAAAAAGGCATATCAATGCATACACACAAACTATCTAAGTCAAATATAGGAAACAGGCTCAGCCCAAATCTCACAACCAGAGGGATTGGGTATTCATACACACCAAAATGGTACTAACTCCACTTTCTCTCTTACAATGTCCACAACATCTACAAAAAATGAAGTCAGAACAAGCCCACAAGCCCAGCACAGTTTTTGATCAGCTTGTACTTATCAGGACCATATTTGTGTGATATGTGTGATGTACTGTAAGTGTGTGTGTCCATTGTTCTCTGCTATACATTGCAGCACATCTACCGTAGCCCACCTTGCTCTTTCTTCTCACACGCGCGCACACACACACAGAGACACGCAGACACACACACATGCAGACACACACACACACACACACACACAGTGTCTGAAAGATGAACAGATGAAGGGGTATTTCTACCACATTGGGGGAACTGCTGTGTCTGCGATTGTGTTATAGGCGCTTGGGTTATGAGTCATGATGATTCTGGGAAGGAGAATGAGCTGGTGTTACTGGTGATGCTTAGGCTGGGGTGCCATCATTGTGATAGCACTTCAAAGCTTATGAAGAGTAAACAACCAATCATTGCATATACTGTTTGTGATTCAAATACAATAGTGGCCTCATGGCAATGTGAAATGGAAAATGGCAGTGAGATGTCCATCTTTCATTGTACAGGAATAGGAAGCATCTTGGGAGGTGTTTCAACGACATCTACAAGATTGCCTTAGCAAGCTGAGAGACATCACATTGTAGAAAATCTGCTCTTGGCAACAATTACAATCTGACCATAGCCGTCCCTTGGACACTCACTGCCCTGGTAGGAATAGTCTGTACAAAGGATACGTGGAGGGAGATCGAAGTTCAATAAAATCTTTTGATGGATGTCATCCTAGAGACAATATACTTTCTCTTTTGCACAGGAACAAGATTTATGAAAGCTTTTCTGTCCCCTTTCTCCTCCTGTTTACTGGAAATGGACAAGGTCCTCATTTAGGCCCTTAATTCCCCTGGGTAGGGAGCTTTTCTACCCCGGCTGAAAGCAGACGTATTCTCAGGCCCCTGTTAGTTCACAGGTCAACATCAGTATAGCCGGCCAACACTTCACCACAACTTGACTGTTCTGCTGGGAACTAGAGTATGACCCTGAGCCCAGTGGAAAGCACCTGACAATGCTGAGAAAAGTGCTGCAATGAGGGCGCTATAGAGTGTTTGCACTGAAGAGGCAAAGGGGCAAGGCACTTGACACCTGACGTAAGCCTACACAAAATGGCCGATCACAGTCCAGTTTCACAGTCAAATCATGCTGTACTACAGATGTCACTAGTGCTGCGTGTTCTTTAGAGCAAAGAAAAGAGATCCGCCTTGACTCACTCGTTGGAGACTCCAGGGAGAGGGAATTAGACAACAAAGAGATCGCCTTCCTTCCTGTCGACATGAGAGAGACGTAGGACTAGTCTTGTGATGTTCTCAGGGTTCTGCTGTGTCTATGGAGACCGTGCATTTACTTTTAACCTCCCCAGTGGTGTTCGGTGATGTGTTTACGTCCCCTCGCTATCCCTACCACACAGCCCACATACACACACACACACACACACACACACACACACACACACACCACCACCACCCCCACCCTCCTAGCCCCTGATCTACCCACCCTGCCTGCCTGCCACCCCATCCTCTCTTTCTCCCCTCTCCATCTCCACCCCATGCATAGCTATGAGGGGCTTTAGGCACAAAACAGAACACATATTATTCAGTCCTACACATGTGCAGACACATATACAGTACTTGCACACATAAGCACCTATATTAAGGTGACCAGATTTCTGAAATTAAAACCGGGGACATTTCCAGCTCGGCGGTCAATATATCATTAAAATATCCAATGTTATTATCTATGAAATAAAAAAGGGGGACAATTCCGGTTTCATGTATTTAGTCTAACAGGCACACTGTGATAGAGAAAACAACTATATTACAGAAACACTACAGACAAGACAGAACTGTCCGATCTGAACAGCCATTCAGTGGTCCTGGTAGTCTGGGTAGACTAAGAGCAGAAGAGAACATTAGCAAAATTGAAGAAGAAAAAACAGACAATAGTATATGTGAAATACTTAACAACATAGTAAAGAAATAAGACGATGATGACGTTGGTACCTACATTGTATACCTAATCTGTATATTTCTCAGAAGAATGTGTCTTCTTCAGGATTGAACTCCTGGCAGGGGAGATTGAAGTTTGTCTTCACAATAAGCATGGCCTTGATGGTAGGAACAGTGAACATATTTCTTGCTGCTGTCCATAGATCATTCATTTGGGAGAACACTCTCGACTGGTGCATTACTTCCAGGTAAGCACATGACAACAGACGCTAATCTAGCCAGGTTAGTGTGTGGGATGTCGTTCTTTTTGAAGTGGGTAACCACCGTGCTCCATCTCTAACTAAGCGGTGTCTCAGATGTTTTCCATTCTTCAAGCGATCCCCCCTTTAGGAACTCTTGCAGGCCAGTAACCTCATCAAACAATGCAATGGTCACATTGGGGCATTTTTCCTGCAGTGTGCCTGCTGCCTTCTGGATCTCTTCACGCTGAGGTTTGCCTTTTTAAAAGGAGACAATGTAAATCTTTTAGATTATCTGTGTGCTTTCCCCATGCTTGCAAGTAGTTCACAGCCGTAGTGAAGAATGATTGGGATGTTTTGAGAAAGCTCTCTTTAGACATGGCTCCATTTCCCTCTAGCTCTCTCAGAAGTCCTCTGACCAAAACTGGAATGAAGTTGTCATCACGTCTTGCAGTCAATTTTGCCTCAATGTTTCTCAGAATGGCCTTCAAGCATCTCGATCGTGTCACTGAATACGGTCAGGTTTCCATGGAAAAAGGCCAGCCAAAGTTCAGTCAGTGGATCTTTGAACATTGTTCGCAGGACAACAGGGCATTTGTCTTTAGAAATAAAAAAGGATTTCAATGGCACATGCGTTTTCAGCACTCTTTCTAGAGCAGGGAGCATGGACAGCCAGCGAACATAGCTGTGTCCTAAAATGTTATGGTACTCCTGGCCAACAAACTCACAAAAGCTCTTCAGTCTTTCTACTCTGACGGTGAAAATATCCAAATATCTTTGTGAGCAGGTTCTCAACATCAAGGGGAATCATATCCAAAGCTGTTCTGGCCATGTTATGAATGATGTGGGCAGGACAACCTAAGCCGATCACCTCCCGATACAGAGCATTTTTAACTTTGGTATGGACATTGACCCTCCTCAGCCTATTCAGTCCTCCAAAGTTGGTATTTGTGTTGTCGGCAGAGAATGCCACAACTTTGTTTTCCAGGTTACATTTTTGGATGACCACCAGGACCTCAGCTGCAATTTCCTCTGCTGTTTCTCCTTTCAATTCAACAAAATCAAGCAGTTTTGTTTCCACAGATGTGCTGCCATCCTATATCTTACAATATCTGACTATTATTGGCAGCAGCCTTACATGTCCATGATTGGACGCATCAATGGACAGGGACACAAATGCAACCTGGTCTAGATCCTGTGTTACCAAAGTAGTTGCCCATGGACACCATATTTTGCACACCTTGTGGTGGAGTTTATCCTCTTGGATGAATTTCCCATTTGAGTCAATGAGGATGGCCAACTCAGTGGATTTTACCAAATTAGTGCGTTCATGTTCTGTGGCTGGGGTACACAGGGCCTGTGTACATGGAGGGGTGTGTGGGGATGTGTCGGGGGGGGGGGCAGAGAGCTTCTCTCTGTAGTAGGTGTCCCCATTTGAGCCTCCTTGTTGATTGATGGCAGCATTCATGCGAAACTGAAAGCGCGAACCACTGCTTTTAATCAGGGCAAGCCGACCGGAAACATGACCATGAATACAAACAGTGTAGCTATTTCCTCCGTAAGGCAATCAAACAAGCTAAGCTTCAGTATAGAGACAAAGTAGAGTCGCAGTTCAATAGCTCAGACACGAGTGGTATGTGGCAGGGTCTACAGTCAATCATGGACTACAAAAAGAAAAACAGCCCCGTCGCGGACCCTGATGTCTTGCACCCAGACAAACTAAACAACTTCTTTGCTCGCTTTGAGGACAATACAGTGCCACCAACACGGCCACCTACCAAACCCTGCAGGCTCTCCTTCACCGCAGCCAACGTGAGTAAAACATTTAAACGCATTAACCATCACAAGGCTGCCGGCCCAGACAGCATCCCTAGCCACTGCCTCAGAGCATGGGCAGACCAGCTGGCTGGTGTGTTTACGGACATATTCAATCAATCCCTATCCCAGACCGCTGTTCACACATGCTTCAAAAGGGCCAACATTGTTCCTGTTCCCAAGAAAGCTAACGTAACTGAGCTAAACGACTATCCACTCACTTCCGTCATCATGAAGTGCTTTGAGAGACTAGTCAAGGATCATATCACCTCCACCCTACCTGACACCCTAGACCAACTCCAATTTGCTTACCGCCTCAATAGGTCCATAGACGACGCAATCACAATCACACTGCACCCTAACCCATCTGGACAAGAGGAATCCCTATGTAAGAATGCTGTTCATTGACTACAGCTCAGCATTTAACACCATAGTATCCTCCAAACTCGTCCTTAAGCTTGAGACCCTGGGTCTCGACCCCACTCTGTGCAACTGGGTCCTGGACTTTATGACGAGACGCCCCCAGGTGGTGAGGGTAGGAAACAACATCTCCACCCCGCTGATCCTCACCACTGGGGCCCCACAAGGGTGCGTTCTCAACACTCTCCTGTACTCCCTCTCCACCCATGACTGCGTGGCCATGCACGCCTCCAACTCAATCATCAAGCTTGCAGACGATACTACAGTGGTAGGCTTGATTACCAACAACAACAAGACTGTCTACAGGGAGGAGATGAGGATCCTCGGAGTGTGGTGTCAGGAAAATAACCTCACACTTAATGTCAAAAAAGCAAAGGAGATGATCGTGGACTTCAGGAAACAGCAGAGGGAGCACCCCCCTATCCACATCGACGGGACATTAGTGGAGAAGGTGGAAAGTTTTAAGTTCCTCGGCGTACACATCATGGACAAACTGAAATGGTCCACCCACACAGACAGCGTGGTGAAGAAGGCGTAACAGCACTACTTCAACCTCAGGAGGCTGAAGCAATTTGGCATGTCACCAAAAACACTCAAACTTTTACAGATGCACAATCGAGAGCATCCTGTCGGGCTGTATCACCGCCTGGTACGGTAACTGCTCCACCCACAACCATAAGGCTCTCCAGAGGGTAGTGAGTACTGCACAACGCATCACCGGGGGCAAACTACCTGCCCTCCAGGACACCTACACCACCGGATGTCACAGGAAGGCCATAAAGATCATTAAAGACAACAACCACCCGAGCCACTGCCTGTTCACGTCGCCCATCATCCAGAAGGCGAGGTCAGTACAGGTGCATCAAAGCTGGGACAGAGAGACTGAAAAACAAATATCAGACTGTTAAACAGCCATCACTAACATTGAGTGGCTGCTGCCAACACACTGACTCAATCCTCTAGCCACTTTAATAATAAAACATTGGATGTAATAAATGTATCACTAGTCACTTTAAACAGTGCCACTTTAAATAATGTTTACATACCCTACACTGCTCATCTCATATGTATATACTGTACTCTATACCATCTACTGCATCTGGCCTATGCCGTTTGGCCATCGCTCATCCATATATTTATATCTACATATTCTTATTCATTCCTTTACACTTGTGTGTAAAAGGTAGTTGTTGTGAAATTGTTACATTACTTGTTAGATATTACTGCTTGGTCGGAACTAGAAGCACAAGCATTTCACTCCACTCGCATTAACATCTGCTAACCATGTGTGTGACCCTACGTTGGCAAAAAGAGCCTTCACTTGGCCAACGCACTGAAGAGTTTTGTGAATGATAGTGTGCTATACTAAATAAATATTCATTGGACCTGATGACTGATCATTGAACAACTTAAAAAGGATATTATCGATATCGCAAACTCAGTTGAAAATTCACAGTAAGCTCTACGAGATGATCTTAATGACCCTATTAAACTGGATGATCTCATTAAGAGTAACGCTGACCTTCAGACTAAGATTACAACTAAACTGAAGGAGGGGAAAATCAAGAAGTATAAAATGTGATTTGGAAGATAAGAACAATGGACTAATATATCTCTGTAGAGATTCTAAGCACAAGAAACCAAAATACAGGAAGAGACAAGCCGATGACAGACACCGAGTGCCTCTGTCAGACCGACTATCCACAGACAGCGCTATCTGTGGCTCCTATACTACCGGTGAGCGTTTTTTCTACAACAGAGGGCAGGGACAACGTCGAGGCCAACACTCCCAGCACGTAAGAGGGTTCAACACATACGTCGGGGGAAGAAGAAATCCACTACCACCCCGCGACACCTATCAATTGAGACCCAGGACGGGCCCACAGTCCAACAGGAGCTAAATGTCTTCAACTTATCAAGTAAGACCCTGACATCCACTCACCTCAGTGTTCTCTATAAGGGGTTAACATTTGTACCCACTGTATACATAAATGACTTTGATGTCCAGATAGATCTATTCAAGTTTTTCCGTAATCTGAGATTGTGTGAGCTCTTTGATAAGAGTGAAATTTACATGACTCCACTTGAAATGTCCTCCTCAGTGAAATGTAGACAGGTCTACCACGCTAATCAATAGACTTAGTTGTCCTACCGTGAGTCGAGGAGGAGATGGCGCCATTAAGTAAGTGACTTACTGAAAGACAGACAGAAACACAAATCCTATGATAACCTGAGTAAAGACGAGAGAATGGCTCTTAAGGACTTAAAGTCAGATCCTTCAATTATTAGAAAAAAAAGTGACAAAGGAGAATGAATTTGTATACAAAACAAATGTGACTATGTGAATGAATGTCGCCGACAACTATCTGAAGGTGTCTTCTATCGCAAACTGAATTGTGACCCTACCCTGGAATTCCAGCATAATATCTCATCCACAGTGGAAAGCTGTTTGGAATCAGGACAAATCACTAAAAAATAAGTTGAATTTCTATGTGTGAAATTTCCCAAGATACCAACTTTCTATACAGTCGCTAAATTACACAAACAAGTGTCTCCTCCTCCAGGTAGACCCATTGTAGCAGTAATCGACTCCGTGACATCCAACATTTCTACTTTTGTGGATTACCACATTAAACCGATGGTTGAGAATCTCAAATCTTATGTCAAAGACACTAGTAATATGATCTCATTGATAGAGGGCATAGGAAGGATATCAGAGGGCACCCTGATGGACACTTTTGATGTGGAGAGTTTGTACACTAACATCCCACATACTGGAGGCTTGCAGGCACTACAACACTTACTTCAGAAGAGAGATTCTACCCTTGCTCCATCCAATGATTGCATTTTACAACATACTGAACTGCTATTATGCCATAACTACTTTGTCTTTGAGTCAGACTTTTTCCTTCAAATTCGGGGTGTAGCCATGGGCTCCCCTTTTTCCCCCAACTATGCAAACCTGTATGTGGGACAATTTGAAGAAGCATTCCTTTTTAAAACAGTGACACACCCCTTACTTTCTAAAATAATTCTATGGAAGAGATACATAGACAATGTCTTTGTGCTCTGGGCAGGAAGTCAGCAGGAACTAAATTAATTCCAAACTCTACTAAACGAGAGCTCTGAATACCTCAAATTCACCATGCAGACTGATGAGAGAAATATAATCTACCTGGATTTATGGATTATCAAAGAGAATGATGATTTACGCACAGATTTATACACAAAGCCCACAGACCACAATATCCTGCTATGTGCGGATAGTATGCATCCCCTTCCCCTCAAGAAGGGTCTACCATATAGCCAGTTATGCAGGGTTAAACTAATCTGTGGCCAACAGTCAGATTTTGACAGCAATGCAAATAATGACAGATAAATTCAAAATGAGAGGCTACAAGGACAAAACTCTTGATGCTGCAATGATGAAAATATCTCACAAACCAAGAGCGGAATTACTAAAAACTCAACCAAAGAAGAAAAACAACGCAACCGTATTTTGCACTAAGTACACCAAGGGTTCGGAGAAAATTAAAGCAATCCTGACAAAGCACTGGCATATTCTGCAATCAGACAACAACAAAAAATTGCACACCTCTTCAAGGAACCCCCACTGGTGGTCTAGAAGCATGGTCGCAATATTGGAGATAGTTTGGTGAGATCGGACATGCCCCCTGAGCCCACTCAGACACTCTTGACACCTATCCCAAATGGGAGCAATAAATGTGTCTCATGCGCATTGTGCAATAGCACCATAAAAATGTCTTTCTTCAGACACCCACATACGGGTCGAAAGATCCCTGTTAGGGGTATCATCTCATGCAAGACCAAGGGAGTAATCTCTCATCACCTGCTCATGTGGAAAAGCCTATGTAGGAATGAAAAAAACAATTAAAACAATGCTTATCTGAACACCGCAGCTCAATCAGATGTAAGAACATTGACTATCCAGTAGCAGCTCACTTTGTTGAAGCTATCCATCCCATCTCCTCGCTCAAATACACAGGCATTGAGCATGTTGCTCTACCAAGGAGAGGAGGTAACATCGAGATCCTACTACTACAAAGGGAGGCTTAATGGATATCCTATCTACAAACATTGACGCCTAGTGGTCTGAATATTGACCTTGATCTCAGGCCCCTCTTATGAACACATTTTCCTTTATGAACAAGTCTTATAAATTGAAACCATTTTTTACAGCTTATTAGCGTATACCCAATATGTTCCCCCTGTTGATGATGTTCATTATATATTTAGGTTGAACCAATATTAGTTACAAAAATGAAATGCAAAATTATTATGTGAAATTGAATGAAACAATAATGTATACAATATTCCATTATGTTTCTATAAGATAACAATAGCATAATATATTTAATATGCCATATAATATTTTTTAACAGTTTCACTAATTAATTTTAATTAACTTAATCATTATGACACACCCCTCACCACTGTCATTGGTTACACTAATTGCACTGTGTTCAAGAATTCATGACATTACCTTGAGGAAAGGAAGGCACAGTGATGCCGAAATGTTGGTAAATACCCATTAAATTGCTGGGAGATTATACATGGAGAGTGCAACTTTCTTTATTTTGATAGTTTATAGTTTATTTGCCACTAGTCAGCACCTCCACACAAACTATTATTCTGGGTGTGCGCCAGCTAATTTTTTAAAACTACAAGTCCGAACTACAAAATCTAATTGATCCCCTCAAAATTGGTAAATATCACATTTGGTTAAAACTGAAAAAAATTACTTGTACTGACAGAAAAATATGTGTTCCTTTGCGCAATATACAGTGCCTTGCGAAAGTATTCGGCCCCCTTGAACTTTGCGACCTTTTGCCACATTTCAGGCTTCAAACATAAAGATATAAAACTGTATTTTTTGTGAAGAATCAACAACAAGTGGGACACAATCATGAAGTGGAACGACATTTATTGGATATTTAAAACTTTTTTAACAAATCAAAAACTGAAAAATTGGGCGTGCAAAATTATTCAGCCCCCTTAAGTTTATACTTTGTAGCGCCACCTTTTGCTGCGATTACAGCTGTAAGTCGCTTGGGGTATGTCTCTATCAGTTTTGCACATCGAGAGACTGAATTTTTTCCCCATTCCTCCTTGCAAAACAGCTCGAGCTCAGTGAGGTTGGATGGAGAGCATTTGTGAACAGCAGTTTTCAGTTCTTTCCACAGATTCTCGATTGGATTCAGGTCTGGACTTTGACTTGGCCATTCTAACACCTGGATATGTTTATTTTTGAACCATTCCATTGTAGATTTTGCTTTATGTTTTGGATCATTGTCTTGTTGGAAGACAAATCTCCGTCCCAGTCTCAGGTCTTTTGCAGACTCCATCAGGTTTTCTTCCAGAATGGTCCTGTATTTGGCTCCATCCATCTTCCCATCAATTTTAACCATCTTCCCTGTCCCTGCTGAAGAAAAGCAGGCCCAAACCACGATGCTGCCACCACCATGTTTGACAGTGGGGATGTTGTGTTCAGGGTGATGAGCTGTGTTGCTTTTACGCCAAACATAACGTTTTGCATTGTTGCCAAAAAGTTCAATTTTGGTTTCATCTGAACAGAGCACCTTCTTCCACATGTTTGGTGTGTCTCCCAGGTGGCTTGTGGCAAACTTTAACCTGTTGCTTCTACTCGGGACGCTTGCGTCCCAACTAGAGCTCTGGAAATGCAAATGCGCTACGCTAAATGCTAATAGTATTAGTTAAAACTCAAAAGTTCATTAAAATATACATGCAGGGTATCGAATTAAAGCTACACTCGTTGTGAATCCAGGCAACAAGTCAGATTTTTAAAATGCTTTTCGGCGAAAGCATGAGAAGCGACCTCTGATAGCATGCAACACCCCAAAAGACCCACAGGGGACGTAAACAAAATAATTAGCATTTCGGCGTTACACAAACCGCACAATAAAATAGAAAACATTCATTACCTTTCACCATCTTCTTTGTTGGCACTCCTAGATGTCCCATAAACACTATTTGGGTCTTTATTTCGATTAAATCGGTCCATATAAAGCCTAGATATCGTTATATGTAGACTGTGTGATAAACGAAAAAAACATTGTTTCAAAACGTAACGTCATTTTTTAAAATTCAAAAAGTCGACGATAAACTTTCACAAAACACTTCGAAATACGTTTGTAATGCAACTTTAGGTATTAGTAAACGTTAATAAGCGATAAAATTCATCAGGAGGCGATGTAAAGATCATTAGCTGTCCGTCTGGAAAAATGTCCGGCTAGAAACTCAACCAAAATATCCGGTCCTAGACCGGATTAGATACGGTGTCCTGCATGTGTTTGACCAAGAAAAAACTCGACAAGACTCTAGACACCGTGTGGAAGCTGTAGGTACTGCAACCTCAGTCAATTAATTGTGGTTCACCTTTATCAATGGGATCAAGTAGCGCATGGATATATTTTCCCATTTTCAGTGATCAGTTTTTCCTGTGCTTTTCGATGTAAATGCCGTTCTGGTAAAGCCACAGCAGTGATTTAACCAGTTTTTTAAACGTCTGAGTGTTTTCTATCCACACAGACTAAGCAAATGCATATACTATATTCCTGGCATGAGTAGCAGGGCGCTGAAATGTTGCGCGATTTTTAACAGAATGTTCAAAAAAGTAGAGGGTCGACTGAAGAGGTTAAACGACACTTTTTATGGATATCTTTAAGAAATGGCTTTCTTCTTGCCACTCTTCCATAAAGGCCAGATTTGTGCAATATACGACTGATTGTTGTCCTATGGACAGAGTCTCCCACCTCAGCTGTAGATCTCTGCAGTTCATCCAGAGTGATCATGGGCCTCTTGGCTGCATCTCTGATCAGTCTTCTCCTTGTATGGGCTGAAAGTTTAGAGGGACGGCCAGGTCTTGGTAGATTTGCAGTGGTCTGATACTCCTTCCATTTCAATATTATCGCTTGCACAGTGCTTCTTGGGATGTTTAAAGCTTGGGAAATCTTTTTGTATTCAAATCCGGCTTTAAACTTCTTCACAACAGTATCTCGGACCTGCCTGGTGTGTTCCTTGTTCTTCATGATGCTCTCTGCGCTTTTAACGGACCTCTGAGACTATCACAGTGCAGGTGCATTTATACGGAGACTTGATTACACACAGGTGGATTGTATTTATCATCATTAGTCATTTAGGTCAACATTGGATCATTCAAAGATCCTCACTGAACTTCTGGAGAGAGTTTGCTGCACTGAAAGTAAAGGGGCTGAATAATTTTGCACGCCCAATTTTTCAGTTTTTTATTTGTTAAAAAAGTTTGAAATATCCAATAAATGTTGTTCCACTTCATGATTGTGTCCCACTTGTTGTTGATTCTTCACAAAAAAATACAGTTTTATATCTTTATGTTTGAAGCCTGAAATGTGGCAAAAGGTCGCAAAGTTCAAGGGGGCCAAATACTTTCGCAAGGCACTGTATATCCCCCCACTCAGAATCCCCATATTACTCAGAGGAGACCTCCCCCCCCCCCTTGAGGAAGAGACGTGCCATTTCAGGCCCAGGGAAATGTGCTCATCTTTGGGTACACAAATGCACGCACAGGAACACTACCTGATCTAACAACCACAAAGGGGACAGCTTTATTACAGGCCATACTGTTTCTAACTGTCTTCATCTCCCCATAGAAACAACAGTGACAGCACCGTCAACAAAAACGGAAGGGATCTGTTGCAGTTCTGTAGAAGCCTGGGTCTGTACATTGTCAATGGTAGGTTATGGGGGGACTCTTTGGGGAGATTCACCTACTGCTCACCTCTTTGCCACAGTACAGTAGACTATATGATTACAGACATTGACACTTTCTCTCTCAGCTCATTCACTGTCTAGCCACTAACACCTCTGTCTGATCACAGCCAAATTACGTTGTTCCTCAAAAGAACAGACATGGAAACAACCACACATTCACAGCCCAGTACGCTGTACAACATCAGAAATTCATACAGATGGGCCCAAAACAGCACAGAAGAATACCAGAAAACAACCTGTAACCAAAATATCCAAACAATCTTAGATAACTTTCTGGATACCACATTCACTTACAGCAGTAAAAAACATAAACTATATATTCATGCAAATGGCAAAAGAAGCACAATTGAAATGGATAAAAAAACAAAAAACACAGATGGTTTGATGCAGATTGTAAAATTATTAGGAAAAATCTTAGAACACTATCCAACCAAAAGCACAGAGACCCAAATAATGGTGAATTACGTTTTCATTACTGTGAGACTTTAAAACTCTATAAACATACACTCAGAACCAAAAAAAACAGTACAACAGCAAGCAGCTGACACTAATTGTCACACTACTGTCCAAGATGGCGTAGCAGTCAGACGTCTTGTCTTGTCGTGTCCCTTGTATATATCGTTTTTTTTAAACATATTTTTCTTCGCGTATCTTTTAAAACATTTTGCTAAACCTCAACATCTAAATACTCTCCTGCAACCCGCCTCACCCAATGTAGCGTGGATCTGCTTTTTTTCTAAAGTATTTATATTCACTTCGGATTCGGGAACCCCTCAACTGAAGCTAGCCAGCTAACTACCAGCTATGAGTCAGCAAACCATTGCTAGTGGTCATCAGCTAAACTTTAGCTCGGAAAGCTCTCGCCAGTTCGAACAACGCGACTCTAACCAGAGCATAACGGACCTATTATTTTTATCCCCGGATTCCCACCGCAAACGGAACATTTTCATCTGGATCTTCACAACTAGCTAACTAGCTAACCGCAACCCCGGATGACTACTCCTGGCTAGCGTTTCCATCCACTTAGCTTGAAGCTAGCCCGGCCAGAGCTCCTGTGCTACCACCGAAGCATACTCCTGGGCTACAATATCCGGACCCACGACCGGTCTATCGATGTCACCGCATGAAGAGGCATAAACAGACTTAACCCCATCGCGACGTCCCCCAAAGGCTAACTTTCTAGCCCTAGCTATCTGATTACTTGCTAATTCGGCCTGCTAACTGCTAGCTTGTTTAGCCCCGGTCTGCTAACTTGTTTAGCCCCGGCCTACTAACTGTTAGCTTGTTAGCACAGGCCTGCTAACTGTCTGAATCGCCACGTCCCCAGCCAGCCCAACCACTCACTGGACCCATATTTACTTTCAATCTCTTTTCGATTTTTAATTTGATTATACTTTCCGGTAACCTGCCTCACCCAATGTGATACAGAATCACTATTATTTTTAGAACACATTCAAGAACCTCCAGAAGCTAACCAGCTAACTAGCTACAAGCTATTTAGTCATTGTTAGCCACTGCTAGCGGCTTTGACCTTCTGCACAGCCAGCCAGTTTTTTTTTTGCCCGGATAATACTCGCCAGTCTAGCTTCCCTGTCCCATCCACCGCTGCCCCCTGGACACTGTGATCACTTGGCTACATAGCTGATGCCTGCTGGACTGTCCATTAATCACGGTACTCCATTCTGTTTGTTTATGTTTTATCTGTCAGCCGCACTCAGGCTCTGTGTGTAGTTAATCTGACCCTCTCTGCCTAGTCAACGCCATTTTACCTGCTGTTGTTGTGCTAGCTGATTAGCTGTTGTTGTCTCACCTACTGTTTTAGCTAGCTCTCCCATTCAACACCTGTGATTACTGTATGCCTCGCTGTATGTCTCTCTCAAATGTCAATATGCCTTGTATACTGTTGTTCAGGTTAGTTATCATTGTTTTAGTTTACAATGGAGCCCCTAGTTCCACTCTTCATACCCCCGATACCTCCTTTGTCCCACCTCCCACACATGCAGTGACCTCACCCATTACAACCAGCATGTCCAGAGATGCAACCTCTCTTATCATCACCCAGTGCCTGGGATTACCTCCGCTGTACCCGCACCCCACCATACCCCTGTCTGCGCATTATGCCCTGAATATATTCTACCATGCCCAGAAATCTGCTCCTTTTATTCCCTGTCCCCAACGCTCTAGGCGACCAGTTTTGATAGCCTTTAGCCGCACCCTCATACTACTCCTCCTCTGTTCCGTGGGTGATGTGGAGGTAAACCCAGGCCCTGCATGTCCCCAGGCACCATCATTTGTTGACTTCTGTGATTGAAAAAGCCTTGGTTTCATGCATGTCAACATCAGAAGCCTCCTCCCTAAGTTTGTTTTACTCACTGCTTTAGCACACTCTGCTAACCCTGATGTCCTTGCCATGTCTGAATCCTGGCTCAGGAAGGCCACCAAAAATGTCCATACCCAACTATAACATTTTCCGTCAAGATAGAACTGCCAAAGGGGGAGGAGTTGCAGTCTACTGCAGAGATAGCCTGCAAAGTAATGTCATACTTTCCAGGTCCATACCCAAACAGTTCGAACTACTAATTTAAAAAATTACTCTCTCCAGAAATAAGTCTCTCACTGTTGCCGCCTGCTACCGACCCCCCTCAGCTCCCAGCTGTGCCCTGGACACCATTTGTGAATTGATCGCCCCCCATCTAGCTTCAGAGTTTGTTCTGTTAGGTGACCTAAACTGGGATATGCTTAACACCCCGGCAGTCCTACAATCTAAGCTAGATGCCCTCAATCTCACACAAATCACCTAGGAACCCACCAGGTACAACCCTAAATCTGTAAACAAGGGCACCCTCATAGACGTCATCCTGACCAACTGGCCCTCCAAAAACACCTCCGCTGTCTTCAACCAGGATCTCAGCGATCACTGCCTCATTGCCTGTATCCGCTACGGATCCGCAGTCAAACGACCACCCCTCATCACTGTCAAACGCTCCCTAAAACACTTCTGTGAGCAGGCCTTTCTAATCGACCTGGCCCGGGTATCCTGGAAGGATATTGACCTCATCCCGTCAGTTGAGGATGCCTAGTCATTCTTTAAAAGTAACTTCCTCACCATTTTAGATAAGCATGCTCCGTTCAAAAAATGCAGAACAAAGAACAGATATAGCCCTTGGTTAACTCCAGACCTGACTGCCCTCGACCAGCACAAAAACATCCTGTGGCGGACTGCAATAGCATCGAATAGTCCCCGCGATATGCAACTGTTCAGGGAAGTCAGGAACCAGTACACGCAGTCAGTCAGGAAAGCAAAGGCCAGCTTCTTCAGGCAGAAATTTGCATCCTGTAGCTCTAATTCCAAAAAGTTCTGGGACACTGAAGTCCATGGAGAACAAGAGCACCTCCTCCCAGCTGCCCACTGCACTGAGGCTAGGGAACACGGTCACCACCGATAAATCCATGATTATCGAAAACTTCAACAAGCATTTCTCAACGGCTGGCCATGCCTTCCTCCTGGCTACTCCAACCTCGGCCAACAGCTCCACCCCTTCCCCCGCAGCTACCCGCCCAAGCCTCTCCAGGTTCTCCTTTACCCAAATCCAGATAGCAGATGTTCTGAAAGAGCTGCAAAACCTGGACCCGTACAAATCAGCTGGGCTTGACAATCTGGACCCTCTATTTCTGAAACTATCCGCCGCCATTGTCGCAACCCCTATTACCAGCATGTTCAACCTCTCTTTCATATCATCTGAGATCCCCAAGGATTGGAAAGCTGCCGCAGTCATCCCCCTCTTCAAAGGGGGAGACACCCTGGACCCAAACTGTTACAGACCTATATCCATCCTGCCCTGCCTCTCTAAGGTCTTCGAAAGCCAAGTCAACAAACAGGTCACTGACCATCTCGAATCCCACCGTACCTTCTCCGCTGTGCAATCTGGTTTCCGAGCCGGTCACGGGTGCACCTCAGCCACGCTCAAGGTACTAAACGATATCATATCATAACCGCCATCGATAAAAGACAGTACTGTGCAGCCGTCTTCATCGACCTTGCCAAGGCTTTCGACTCTGTCAATCACCATATTCTTATCGGCAGACTCAGTAGCCTCAGTTTTTCTGATGACTGCCTTGCCTGGTTCACCAACTACTTTGCAGACAGAGTTCAGTCTGTCAAATCGGAGGGCATGCTGTCCGGTCCTCTGGCAGTCTCTATGGGGGTGCCACAGGGTTCAATTCTCGGGCCGACTCTTTTCTCTGTATATATCAATGATGTTGCTCTTGCTGCGGGTGATTCCCTGATCCACCTCTACGCAGACGACACCATCATCAGACGACACCCGTCCTTGGACACTGTGCTATCTAACCTCCAAACGAGCTTCAATGCCATACAACACTCCTTCCGTGGCCTCCAACTGCTCTTAAACGCTAGTAAAACCAAATGCATGCTTTTCAACCGTTCGCTGTCTGCACCCGCACGCCCAACTAGCATCACCACCCTGGATGGTTCCGACCTAGAATATGTGGACATCTATAAGTACTAGACCTAGGTGTCTGGCTAGACTGTAAACTCTCCTTCCAGACTCATATCAAACATATCCAATCTAAAATCAAATCTAGAATCGGCTTTCTATTCCGCAACAAAGCCTCCTTCACTCACGCCGGCAAACTTACCCTAGTAAAACTGACTATCCTACCGATCCTCGACTTCGGCGACGTCATCTACAAAATAGCTTCCAATACACTACTCAGCAAACTGGATGCTGTTTATCACAGTGCCATCCGTTTTGTTACTAAAGCACCTTATACCACCCACCACTGCGACCTGTATGCTCTAGTTGGCTGGCCCTTGCTACATATTCGTCGCCAGACCCACTGGCTCCAGGTCATCTACAAGTCCATGCTAGGTAAAGCTCCGCCTTATCTCAGTTCACTGGTCACGATGGCAACACCCACCCGTAGCACGCACTCCAGCAGGTGTATCTCACTGATCATCCCTAAAGCCAACACCTCATTTGGCCGCCTTTCGTTCCAGTTCTCTGCTGCCTGTGACTGGAACGAATTGCAAAAATCGCTGAAGTTGGAGACTATTATCTCACTCACCAACTTCAAACATCTGCTATCTGAGCAGCTAACCGATCGCTGCAGCTGTACATAGTCTATCGGTAAATAGCCCACCCAATTTGACCTACCTCATCCCTATACTGTTTATATTTATTTACTTTTCTGCTCTTTTGCACACCAATATCTCTACCTGTACATGACCATCTGATCATTTATCACTCCAGTGTTAATCTGCAAAATTTTAATTATTCACCTACCTCCTCATGCCTTTTGCACACAATGTATATAGACTATTTTATTTTTCTACTGTGTTATTGACTTGTTAATTGTTTACTCCATGTGTAACTCCGTGTTGTCTGTTCACACTGCTATACTTTATCTTGGCCAGGTCGCAGTTGCAAATGAGAACTTGTTCTCAACTAGCCTACCTGGTTAAATAAAGGTGAAATAAAAAAATAAAAAATTGTCCATAAACACAAAGAAATCAAAACAAGAGTTAGCGATACAAAATGGTTACATATGGACAACCCATTTTAAACACTCTACAACACCGTTAAAATTGACACAAACGCAGAATAACGCTAAATTCATGAGTTGAATGGATTAGAAAATGCTATAAAGGACAATCCTTTGGTCTCCCCAATTACTGACCAGGAGCTCTATTAGAAACTTCAGGCCCTCCAATTTAAAAAAGCATGCGTACCTGATGGCATCCTAAATGAGATGTTCAAACTCATTAGTGCAAAATTTAAATTGGCTATATTAAAACTGTTTAATTTGATCCTGAGTGTAGGTTATTACCCTGACATCTGGAATCAAGGACTCATAACCCCAATCTTTAAGAACGGAGACAAATTTGACCCTAACAATTACAGAGGCATTTGTGTGAACAGTAACCTGGGGAAGGTTTTCTGTACTATTATAAATGTAAGAGTTCTAAACTTCCTTAAAACCTCGTAGAACCACCCATCCCGGATCCGGTATATTTGTCATCAGCAACGCTGAATCGCATAGCGCAACAGTCAAATAATATTACTAGAAAATATTCATATTCATGAAATCACAAGTGCACTATAGCGAAACACAGCTTAGCCTTATGTTAAAACCTGTTATGGCTGTGATCTCCGTACAGGGATCAACATCAGGGGAAATTTCAGAGTGACAACTAAAAATACAATTTCGTAACATTAAACATTCTTGAAAATGCAAGTGTCTTACACCCTTCAAAAGATTTGAATCTTGGTAATCAAACTACGTTTTCCAATTTAAAATAGCATGCTTTTGTTTGAGAAGAGCAATCAAGAACAGAAACATTTTCCGCCATGACAGTTTTTACACATTCACATCTGAAGGTAAAAATTATGACTTACATTCTGATATCTTGCTCTTATTTCTCTTCCCGAGTGTCCCATTGATCAAATGAAGTGCCGTTTTCTTTGATAAAATCAATTTTTATAGCCTAAATCTAAACATTTTGTAAACCGTTAGTGCCGTGAATTCCATCTCTATACATTTTTTACGGAGCATTCGGCGTGATTCCACCCTGTAAACAATCGTTTATCTAGTCATGGTGGGTTTCAGTGCATTCCTCTGGATGTTTGCAACACAGTCAAACATCATTGTTTTTTTTGAGGGGAGTATTGACCGAAGTGAGCTGATTTGAAGACAACGATAATTGACTACCTTACGCACCAATAATTTTAGCGAAGCTTCATTGATTGACTATATTTCTGCCCAATCACCACTGATCTTCTTGAAATCTAGCTGGGTAGATAGCCAATGAGCTGAGGTAAACGCCAGTATGTAATGGTTTGGGGTTGGACCACAATTCCTTGTTTGTAATCGCTTGCGCAGGGAACTCCATTCTCGCCTTGACGATCAGAGGAGTTGCTGTAAGGTTTTTTACGCGCAGCTGTATTTCGGAAAGTTGTAGTTTCAACGATTTCATTGAAGATATCATGGCGAATAAATCATGTAAAGCGAAGTCAAAGTCTAAAGTGAAAGTGAGACAGATTTTTTGTTTGAGGAATCTTGGAGTGTTATGATTCAAACAAACTGAGGAGCATTTCAAACTAAGTACAGAATCAATCATTAGGATATTTTTAACATGTAGCTTCAATAAAGTTCCAACCGGAGTATTCCTTCTTGTCTTCATGAGCAATGGAACGCAAGTACCATGGGAAATAAGCGTATCCAGAAAATGGCTGACTGCCAGACACCTGAAAGATTCTGCTATCATTCACTCTCACAACACCATAGAAGTCTCATTAAAATGTATATTGATGGTTGACATCTAGTGGAACCCCTAGGCAGTGCAACTTCATTAATATCTCAAGGGGATTTCATTGGGGACTCTGGTGAATACATACAAAGCTCAGATTTATCACTTCCTGATACTCACAGACATCATTCAAACAGTTTTAGAAACTTTAGAGTGTTTTCTATCCAATACTAATAATAATATGCATATATTAGCAACTGAGACTGAGGAGCAGGCCGTTTACTTTGGACAACTTATTCATCCAAGCTACTCAATACTGCCCCCCCAGCCAAAATAAGTTAATGGCATTAACCTGGTGCACACAGAAAACACATGAATCACAGTTTCTTTCATTACACAGAAAGGACACCCCTGCCCGATTCTTGGTTCAACCCGTGACAACCAGCTGTTAGTGGCCAGGGCTCCAAGAAGAACCCTTAACTGCCCTCCTTCGTGGACGGTCATGTACAACATTGCCGCCCTCAGCCAGTGATGGCCCGACCAGAAAAAATCTACCAGCTTGCGTCTGCGAGCAGACCGGCGGGTGGGTAGAGGACAGCCAGTTTATGCCACAGGGAAGATGCCACCAGGTTGTTGTTTATCAGCACCCTCCCTCTATATGACACTTTGGACAGTAGCCACTTCCACCTGGCCAGTCTTGACACCACTGCCCGTGACAGCCCATCCCAGTTCTTCCTGACCCACTTCTCCGAGCCCAGGTACACCCTCAACACTTTAAGCCCTTCACAGCCCCACTGCAAACCCCCTGGAAGCAGAGGACGGGCCCTATCCCCCCATGCCCCACATAAGAGTTTTGCTCTTGCCCCAGTTCACCATAGCTGAAGAAGCTCCCTCGTACACCTTCAGACTAGTCTCTAGTGCCTGCATATCCTGACCATCACAGAAACATCATCTGCATATGCTGACACTGCTATGCCTGTCACCACATCCATGCCTGTCCAGCACACTCCCTGCAGTCTCCTGCGTAGCAGTCCCAAAAAAGGCTCAATGGCTAGTGTGTATAACTGCCCAGATAGAGGACATCCTTGTCTAATGCCCCGTCTCACCCAGACTGGCCTACTGAGCCCCCCTCCCACCTTGACCATACATGACGCCCCAGCATACAACAACTTCACACAGGTCAAAAACCTCTTCCCAAACCTAAACCCAAACATCGCATTAAACAGATACTCATGGTCAAAAGCCTTCTCTTGATCTAAAGAGACCAGTCCAAAGTTCACATGAGAACCTCTCGACAAGTCCAACATGCCTCTGATTAAGAACAAGTTGTCCATGATTGAGCGTCCCGGTACACAATATGTTTGGTCCTTATGTACTATCGAGTCCAAATGAGACTTCTGTCTGTTAGAGAGGACCTTGGAAAATATATTGTAGTCCGCACAGAGTAATGCCACAGGCCTCCAGTTCTTAAGTTCACACAAGTCCCCTTTTTTGGGCATGAGAGTCAGAGCCGCCAGTCGGCAGCTCATCGGCAACTCTCCTACCCCGATGCATTCACGCAACACGCAAAATAAATCCTGTCCAATTATTCCCCAGAATTTTTTATAAAACACAATTGGGAGTCCATCGACCCCCGGTGCACGACTGGGGGACATCTGGGTTACGGCACCTGCCGGTTCATGGGACAACAGAGGAATGTCAATTTCATCCCTCTGTGCCAGAGAGAGCTTAGGGAGACCTGCGAACAAGACCTGAGCACACATAGGATCACACACTTCTGCCCTATACCGCTCTCGCATCTCCCCTACCACAGAGGTCACCCGCCCATTAGACAACCGCAGACAATGCGTACCCTTGGCTTCACCGATCTGTCTTTCCAAACCAAAGAAGAAGGAGCTAGGAGCATCCATCTCCTTGAGCATGGAGAACCTAGCTCTTACAAGTACTCCTTTTGCTTTAACCTGGAAAAAACTACCCAGGTTCCTACGTAATTCAGCTAAATTAACCCGAAGGCCTACATTGCCTTGCCCCACCTTCTCTATCTCCATCTCTCTAATACAACACTCTAGTTCCCCCAATACTCTCCTTGCCTCTGAGGATGAAAGAGCTGTGTACTGTTGACAGAAAAGCAGAATTTGGACTTTCCCCACATCCCACCATTGACTCAGAGACTCATACTCCTCTCTTCGCTGCCCCCACCTTTCCGAAATCTGAGCAAAAAGTGGCATCTTGTAAGAGCTTTACATTGAACTTCCAATAGGATGCTTGCCGGGGCCCTGGTGAAATAGACAGCCGAGCCATAGTTATGTGGTGATCCGAAAACCCCACCGGGAGAATGGTAGCGCCTAACAGCCCATTGTTCCGATTCCTAGACATGTAAAACCGATCAAGTCGGGATGCACTCCCCCTAGCCCCAAAAACCTTTACCCATGTATACTGTCTTGTGTTGGGATGTTTATTTCTCCAAACATCCACTAGGTCGAACTGATTAATTATGTCCCTTAACACTGCCACTGACACTGAATGAGGCTCATCCCCATTTCTGTCTTTTGTAAAAATCCATTGTACAGTTCCAGTCCCCTCCGACCACCAGCGTCTCCTCAGGCGTTACCTGTGAGAGTTCCTGTCTAAGACTCCCAAATTTAAAAAAAACTCTCTCCCTGTATTAGGCGCATACACATTTATAAAGACAAAACCCATGTAGTTAATATCTGCTTTTACAACAAGCAGCCTACGCTTACACACCTCCTTTGAGGAGCACATTTTTACAGACAGACCTGGTGCAAAAACGACTGCCACCCCTGCACTAAAATGTGTCCCATGGCTTAACCTCTTAAGTCGACCCTCTACTTTTTTGAACATTCTGTTAAAAATCGCGCAACATTTCAGCGCCCTGCTACTCATGCCAGGAATATAGTATATGCATTTGCTTAGTCTGTGTGGATAGAAAACACTCAGACGTTTAAAAAACTGGTTAAATCACTGCTGTGGCTTTACCAGAACGGCATTTACATCGAAAAGCACAGGAAAAACTGATCACTGAAAATGGGAAAATATATCCATGCGCTACTTGAACCCATTGATAAACGTGAACCACAATTAATTGACTGAGGTTGCAGTACCTACAGCTTCCATACGGTGTCTAGAGTCTTGTCATTTCCCTTCGAGTTTTTCTTGGTCAAACACATACAGGACATCAGTATCTCCTCCGGTCTAGGACCGGATATTTTCGTTGAGTTTCTAGCCGGACATTTTTCCAGACGGACAGCTAATGATCTTTACATCGCCTCCTGATGAATTTTATCGCTTATTAACGTTTACTAATACCTAAAGTTGCATTACAAACATATTTCGAAGTGTTTTGTGAAAGTTTATCGTCGACTTTTGAATTTTAAAAATGACGTTACGTTTTGAAACAATGTTTTTTTCGTTTATCACACAGTCTACATATAACGATATCTAGGCTTTATATGGACCGATTTAATCGAAATAAAGAACCAAATAGTGTTTATGGGACATCTAGGAGTGCCAACAAAGAAGATGGTGAAAGGTAATGAATGTTTTCTATTTTATTGTGCGGTTTGTGTAACGCCGAAATGCTAATTATTTTGTTTACGTCCCCTGTGGGTCTTTTGGGGTGTTGCATGCTATCAGATAATAGCTTCTCATGTTTTCGCCGAAAAGCATTTTAAAAATCTGACTTGTTGCCTGGATTCACAACGAGTGTAGCTTTAATTCGATACCCTGCATGTGTATTTTAATGAACTTTTGAGTTTTAACTAATACTATTAGCATTTAGCGTAGCGCATTTGCATTTCCAGAGCTCTAGTTGGGACGCAAGCGTCCCGAGTAGAAGCAACAGGTTAACACACTTGCCCCTTTCCACCAGAGCCCCCAATCGACTTTATTCAACACATCATCACTATGCAGAAACACCTGAACTTTTTTTGTTTTCATATTCACCCAACACACTCCTCTTTCCCTCATCTCTGGCACCATTTGTATTGAGCGAGCCTACCCGACGAGTCTGCATAAGAAGTGGGAGAAAAGCCAGCAAAGAAACAGACCAATAGCAAATCTCAAAAAGCCCCAGTGTCAGAAAGAAAATACATCTAAACAGTGTCTGAAGGTAAACCTTTACGCACTGTTGAGACCTACTTCCTCAACTTAAACTGTTTCCTGGGTGAGAGGACACCATGCCCCTCATTTTTCATAGCATGTTGTACTGATCTTACAAACTTTCTCGGATCAGAAAAAAAAGCCTCAAGATTAACTTTTTTCCCCTTGGTCTCATTCAGGAACCTTGTCAGTTCTCTCAACCGGTACTTTGACCCCTCTGCTTGACTGGCTGTCAGCTCCAGGCCCATTGAAGAGGAGTTTGAAAACAATAACTCCTCATCCTCTTCCTCACACTCACTTTCCTCCTAATCTCTATCTCCCATCCTGACCACCTGCCCTTCCTCTCTGGTCAGGGCATCCCCCACAGCAACAGGCAAAGTTTCCATGGTGCCTTTGACCACACCCTTTTTCCTTTTCCGCTTGACACCCTCCTCCTACCCCCCTAGTCTCTAACACTTCCCCACTATACTCTCCTCATCCACTAGCATAACCTGACTAGACCCAGCCTCATCTACACCACGCTCCATAGCATGACTAGGCCCAGCATCATCTACACCACCATCCATAGCATAACTTGGCCCAGCCTCAGATACCTCACCATCTCTAGCCTGACTAGGCTCCGCCTCCGCTACCCCACGATCACTAGCCTGACTAGACCCAGCCTCCGCTACCCCACCATCTCTAGCCTGACTAGACCCAGCCTCCGCTACACCACCATCCATAGCCTGACTAGACCCAGCCTCCGCTACACCACCATCCATAGCCTGACTAGACCTAGCCTCATCTACCCCACCATTCATAGCATGACTAGACCCAGCCTCAGCTACCCCACCATCTCTAGCCCGACTAGGCCCAGCCTCAGCTACCCCACCATCTCTAGCCCGACTAGGCCCACCACCGTCTCTTGCATGACTAGGCCCAGCCTCATCTACACCACCATCCCTGGCATGACTAGGCCCAGTCTCATCTACACCACCATCCCTGGCATGACTAGGCCCAGCTTCTGCTGTCTGCATCTCATTACCCCCTGCACGTTGACCTTGATTTCCCCCACTGGCGCTTGTACCCTCACCTTGTCTACGGCCTTTATGTGGGCACGCGAAGCTCAAATCGCCACACTCACAACACTGTAGACTATTTGTGCTGGCAAACCCTGCATAGAGTCCCTCCCCATGCCTCACTTAAAAATGCACATTTAGCTGTTGCTCATTGTTATTCAGAAACATAAACACTTGCCTCCGGAACGAAACAACGCGCTTAACGGCATCTGCCTGAAAACCTGCCGACAGTACACGAAAACCGCTAGCAAACTTACCAAAACAACTCAGCTCCTTCCTGATTTGATCATCCGTAATAAACTGAGGCAAATTTGCAACTACCACTCTTGTCGAAGGGGTAGAGAGAGGTGAAATTGGCACCAACACACCCCTTACAAATGTTCCACTAGCAATTAGCCTACAGCTTTGTTCATTCTAGAATCTGTGGAAAAAGTTTAGATGGTACAATGTAATGTTATAAATCCACAATGAATGTTCTTAACCTTTAGATGCACAACATGGGCCGGGGAGGCTCACAGGGATATTGGTATCCTCAGTATCATAGTTCCCCCAAAATGTTGTTTTGAACATAAATACACTGTCATTTAAGCTTTAAAACTGCAAATGGCATACTCTGCCCCATGGCAAAATGTGTAGAATTGACGGAAACTTGCTTTAAAACTGCAACATTGTCTCTCTGATGCCAAGAGGAGGGCCTTTAAAGTGTTATTTCCCAGTGCCTGAGACTTGATTAGTCCGGCTGTGCAATGCAGAAGTCATAGTAATACTGCTTGTATGCTTTTTGTATCGCACTCCGTGGGCTCTATTCAATCTGCATTGCGATAGTTCAGTCTTACAGCGTGATTGAAATTTAAAGGTAACATTCCCGCTTTAGAAGAGGCTGCATTCACGGTAAAAGCTGCATATATCGGCTCAATAGGAAATGTCTTTTATATTTCTATCATGAAATCTGTAACGCTTCAACTTTACAGCTTTTTAGTGATGAATTTGTTATCACAAAAGGGCTCCCAAAATTTGCTTAGCAACTCAGATAAGTTGCATGGACTCACTCTGTGTGTTGTAATGGTGTTTAACTACTTAGTGACTGGGGGGCAGTATTGAGTAGCTTGGATGAATAAGATGTCCAGAGTAAACTGCCTGCTACTCAGCCATAAAAGCTATAATATGCATATAATTAGTATATTTGGATAGAAAACACTCTGAAGTTTCTAAAACTGTTTGAATGATGCCTGAGTATAACAGAAGGCGAAAACCTGAGAAAAACGGCAGGCGAAAACCTGAGAAAAATCCAACCAGGAAGTGGGAAATCTGAGGTTTGTAGGTTTTCAACTCATAGCCTATCGAAGATACAGTGGGATATTGGTCATGTTGCACTTCCTAAGGCTTCCAGTAGACGTCAACAGTCTTTTGAACCTTGGTTGATGCTTCTATTGTGAAGTGGGGCCGAATGAGATGGGATTGAGCCACGTGTCTGGCAGATTACCACGAGCTCGTGACGGGCGGTCATGTGAAAGTTAGCTTGCATTCCATTGCTTTTTTACAGACAAAGTAATTCTCCGGTTGGAACATTATTGAAGATTTATGATAAAAAACATCCTAAAGATTGATTCTATACTTCGTTTGACATGTTTCTACGACCTATAATATAACTTTTTGGACTTTTCGTCCGACCTTTCGGGCTGGACTTGCACGCGTGTTTGGATTTATTTCCCAAACGCCCTAACAAAAGGAGCTATTATGAACTTTATCGAACAAATCAAACATTTATTGTGGAACTGGGATTCCTGGGAGTGCATTCTGAGGAAGATCATCAAAGGTAAGGGAATATTTATAATGTTATTTCTGACTTCTGTTGACTGCACAATATGGCGGATATCTTTTTGGCTTGTTTGGTCTCTGGGCGCCGTACTCAGATTATTGCATGCAATGCATTTTCCGTAAAGTTTTTTTTTAATCTGACACAGCGGTTGCATTAAGGAGAAGTTTATCTAAAGCTCTATGTACAATAGTTGTATCTTTTATCAATGTTTATTATGAGTATTTCTGTAAATTGATGTGGCTCTCTGCAAAATCACCGCATGTTTTGGAACTACTGACCATAACACGCCAATGTAAAATGAGATTTTTGGATATAAATATGCACTTTATTGAACAAAACATACATGTATTGTGTAACATAAAGTCCTATGAGTGTCATAGGATGAAAGGTTAGTGATTAATTCTATCTATATTTCTGCTTTTTGTGACTCCTCTCTTTGGCTGGAAAAATGGCTGTGTTTTTCTGTGACTTGGTGGGGACCTAACATAATCGTTTGTGGTGCTTTCGCTGTAAAGCCTTTATATGAAATCAGACACTGTGGCTGGATTAACGAGAATTTTATCTTTGAAATGGTGCAAAAATACTTGTATGCTTGAGGAATTTTTATTGAGATTTTTGTTGTTTTGAATTTGGCGCCCTGCACTTTCACTGGCTGTTGTCCGGTTGGGATGCTACCGTCCCAAATATCTCAGAGAGGTTAATATTTTTTTTTTGATGACTACCCCATCTCTGTACACCACATACACAATTATCTTTAAGGTCCCTCAGTCGAGTAGTAAATTTCAAGCACAGAGTCAATGACAATTGACCACTCTGTAGAGCTGCCTCCAGAACAAGACTCACGACAAGAAATGCTAATTAGCTAATGTTAGTAATTAGATATGTAGAAGGGTGAGCCGGTCAAGGATCGATTCAGACAAAGTGGTAAATTGTATGACAAGCGACAGTTTATTCAGAGTGAAGATATCTGGTACAGCGTAATTACGGCTCTCCCGTTAGCTCGCACAGAACAGCAGGAAAAGAGGCCGTTAACAGTCAGCACACCCCTTATATGTGGAACAGAAAGTAGGTTGATTCTAGAAGATCGGATCTTTGGATTGGTTTAGGCTGGGTGTAGTCTGTAGTCTTCCGCCATTGGCTCAGTTGTCTGTCCGTCATCGTAGAATCCTCTTCGGGCACACAATGTTCGGCTAGAAAGGAGATTATGTGTGTGCGCTGGTTTAGCAGTTAGTGTGTAATGTGGGAGCTATCCTGTAGGGGACCCCGCAGGCTTTACTGTGAGTTGTAGCCATGTATTAGCAGTAGGCTGGTCACCTGCATAAGAAATAGCATTTCTTAACAAAACCCTCTCTTCACGTCTCACCAGAGACGTGACACAACCTAACTAGATCCAGACACAAAGAGAAACTTCTCCCAAAGGGACTATGAAATAAGGCACGGTATTAAACAGAAATAGATATATATGTATTACCATCATGTTCTCCATTCAATCCCACTATGTACTAAGTTGGCTACCAGCCACCTAGGAACTTACAACCCTCATTTAACAGAGCGGAGAACAACAGCTCAAAATAAAAGTAAAATGATTGTCCAAATAAGCCAACTTTTTCCCGCAGGAAAAAGTTGTGATTCCCTCTCTTCACATCTCCTAAGAGATGTGATATAGTCGAGATACATTACTCCAAGCAAAAACGAAAACATAATCCAAAAAGGAAAAATAGCCTAAACTAGGTAAGTCTATACGGAAATGGGCCACAAAGAAAAATAATTTCCCCCTCTTCCCATCCCAGATGGGACACGACATACAATGGAGAAGCTTAATCAATAAAAGCAACTGGATCCCCCTCCTAAAATGGCTGCAAAAACTGAAAGATGGGTCTCATGCTCCATACCGTTATCTCGCACCTGGCTCCTGTTATCTAACAAAAGACCGCTTGTTCTCGCAACCCCACGCTCTGAATGTGCCCTCCCTTCTGTATTTTTCCAGCATGAGAAAGTTCCATGGCCCTGATACTTTTAACAATGTTTCAAATCAGCTAGGTAGCATAACACATACATACATCCACACAAGGCAACAGCAGATAATATTCAATCATATATATGGTAATGGCTATAATGTAAAATAACCCCAAGGGTGTGAACAAAAATACAGCAATGAATCATATAACAGTTACAAAGTTTAAACTACCTTCATGTCAAAAGAGAACAGCTCATTCAAAAACAGAACAAAAGAAAATAGTGTGAAATTTAAGTCCCCCTTTTGACACCCGCTAGGGTGTCACTCATTATCCTTTATTTCAGCAGTCATAGCATTTCATGAAAATAATAAAAAGTGTATTATTAATAACAAGTGATATATGCTTTTGTTGTATGCTTTTGTTTCCCCCTTTTATCACCCACAAGGGTGTCACTTATCAAAAACAGGATAAAACTTTATTGTTATTGACATGTAAGATGTAGGATAAAACTTTGGTCATGGAAAACAGAGTAAAGAATTATTAGAAACCATCTGGTCCTCTCAGCTACTCCTATCCTGTACCAGGTGGGCTCCTTGCCACCCAGGGACTCTAAACCTTCACAACAGGGAGAACAAACATACTGGAAAGAAAACCTATCATAAAAATGTATAACAAGGAACTGTGGTGGTGTAAAATTATTCTACTACCTCACCCACAGCATACCATGTGTCATCCTCAGTCAGTCCCATCCTCCCCTGAAAGCATGCTTCAGTATCGGCATCGCCAACTGGAGCATCAAGCAAAGGCATCATGCCTGAAGCCTTCACCACATCTGTAACAGACTTCTTAAAACACGGTATGATGCAAGCAGCACATCACATCAATAACAAATAATACAAGAATTAGGGTCAGAAATCCAGTAACCATCATACCAGTGTACTTACCAAACCAGGCCAAGAGAACAGACTCCTCCACCCCCCCGTGGACCTCATCTTAGCAGATAGTGCATCAAGCCCGCCTTAGATATACTACCATCTGGACTGGTATTATTAGGAATATACGTGCAACATTGTTCACCGAACATCTTGCAGACGTCCCCCTGACTGGCAAGAAGCATATCCCAGGCAAGTCTATTCTGTCTGGAAACCCCAAATGTGGCCTCAAGCTGTTCAGACATACCAGTGAGTGCATCACGGGAGTAATTCACAAAACGCTGTTGATTATAGTAGATATAATTAATCCATGCAGTCTGTCTAGCATCCACCATGGCTGGACCTATAGTAGGTAGTAAGTGCCAGAGTCCATCATTCCTACCCAAGGCCTGAAACTCATGAGGAATCCCCACTGGCACTCCCAACAGGTTAGTGTGTATGTCGACTACATCCTCTGTCCATGGAGCACTACATCTATGTCTCCCATGGGATGGAATGTTTTCAGGTCCCCTGGATACAGAACCCAACAGCTGTTCAGCAGCAACATCAACAATGGTCAGTGGAATTATCAAACTGGTCAGACCACACATACCTTGCCATTCTCCTCTAAGAATGGGTCTCAGCACTCTTTTGGCTCCACACATCAGCCAGACCACTAGTTTGGTTTAGGCCTGTAACTGGCCAAGTGGAATTAATGGTTATGTTACTACTGCAATCAAGCTTCAGGCAATCTCCCATAATCAATGCCATTACCTGTACCCGTGATGCACTCGTAATTGCCCCCATATGCCTCAACACCCCAAGAGGCCCAATGAGGAGGTACTGCAGGAAACACAAGGCTCAAAGAGGAACAGAGGGTTGAATTGGGCTTAACCTGATAAAAACTTCTCAGAATACACAACCACCCCTCTCCTTCTCCTACAGCAAATGGGTGTGTAGCCAGAACAGGTCTAGCATGACTACAAATAATGCAGTCCTTTCTTCTCAGGGTTTTAGCTGTGTACCTCATATAAGACAGCCACAAATTGTCCCTACCATCAAAACCAGTCTCAGTGCCTAATTGATCAATAGCCGAATAGTCTCTAACATTAATTACCTGAATGGTATTTTTAACACAGTGGTGGTAGAGGAGTGTGTCCAGTTACCTCTGGTCTTGGCAGTACCTTAATAGAAAACACACCCATCATGGCTGTCCTCGTCCTTTGTAGTCCGAGGGTGTGAGTGCCTGCATCAGAGAGCTTAATAGTTTTGATGGTTAGTAGGATTTCATCACCTTTACAAAGTTCAACATTGCTCCCAGGTTTCCCCATATCATGGAAAACCTATCCACCTTTGTGGGATCCCCTATGCTATAAGGATACCCTCTTCTCCAATCCTAGAACTGTCCGAAGTCGGTTATCATGTAATCTCTACTCTAACTTCCTGTCTACCCAGATCTAGGGATCTCTTATGCTTATTTTGGAACAAAATACACATCACTTAGCCAGAGCCAGACACATCTTCACTTCTATGAACAAAAACAGGGGTGATAGGACAGGTAGGGTTACTTCATTCGAGAGATGGCCCCCGGAATTCTGTTAATTCCAGTTCTTCTCCCGAACTCTGTTTATTGTCCGACAGTGAAAAAGTGTCTTACCCTTCCGCCGTGCGATATGAATCTGGGTAGCTCTTTCAGCTAGCTGTTACCAGGGGTCTTCTATGGTCCCCAAGCCTCTGGGACTGGATTGAGTGACTTCACCTGTAGTTCACCCGTAATGCATAAAATCCTGGACATACAGGCTTGGTTAACAAACAATTTCTCATATGTTTTATCTGATTATATCTTTAACTTCTATGCCCAATTGTTAGCTTACATTTTTTTAATTATTAGTTTCTTATCCAATAGGCCCCATCCTATCCTAGACTAAATTATTAGTTTCTTATCCAATAGGCCCCATCCTATCCTAGACCACAATTTAGCCATCCCCCTTTTGATACCTGGCTCTGCCCAGGTATCAACCTTACCTACTCTAAATAATGACTTAGGTAAGATTAGTATATTATCCTTATGTCTGACATCATCATGAAGGAGCCCCTTTTAGTTTTCCACATGTCCAATTCTCCCTTGGGCGTCAATCCAGTATCAATTCCCTGTCAAGTTTCTTATCTACTTAAGAACTATCTGCGCTACTTATATATTTTCTTAAATATATATTTACCAATTTAAACCTTTTCTCTCATATCTCTCAAATACCACTAAGCTTCTAACTGTTTGACTTTATCTAAAATCATGTCTATGAGTGTCAATCTCTAAAGTCCTTACATTTCCTTAATCAACCTAACAATAATCCTAAATCATCACAGATGTCCTATATACCTGTTAAATTTAATACTATTTTTGTTAAACTCCTAATAGTCAAAAAATTCAAAACAAATGCTTATCATATCAAAATCCTTCCTTCAAGGACCCTCAGTATTCTATCTGACAATAACATGAATTTAATATATGTTGCAAAGTGCAGAATTCCTTATCTACAGTAATGTATCACCCCTAAGAACTGAAACTTATTTTTCTATGTAATTCCCTGCCCTATTGGCTTAATATATCTCCTATCCCAACCTTAATGTATCTTATCTTCCCCTATTTATTCTCAATGATAAATAGGATTATTTTTTATCTGTTAATAGCCCATTCAAAAACTTCACAGCTAATGTTGTAAAACAGAATCCTGAACCACTTTCTCATTTGCAGTTCAAACAATAATTCTAACCTCCTAACCTAAACTCCTTTATAATGAATTTACCTTAAAACTAGTAACTCAATATGACCACATTCATTATACCAATGACTCTCCCCTAAGGCTGATCAGACCTTAGAAGACAGTCATGATAGGGTCAATAAGTCAACCCACCCATTTATAGTCAAGTTCTATACTACACTAGACATATTAAAGAACCCTTTATCCTTAAAATCTAAATTCACTTGTGTAATTTAAAACTCATAAAACAAAAACTCATACAGTTCCATATTTGAGCGTGCCTCTGTTGCCTCTACTTGGGACGCTTGCGTCCCAACTAGAGCTCTGGAAATGCAAATGCGCTACGCTAAATGCTAATAGTATTAGTTAAAACTCAAAAGTTCATTAAAATACACATGCAGGGTATCAAATTAAAGCTACACTCGTTGTGAATCCAGGCAACAAGTCCGATTTTTAAAATGCTTTTCGGCGACAGCATGAGAAGCTATTATCTGATAGCATGCACCAATACACTACAACAGAAAAGCACAGCAGGGGACGTAAACAAAATAATTAGCATTTCGGCGTTACACAAACCGCACAATAAAATAGAAAACAGTCATTACCTTTCACCATCTTCTTTGTTGGCACTCCTAGATGTCCCATAAACACTATTGGGTCTTTATTTCGATTAAATCGGGCCATATAAAGCCAAGATATCGTTATATGTAGACTGTGTGATAAACGAAAAAAACAGCGATTTCACAACGTAACGTCATTTTTTTAAATTCAAAAAGTAGACGATAAACTTTCACAAAACACTTCGAAATACGTTTGTAATGCTACTTTAGGTATTAGTAAACGTTAATAAGCGGTAAAAATCATCCGTTTGGCGATGTAAATATCATTAGCTGTCGTCTTGGAAAAAATTTCAGGAGAGAGCTCTTCCGGAATGATCTGGGCGGAGACCGGAGGTAAGCGGTGCCCCTCTTTCGGTTCAACCAAGAATCAAAGATGATTAAATTCACAAGACTCTCGACAACACGGGGATGCTGTGGGAGTTGAATGCTCGGTCTTATCTAATTCGGCTCACTGTTAACAATTGCTGGAAGTGGCGCAAGGATATTTATTTCCATTTTCTGTGATCAGGTTTTCCTGCGCTTTCCGATGTAACGCACGTTATGTAATAGCCACAGTCGTGATTTAACCAGTTTTAAAAACGTCCGAGGGTTTCCTATCCACACATTCTAACCATATGAACGTACTATATTCCTGGCATGAGTAGCAGGGCGCTGAAATGTTGCGCGATTTTTAACAAAATGTTCAAAAAAGTAGAGGGTCGACTGAAGAGGTTAAAGCTTCTACCCCCAAGCCATAAGACTCCTGAACAGCTAATCTGTACCGGTACCCCCTGTACATAGTCTTGCTACTGTTATTTTACTGCTGCTCTTTAATAATTTGTTATTGAAATGTTTTACTTATGTATTTTTTTACTTAAGAACCCACCCTTTTTTCAATTGCTGCCAAAAATGACAAAAATCTAACTGCCTGTAGCTCATGACCTGAAGCAAGGATATGCATATTCTTGATACCATTTAAAGGAAACAGTTTGAAGTTTGTGGAAATGTGAAATTTATGTAGGAGCATATAACACATTAGATATGGTAAAAGATAATACAACGAAAAACATGTGTTTGCACTCTCCTCAAACAATAGCATGGTATTATTTCACTGTAATAGCTACTGTAAATTGGACAGTGTAGTTAGATTAACAAGAATTTAAGCTTTTTGCCAATATCAGATATGTCTGTCCTGGGAAATGTTATTGTTAGTTAAACCTCATGCTAATCATATTAGCCTACTTTAGCTCAACTGTCCCACGGGGGACATCTGGTCTTCACTCAGACATAAAGTAATGATTCATGACAGGTGGATGTCATTGGTCAAATCAAATCATTTTTTTGTCACATTCACATTACAGTGAAATGCTTACTTACAAGCCCTTAACCAGTTTTAAGAGAAATAAGTGTTAACAAATGTTCTAATACAGACAAACATACCATATAATAAGTGTGACACTTGGAGTTTTCAAGCAGTAACAGGGAGAGTTAGTCAGGTTTCAGGCAATGTTATGACTGGTTCACCCAACCGCCTCTGCTACACTGCGATCACCTTTGATTTAGGCTACTCCATCTCTCCACAACTACCACAGAAATTGATACATTAACTGACATTTCTGATTAAGGCAACAACTGGACCCACTGAAATTGGTGACGAATTTGAATTTGGTCGAATTAGCCTGCCGAGTTAAAGAAGGCAGTGGCTTTGGGAGTTTTTAGATCTCAGGCAAGGCTACTTTTTACATGAGCAGTGTTCACCAAATAACCGCTAGTCATTCTAAACCCCTAATATAACCTTTACTACTTCAACAGAAAATAGTGAACTTGTTGTTAAACCCACAATGACTACACCTGACCAGATAATGACACCCATTCAACAAACACACGAACAAACACATGCACAATAGCTTGTGAGCGTGTTATATGAAGGTAAACTTGTTTAACATTTAAATAGATATATAGGTGGGGGGCGTCGAGGTTGCATCGTCAACCAACGAGGAGCAGCATTCCAAAGCAGGAGACAGAGAAGAAAAGGGGTGAACAGGAGGAGGGGAGGTGGGGGAAGTGAACGCGCGAGAGAGCGAAGTGAGGCAGAGCTCGTTCAGTCGGACTGTTGAGCACCGGAGCTCCACGGATTACTGTGATAGAGATCCGTCTGTTTGGTTTCTGCTGCTGCGCTCGCTCATGCCCTGGGCGCACTGACGGCTCGGCTCGGCTCGGCATTTCAGTGGTCGAACGTCTCTGAAGCGGATGCGCGAGACCCCGAGAAGGGAAAGAAGAGACTGAAACTTATTTTCCAATAACTCCGTGATTGAAAATAAAGGTGAGAGGCGATTATTATGCATGTACATTACATGTTTACAGGACATGAGCTTTTGCCTTTAAAGGGGATAATAATAATAATACATTTGCAGTACTAGTAATACATGAATGACATTTACATTACATTTAAGTCATTTAGCAGACGCTCTTATCCAGAGCGACTTACAAATTGGTAATGACAAATTATAATTATGAAGATCAGCCCACGATAATTAATGATTATTTGATTATAGGCAAATTACTATCATTATTATAATTATTGTCACTATCATTCTTCTTATTATTATGTCCATGCTTCTTTACACCAACTTAAAGTAGTCTTAATGTGGTCAGCCATCATATGGTCCAAACGCCCATATACTGCATTTATAATGGCATGGTCAGGAACAGTGTTGGAGCGCTCCTCCCTTACACAATGGTCTGCACTTCACAGTACGCGCGTGGGCTAAACAGGTGCACCAGGAGTCCATTTTAGGCAGCACATCAATCTGTACTCCCTCTAGAATCCAAAAAACATCTACCAATTGTTACATTGTCTTCATATTGTTTTATATAAGCCTAATAAAGGATTAACCTGCAACTAAAAGCTATAATTCAAGATATGTTTCTGCCATAAAACACTCTCATCTAGTGTAATAGTCAGTCGCCAATGTTTGCAGACAATGTGTGGTAATTACGTCACGGTATATCGTGCATCGGGGCTTCAAATTGCGTTGATATAATCCTTCTACCAAACGTCTCCACGGCTCCATACCTTTGTGCCAAATCGCGCGTCTTGCACGAACTGCATCATATCTGTTGCCCCGCGCAGCATTCCCACGTGTGTGGCAGGTAGCCTGCCAGGTCTTACTCAACCCGAGACAGAGAGAACAATGAAGAGAGATCATTGATTGGAAGTTTGTTTTAGTGTTGTATGTCCGAGCTCTTCTAGCGGTCATTCAGTATCTTATCGGTGTTCAGTATCTTATCAGTTGTCAATGAGCTAATACGTAGTCTTCTACATGGCCATATCCGTTATGTTTGGTAAGCAGAGTTATCTTGCATTGACTATGAGTTATAAAGGCTTTGGTTTCTCGGAGCCTACCTGGTCTGTTGTTACTGTAGCCAAAGGATGGAAAACTGGCGGCCATCAAATCAATAAGTATATATATAAAGTACTAGTCAAATGTTTGAACACATCTACTCATTCCAGGGTTTTTCTTAATTTTTTACTGTTTTCTACATTGTAGAATAATAGTGAATTCATCATAACTATGAAATAACACATGGAATCATGTAGTAATCAAAAAAGTGTTAAACAAGTCAAAATATATTTTATATTTGAGATTCTTCAGGGTTTTCACACACACGAAAGTGCTATATATTTACAATTTACCTCCCCTTCCTTGAACCAATCACTTCGCACCTCCTCCCGTCATTCAATTGCACACTCATGCACACAAGATTTGGTTGGGGGCCCCCCCACCTCATGGGCAAAACATTTTAGTGACCCCCGCTTCTTAACAGTGGAGAGAAACAACGTTTTAAAGTACATTTCCTGGAATTATACACATGTTGCCATGGTGCATCTGGAAATAAATTGTTCTGCAATTGAATTCATTTTGCCATGGGGTGGAGAGAAAATTGTGCAATTGCATAACACATTTCAGGCAATTCTGCCCATTTTGCCATGGGGTGGAGAGACATTTTAGCATTTTTAAAGCTAATTCCTACAATTCTACCCATTTTGCCATGGGGTGGAGAGACATTTTAGCATTTTTAAAGCTAATTCCTGCAATTCTACACATTTAGCTATTACTTATGCCATATTTATATAATATCTGAGTGACATTGACGAACAAAATCAATGCGGCCGCGGGGGTCCACACACACACACTCGTCTCCATGGAAACATACTCTCTTGGCACTTGATTGCGTTCACATTACTCTGACAGCCTTTCGTTTGAACACAACCAGAGGACATGTTTCCAGATGCAACATCAATCACCACTTGGGTGATATTGGTGGTCGAAGCCGGATAGAGTGGAGGTGTCTGTCAGGCCTTCAGGGGCTTTGATAAATGCATGTAGAAGATTATGAGTTAATGTTTCATCCTCCAGTGGGAGTCAGTCTGTAGGGACAGTGGCTTGCTGGAGCTTGTGTCTTCAGGCCAGGACCTGATAAAATTGTGGCCACGTAATTTTAGGGAGAATATGGAGGGGAAAGGGTCCATGCGTCTAATATGTTTTGTCCTGAGCCCGGAGGCTGCACCCGTAGACTGCAGCACTCGCTGGCTGCTGCCATACACGAATGAATACACTGCAGACATTCAAGGGGAGCTTAATGCACGCTCAAGGGCACAGTGTGCCATTTCATGTATATGTGTATCTGGAAAGGGTGCACACAAACGTGTGTGTATCTCGCAAGGGACTGTCTCGAGTGTCAACAGCCATTTACAATAATCTATATGAATGTGTTTCTGGGAGAATGATTCTAAGGACGAGGCTCACATTATGTTTGTCATAGTATTCTCCAGTATTTGTACTCCCTGAATGCAGAAATAGACTTAATGGAATTGCAAAATCCATATCTAATCTCCTTGTTGTTTTGTATTGCCTATATTGGTGACTCCATGTGAAAAACCAGAGGAGGAGAAGGAGCTGTCCAGTCCTCATGGATCTTCTGATTTTCTAGAGGGCTCTCTTGGTCTGATTGGGGTGTCTGAGGCTAGTCTGTTAACCTGGGAAAAGGATCTGGATTACTATGGGAGATTATCCAGAATCCTTCCTAGATTACGCTATGCATTGCCTCTGTAGAGGAAAAACAGAAAACGCAATAAGATACATATACACCGAATGCTAATTCTAACCCTAATTGTAACCCTAAACCTAACCCTTAAACTGTCCTAGTGGGAACATTGGTAGTTCAGGTACCGACAAGGATAGTAATACAAGACCACGCACGCCAGCCTGCCCGCCCACGCAACCACACCCACACACTAGGTTAAACCCTGGAGTGGTGCTGATCTAAGTGGACAAAGCCAAAACAATATTAAACAGAATCTTTATCTCAAACATCTTTGAAGGCATGTTTACGTACAGTATGTGTGCAGGGGGGGACTCTGCTTCTGAGAGGGAAAAAACACGTGTAGGGGACAAGGGAGATATAAAAATGAGCTCACGAAGGCACATTGGGAATATGGGAGGAATAGGGAGTAGCTGCTCAAATTAGTCAAAACATACGATCCTATATGCTTTTTTTGCCCTAATTGATCACTCTTTAATATATAGCGAGAACATAGATATGTAATATAGCAGTTATCCAACTAATATTTTCCACTCTAATTGAAAGAGGGTGCCTTCCCCTGTGATGCTGTGGAAGTGGGAGGGGAGGAAAATTAAGGGCTGATAGACTGGGAAAGGCCAGATGGTGGATTGGAGTTAACCAATAAACAAGAAATAACTCAAATAAATGAAACAGCCTTCACGCTGGTGCAGATGTTGTTAAAGAAAGACTATACATTAACATCAACACTAGGTTCTCCACATGGGGTAGACAACAAAGTGTTCTTATTGTTATAACAGCCAGGCTCGTTCACATGGCACAAAGATTACTCACATTTGAGTGTGTGTGTGTGTTCACTTGGTAATAGAGCTCAGGTAGAATGGAGGGAAGTGATATACTTTCATTTTCTGGCAGCAGAGGAGAGAAATGTATATATGAGAGAGAAAGAGAAAGGGAGAGAGTGAGAGAGACAGTGAGAGAGATGGTGTGAAAGTGAGAGAAAGTTAGAGGGCGAGAGTGAAAGTGAGAGAGGGAGGGAGAGAGAGAGAGGGAGATGACGAAAGGGAGAGCGAGAGGGAGGAAGAGGGTACACAGAGTGATCTATCAGGTATTTTATTTGGAGGAAAGGAGATAAATGGGCGGAGGGGTGACAGTGGTGTCGGTGGTGGTGGTGGGTTGGAGGTTGGTGGAGGTAGAGAGACAGTAGGACACTGTTTGATGCTAAGCGTAGCTCTGTGTGCTGAGAGGGTGAGGCCATGAGGGGGTTGCAGGTCAGTGCCATCCTCCTAGACATTAGGCATCTGTTACCTGTCACCTGCCAGGGGTAGTCAACCTCTCTCTCGTTGCTGCTTCTCTGAGATAACCAGACCTGGGAAAGACTGCTACTGAAAGAGAGATAGCGAGAGAGAGGGTGTGGGGGGTAGGGAAGAATAGAAAGGAAGAGACAGAAAAATATGCAGTATAGGTTGAGATGAGAGAGGGAAGGAAAGCAAAGATTAGAAATTAGAGTGTGCATTTATGTGTGTGTTTCCATTCATAGGGCTTCATTGTGGGCTCGCTGGCATTCTGTAGCATCTAGCTCTTGAGTAATCCTCCTGGGAACATGCAGAACCTGACAAAGTATAATCCAACTCCCTTTTCAATGTTCACCACCCTCTTCTCTCTACATCTCCCTTTACTCTCCCCTGCATATACTGTATCACACTCCCTCCCCTGTCCCGTCAAACTTTGTGTTTCTTCCTCTACTCTCCCCTGTCTATCTCTCTCTCTTCCTCTACTTTCCCCCGTCTCTCCCTCTTATCTCCCATGTCTATCCCTCTGTCTTTCTCTCTAATCTCTCGTCTATCTCTGTCTCTTCCTCTAATCTCCAGTCTCTTGCTCTGTCTCTACCTCTAATCTTCCCTGTCTATCTCTCTCTCTTCCTCTACTTTCCCCTGTCTATCTCTCTCTCTTCCTCTAATCTCCCCTGTCTCTCACTCTGTTTTTCTCTCTAATCTCTCGTCTATCTCTCTGTCTCTTCCTCTAATCTCCAGTCTCTTGCTGTCTCTACCTCTAATCTCCCCTGTATATCCCTGTCTCTTCCTCTAATCTCCCCTGTATATCCCTCTATCTCTCCCTCTAATCTCCCCTGCATATCCCTCTGTCTCTCCCTCTAATCTCCCCTGTATATCCCTGTCTCTTCCTCTAATCTCCCCTGTATATCCCTCTATCTCTCCCTCTAATCTCCCCTGCATATCCCTCTGATCTCCCCTGTATATCCCTGTCTCTTCCTCTAATCTCCCCTTTAGATCCCTCTGTCTCTCCCTCTACTCTCTGTCTCATCTCTCCTGTCGCTTTCTCTTTCTCCCTGGTCACCCCGTTTTATCATCCCATCTGTTTTTTGCCTCTCTCGTTCTCTCCTCATCTCCTTCTCTGTCTTTCTCACTCTTCCCCTGGTCCTTCAATTTCATCAATCCATCTCTTTCCTTTTTTCTCCCTCTCTTTTACTTTCATCCTTTTCCCTCACTGACGCCTTTCTTCCCATTATGCTTTATATGACTCTCCCTTTTCTAAAGGATACTTGCTATTTTTGCAGCTGTAGTCCTCCCTGAGAAAAAATGATAGCCCTTTCCCAAGGGTTGCACAAACAAAAGCCCCTTTCCTTGCTCCTTTTCCCTCTGTATGACTGCACCACAACAGACACACAGGCATTCACCAGCCTGCCTACCCGCCTTCCTGTCTACCGGCCTGCCTGCCTACTCGCCTGCCTGCCTGCACATGGCACACTAATAGATCTCCTCCGCTGGTCATAGGCAAAAACATTTCCTCTAATTTAGAATATCTATTATTCTGGGTCCCTGCGGATAGCCTGTGTAGGAAAGAATCTAGTCCCAATTGTGTTTTTCATAACTGTTTGCTGTTTCCTCACCTTCCCTCAGCAGTTTGATTCTGTTTTGAATAATGAATCCCTTGAGACTCGCGTTCAAGTTTTTCCTAATTATCCTAAACTGTGCTTCCAGGAAAGATGAATGGCATTACAGCTCACAATTCTTCTAAATATAGTGTGATAAAGCCATCGCTAACACAAACAAGCTATTTTGGTTTTATCTTCCCTGGTTTGGTGTTCAGGAGAGGGGCAAAGTGCACAGGTGGACAGTTGTCACATAAGAACATGTCTTACTGTAGAACATTACAGCACTGTAGCTGAAATGTTGTGTATCCTTTCCTTTTACAGAAAAATAGACATGTTTCCCTTAGGCATATATTTTACAGTAGTCTGCCTTAGCTGAATGTTATAGTAATGGCTAGTGAAATTGAATTTACTTACAATTTGTAGGCTAGCTGATAACGGTAAAAGCCCCAAAAAGGTAGGAAGTTACAGTTGCAAAGTAGGCCAACTCTGAGGTCAGATCAAATGTCAGTCTAGAATGTCCCTTACAAACATTGATATAGCGGACAGATGGATGAATCAATATCTGTAAGGATATGTGACAAACTCTTGCAAAGTGTATAGAATAGACTCCAACTCACAGAAATCCATGCATTTTCCTCACGTAGAATGTTTGCGTCAGATCCAACTGTACTTGTGTATTGTTCAATATTCTATAGTTAGTGGAATCTTACTGCTCTCTAAATGGTTTCAAGATTTGAAGTGCGCTTCTCTTGAAAGGCATCCTGTCGTTTGACATATATACCCATCGAAGCCCCATAATATACTACCCACCACTGCGACCTGTATGCTCTCGTTGGCTGGCCCTCGCTTCATATTCGTCGCCAAACCCACTGGCTCCAGGTCTTTGCTGGGTAAAGCCCCGCCTTATCTCAGCTCACTGGTCACCATAGCAGCACCCACCCGTAGCACGCGCTCCAGCAGGTATATTTCACTGGTCACCCCCAAAGCCAATTTCTCTTTCGGCCGCCTTTCCTTCCAGTTCTCTGCTGCCAATGACTGGAACGAACTGCAGAAATCACTGAAACTGGAGACTCATATCTCCCTCACTAGCTTTAAGCACCAGCTGTCAGAGCAGCACACAGATCACTGCACCTGTACATAGCTCATCTGTAAATATCCCATCCAACTACATCATCCCCATACTGTTATTTATTTTACTCCTTTGCTCCTTCTCTACTTGCACACTCATCTTCTGCACATCTATCACTCCAATGTTTAATTGCTGAATTGTAATTATTTCGCCACTATGGCCGATTTATTGCCTTACTGTCACGGCTGTTGAAAGAACTGGACCAAGGTGCAGTGTGGTGCGTGTACATATTCCTCTTGATTTAGGATGAAAGACCATAAACAAAGTCAACTTCCCACAAAGACCGGCGGAAAAAGAGCTATCTAAGTATGGTTCTCAGTCAGAGACAATGATAGACAGCTGTCCCTGATTGAGAACCCTACCTGGCCAAAACATAGAAATACAAATAATAGAATATAGAATACCCACCCCAACTCACACCCTGACCAAACCAAAATAGAGACATAAACATTATCTCTAAAGTCAGGGCGTGACACCCTTATCCTACCTAATTTGCACACATTGTATATAGACTTTTTCTATTGTATTATTGACTGTATGTTTATTTATTCAATGTGTAAATCTATGTTGTTGTTTGTGTCGCACTGCTTTGCTTTATCTTGGCCAGGTTGCAGTTGTAAATGAGAACTTGTTCTCATCTAGCCTACCTGGTTAAATAAAGGTGAAATAAATCAAATAAAGAAATATCAAGGACGGAAGCCCAAGATGAATATTGGTATGGAGGGGGTGGCAGGGGTGGGCTGGGGGGGCTAATACAGACCAGGGATGGGTTATAGTGGTCAGTATTCACAGAAGCAATGTGAATGGCTTGCCCCCCTCTCTCTCTTCAAACCCAAACCACCCACGATCCCCTTGGCACCCGCTCCAGCGGAATTCAGGTCAGCAAGGAGGGTGCACTCTTTTTGTTCCTTCTCTTGGCACCAAAGCCCATGCCACTGAGAACAATCCCCCATTGTGGGTAAACAAAAGAATCATCATTATTAAAGCACATTAACGAATCATTAAAAACAAATGGAAGAGCTCATCCGAACAATTGTCCCAATATGTAGCACACCAGACTCCGAGCAGCCATCAGATGGACACAGCATTGAGAGTGGGCGTTGTTTTTTGGCACTCACTCTCTTGCACATAAACCAAGCTGTTGGTGAGTACCATATCTTGTTGGTGATAAGATTGGTTGGAGTTTTATGCCATGAATAAAAAAGTATATTATTCAGCTTATACAGATGTAGTATTTTAATTTGATCTCCCTGTTTTTGCAGGAAATGTCCTGAACAGCAGTGTATTTGAGGTTTAAAAAGGTTTCTAAAGTTTTTAATTTTCACTTAAAAATGTATCAAAACCTACACAAATATCCATTAATGATAATCCACACAATAGTTCACATTTCCTGTTGCTGCAGGATTTTCCTGCTGTGGGAAACTGGTCAAATTAAGATCCTACATATGTAACTGTTATTGTAGACAGTAGGAACCCAGTCCCACTAGGCCATCCTGTCTCTCTCCCTCCAGTGAAACCACTCAGCAGGGAACACAAGAGGTGTCTCCACAGCCACTTGGGAGCTGTACAAAAATAATCTGACAAACAATATCTGACCACTCTCAAGCACTGTGGTCCAAGTCGGTAGCAAACGGATCATGAAAACACACACTCCTCTCCTCCTCCATCAACGCCCCCTCCCTCCATCTCTCCCCTCCTTCCTCTTGCTTTCCTCCCTTTTCTCTCTCCCCCAAATCCTCAATTTAGTGCCGTAATGGTCCTGTGAGGCAGGTTTGTGTGCTGTTTTGTGCAGCTCAGGGGGATCGGTGGGCATTAATGTCCCTCTTGACTATGTAAATAGCCAGGGCTGTGGGAGCACAGAGCTGAGCTGCCACTTGTCTGCTTAATTGCAGAGAGCTCCATCACTTTCAGACACTCCGGGAGCCAAAAGGGGGACATGCATGAGAACTTCAGCACCAAGGACAATGGCCACACTCTGAAGAGTATCCACGACACCCTGGGCCCACCTCCCTCTCCTTCCGGAGGTTCCCCCTTTCCATCTTTTTACCCCTACTCCTCTCCCCCCGAACTCCTAATGCTTCCCTATCATCCCTACCCCATAGCCCCCAACCTCCCTCGTGTACTCCCCTCTCCCCTTCCCACCCCCATACCTCAGCCTATCCCCAAACCGAGCCGATGGAGCATACAGCCCCATTTTGTTTACCTCACTGCTTTTCCAGCGGAACACACAACAATCCCCTTCATTGCCTGTTTGTCAGACCCCTTTTCAGAACTAAAAGACAAGAGTGAGGGAAAGAGAGGGCGAGAGAGAAAAAATACACAAAAAAACAGAAGAAACAATTAAAAACCTCTTGTGAACCCTGCAATATAGCGGTTTCCCAGCCCTGGGGCCTGTGAACTAACTTGGAGGCCTCTAAAGTGGTCCATTATGCCAGCAGGGCTGGCGTGTTCCAAGAGCGTCTCTCCTCAATCGCTGACCAACACAGAGGGGGTTTTGTTCCAGGCTTCTTGGCTCACCACACCATGCACTGGTTAATTAGGACCTGCATTAATGTATCTATCCATCTGTCCACCTACAGTAGGCCCTGTTACTCCACTGCCGTCTCTGTCTAAACCTTGCCCACTCCACCTGTAATTTTGGTTAGACACATTTGGAATTGATAAGTGTATCGTGTGCTGCCGTGGGTATTGTATAGTATCGGAGTAGGGAGAGGCAAAGGAAGCAACTGAATGAGTTGTCTCCGTAGTTGAACTGCAAGTGAACTAGGGCTGTTGTGGTCATGCAAAAGCCTGCCGGTCTCACGGTAATTGAACGTTAGTTAACATAAACACATTTTGCATCTCCAGCCCTCCATCATACAAGCTGCATAGAAGCCACTGATACAGGCCTTTGGAACATCTACATTTCAATAAGTCTAATAAATAATTAAAAAATACTCCATCACAATATATACATTATTGGAAACATCATATGAAGAAAATGTATTTCAGAAGAACAGAATATGAGTTGGCCTACTGTATGCTACTGTATCTGGCTATGCTCCATGCCATAGGCTGTAGGCTTTTTCATTTAGCTGACAATATATGCTTTATAGTAACAAATAATGTAATTAAGCTTAGCTGAATAAAAGAGAAAGGATATTTTTCCCATTCCGGAGCGAGTGTGCATATGAAGTGGCTATGTTGAGCGTAAAAGTGATCACTTAAAACAGTATATGCTAGATTTTGAGTTATTTGGCAACTTTAGTTTTGAAAGATACAAACTTTTGAATGTCTTAGAAATCAACACATATATGGGCTGCATGGTGCGACTTAATGATGATTTGAGAAAGTCGCAAAAAAAAGGTTGTGTTCTGTTGCTTGCCTCAGGCTGCACAGCTGTTCTCTCATCAAGTGATCATATTTTCACCCATCAGACTATTCTTAATTTAAACCTGTCTTTACTAATATATCAAATTAGTTTAGATTTAGAATGGCTCATTATCAAATGGGAAGGAATAGGTGCAGGGGAATGCACTCGAATAGCGAATGGAGGACGCACGCTTTCCCGAAGGTCCATTTTTCAATTATGCTGGTTAGACTACTTCAGTTTTATAGCAGAGCATGTGCTTAATATTAGCAGCTGAGAAATACATATAACAACACTTATTTCACTCCTTCACTCCTGCTCTCTCTGCGTCCAAGGTGATATTCCACCCAAACTCTATATGCCATGGGCTCTCCAACCCTATTCCTGCAGGTTCAATGTTCGGGAACATTGATGTAGTAACATGTTTTCACAAACTAAATATATTTCACAAAACTGTTGACAGCCTACTTGAGAAAGGAATAAAGAAGAGAGAGGAGGCGATGGAAATGCACGGTGGTGAGATATTCTGCCTCTAAAGGTAATGTGTCAGCCTATTAATTATGTAAATAAATGCCCTATTAGCAGGCTTTTCAAAATCAAATACAAATACAATATAATGTTAGGCTAACTTTGTAGCCCTGCACAATCAATGAACCATCAGCATGGCCTAGGCCTATACGTTCTCTCTCTGACTCATGGATAGAACATTTGGAGCGTAGCATAAGGTAACCAGTCCATCCAGTATGCATAATAATACAGTCCACACTCAAAGATGATTACTCCAGTTCGTTTAATTTTGGAGTAGAGGCTACCAAAGACATCTTCAATCAGTTTTATTTTATGTTTTTCTTGCATGCATAATATGCAGTAGGCTACATATTGTATAACAGTACAAATATAGTTTTAATTCAGGGTTTTCTTCGGGCTTGGGCTCATATTAGCCTATGCATAGGCATAAGCTTTAATATTCACATGGGTGTTTTGAATGAATCATCACCTTAGAAAGTGCTGTCCATTTCGTTGTGTTAGCCTTGGAAACAAAATCCACAACGACCATGTTTTACACTCAGTTTCAACTTGCTGTTGAACTTCTTTCTTCAAACTGATCATCACAGTGATGTGAGTTTTAAAAGCCATATACTGTTTTGATGATATGTGTTTGATGTGATTTTTGAATGCATTTGCATTGATGTCAGAGTGGTTAGAGAGACAATAGAGCCCTGAGTACCAAGTCATTAGGACCTGATGGTTGTTGGCAAGTTGTGTACATTTACATTTACATTTAAGTCATTTAGCAGACGCTCTTATCCAGAGCGACTTACAAATTGGTGCATTCACCTTATGACATCCAGTGGAACAGTAGTGCATCTAAATCTTTTAAGGCGGGGGGGGGGGGTGAGAGGGATTACTTTATCCTATCCTAGGTATTCCTTAAAGAGGTGGGGTTTCAGGTGTCTCCGGAAGGTGGTGATTGACTCCGCTGTCCTGGCGTCGTGGGGGAGTTTGTTCCACCATTGGGGGGCCAGAGCAGCGAACAGTTTTGACTGGGCTGAGCGGGAACTGTACTTCCTCAGTGGTAGGGAGGCGAGCAGGCCAGAGGTGGATAAACGCAGTGCCCTTGTTTGGGTGTAGGGCCTGATCAGAGCCTGGAGGTACTGAGGTGCCGTTCCCCTCACAGCTCCGTAGGCAAGCACCATGGTCTTGTAGCGGATGCGAGCTTCAACTGGAAGCCAGTGGAGAGAGCGGAGGAGCGGGGTGTACTACCAAAGCATGTCCAGAGGGCATAACAGGAGAATACAGTGACTGCCCGTTTGGCGGTAATATGGTAACCGCAACAGTCCTGAACTCAACTTCATGTTGAGATGTGTGTGGCCCTCAGGGACCCTCCAAGTGTTAGCCTTCTATGATGTGCATTTTCCTGTGTATCTGTTCCACAGCGGGTGAGGACTTTTTTCTCATGCTAATACAATAGCTAACAGTCTTTGATGAGAGGGATACACGGTTTTCTACAGTATAGGCTCTAGGCCAGGATACCCCAACTGGCAGTGGTTTTATTTGGCCCCCCAAGTTTTCTGAGATGTTCTTCATTGTTGGACATACAAGATTGTAAAAACACTAGGATATCAGCTCCAAGTGATTTTAATTTTGGAAATCTGTTCCCAAATATCCCCAGCATAATAGAGAGATAAATGTGGACTCCCAAGTGGTGCAGCGGTGTCACTACACACTCTGGTTCTATTCCAGGCTGTATCACAACCGACCGTGATTGGGAGTCCCATAGGGTGGTGCACAATTGGCCCAGTGTCGTCTAGGTTTGGCTGGGGTAGGCCGTCATTGTAAAGAAGAATTTGTTCTTAACTGACTTGACTAGTTAAATAAAATACAAACATGTAAGCAAGATTTGACATTATGTTTTAGTCAAATATGATATCTGTTTGGGCTTCTTGCATTCAATTTGCAGTCTATAAATGATTTGTAATTATGTTCCAGCCCCCGTTTATGCGCTCAAGAAAAAAATCGTCCTGCGGCTGAATCTACAGTAGTTGATGAGTCCTGCTCTTGGCCTTCTTATGGTTGGATGGTTTGAGTGTAGATGGCCCACATATGGGGTGTGAATTGTTTTCTCATAATCACCTTTAACCTCTTATCTCTACCTGGGACGCTTGCGTCCCAACTAGAGCTCTGGAAATGCAAATGCGCTACGCTAAATGCTAATAGTATTAGTTAAAACTCAAAAGTTCATTAAAATACACATGCAGGGTATCAAATTAAAGCTACACTCGTTGTGAATCCAGGCAACAAGTCAGATTTTTAAAATGCTTTTCGGCGACAGCATGAGAAGCTATTATCTGATAGCATGCACCAATACACTACAACAGAAAAGCACAGCAGGGGACGTAAACAAAATAATTAGCATTTTGGCGTTACACAAACCGCACAATAAAATAGAAAACAGTCATTACCTTTCACCATCTTCTTTGTTGGCACTCCTAGATGTCCCATAAACACTATTGGGTCTTTATTTCAATTAAATCGGGCCATATAAAGCCAAGATATCGTTATATGTAGACTGTGTGATAAACGAAAAAAACAGCGATTTCACAACGTAACGTCATTTTTTTAAATTCAAAAAGTAGACGATAAACTTTCACAAAACACTTCGAAATACGTTTGTAATGCTACTTTAGGTATTAGTAAACGTTAATAAGCGATAAAAATCATCCGTAGGCGATGTACATATCATTAGCTGTCGTCTTGGAAAAAATTTCAGGAGAGAGCTCTTCCGGAATGATCTGGGCGGAGACCGGAGGTACGTCGTGCCCCTCTTTCGGTTCAACCAAGAATCAAAGAGGATTAAATTCACAAGATACTCGACTACATGGGGATGCTGTGGGAGTTGAATGCTCGGTCTTATCTAATTCGGCTCACTGTTAACAATCGCTGGAAGTGGCGCAAGGATATTTATTTCCATTTTCTGTGATCAGGTTTTCCTGCGCTTTCCGATGTAACGCACGTTATGTAATAGCCACAGTCGTGATTTAACCAGTTTTAAAAACGTCCGAGGGTTTCCTATACACACATTCTAACCATATGAACGTACTATATTCCTGGCATGAGTAGCAGGGCGCTGAAATGTTGCGCGATTTTTAACAAAATGTTCAAAAAAGTAGAGGGTAGGAGCAACTAGTTTTAATGTGCAGATGTAAAGGTTTTCATACAGTTTACACTAAAGGCTGTTATAAACTCCGGGAGTTGACATGACAGCTGTAAAAATTTATGCTATCCATGTTATTGTATTGATTGATACCTTATCAATCCTTTTAAGTAAATGTATGGAGTGTGCTTGGAACCATATACAGTGCCTTCAGAAAGAATATTTACCCCTTGACTTATTCTACATTGTGTTGTGTTACAGCCTGAATTCAAAATGTATTAAATATGTTTTTTTTCTCACCCATCTACACACAATATTCCATAATGACATAGTGAAAACATGTTTTTGGAAATTTTAGCAAATGTATTGAAAATACATCTCATTTACATAAGTATTCGCACACCTGGGTCAATACTCTGTAGAAGCACCTTTGGCAGCAATTAGAGCTGTGAGACTTTCTGGGTAAGTATTTTAGAACATTCCACACCTGGATTGTGCAATATTTGCTGAATCTTATTATTATTATTATTTTTTTATGTCATGCTCTGTCAAATTGGTGGTTGATCATTGCTAGACAACCATTTTCAGGTCTTGCCGTAGATTTTCAAGTAGATTTAATTCAAAACTGAAACTCGGCCATTCACTGTCTTCTTGGTAAGCAACTCCAGGGTAGATCTGGCCTTGTGTTTTAGGTTATTGTCCTGCTGAAAGGTGAATTCGTTTCTCAGTGTCTGGTAGAAAGCAGACTGGACCATGTTTTCCTCTAGGATTTTGCCAGCGCTTAGCTCTATTCCATTTCCATATCCTAAAAAACTCCACAGTCCTTAACGATTATAAGCATACCCATAACATGATGTAGCCACCACTATTCTTGAAAATATGGAGAGTGGTATTAAATAATGTGTTGTATTGGATTTGCCCCCAAAATAACACTTTCTAATCAGGACAAAAAATTGCTAAGCTAAATGTTTTGCAATATTACTTTAGTGCCTTGTTGCAAATAGGATGCATGCTTTGGAATATTTGTATTCTGTATAGGCTTCCTTCTTTTCACTCTGTCAATTAGGTTATTATTGTGGAGTAACTACAATGTTTTAGATTCATCCTCAGTTTTCTCCCATCAGAGCCCTTAAACTCTGTAACTGTTTTAAAGTCAAAATTGAAATCACTATTCCTTCCTCTCTGGTAACTGAGTTAGGAAAGACAGCCTCTATCTTTGTAGTGACTGGGTGTATTGGTACACCATCCAAAGTGTAATTATTAACTTCACCTCAAAGGGATATTCAATGTCTTATTTCTTTATTTTTATCCATCTACCAATAGGTGCCCTTCTTTGCGAGGTGTTGGAAAACATCCCTGGTCTTTGTGGTTGAATCTGTATTTGAAATGCTGTCACATTCGTTGAAATGAGCGGACCAAGGTGCAGCGTGGTAGGCATACATTTTCCTTTTATTTTAAATGACATTGAAAAAACACCAAAATACAAAAAACAAACGTAAAGCTACATGCAGTGCAGAAAGCATCTAAGCACAAACAAGATCCCACAACTAAAGGTGGAAAAAAAGGCTGCCTAAGTATGATCCCCAATCAGAGACAACGATAGACAGCTGCCTCTGATTGGGAGCCATACCCGGCCAACAAAAACTAGAATGCCCACCCAAATCACACCCCGACCTAACCAAATAGAGAAATAAAAAGGCTCTCTACGGGCGTGACAAATGCACTGCTCGATTGGGGGACCTTACAGATAATTCTATGTGTGGGGTACAGAAATGAAGTAGTCATTAAAAAGTTATGTTAAAAACTATTATTGCACACAGAGCGAGTCCATGTAACTTATGTGATTTTAAAAAATGCATTTTCACCCCTTTTTTCTCCCCAATTTCGTGATATCCAATTGGAAGTAGTTACAGTAATGTCTCATCGCTGCAATTCCCATACGGACTCGGGAGAGGCGAAGGTCGAGAGTCACGCGTCCTCCGAAACATAACCTAACCAATCCGGCACTGCTTCTAGACACAATGCCCATCCAACCCGGAAGCCAGCCGCACCAATGTGTCGGAGGAAACACCGTACACCTGGCGACTGTGTCAGCGTGCACTGTGCCCGGCCCGCCATTATGTGACTTGTTGAGCAAATATTTACTGCTGAACTTATTTAGGCTTGCCATAACAACGGTTTGAATACTTATTGACTCAAGACATTTTAGCTTTTCATTTTTTAATGAATTTAAAACTTTCGAAGAACATAGTTTCACTTTGACATTATGGGGAATTATGTGTAGGCTAGGGACAAAGAAAATCTCAATTTAATCTATTTTTAATTCAGGCTGTAACATAGCAAAATGTGGAAAAAGTCAAGGGGTGTGAATACTTTCTGAAGGCACTGTATCTGACATGTCTCTCAGATATGGGAAGTGACCTGTCCCAACATCCCTGTCCCTCTCCCCCTCCACTCAGTATTTTTGTTAAACAGAAAACCCAAACATATGGCAGCAGATCCACAAGGTCTGCCATGAGAGGTGACTGTATAGTTCCCTTAAGGTAAAGCACCTTGAGTAAATTTGTTTTCTCTGTGAGAGCTTCCCATGTCTGGAATACACTGCCATCAGACACACATAAATGCATCACATATCACACTTTCACAAAATGCTTGAAGACATGGCTAAAGGTCAATCAGATTTGTGAACATGGTCCTTAACTGTGTATTGCCGCTTTTCATGTTGTCTGTTGTCTGTAGCTTGTGAGGTGTGGAAACACTTTGTTGCTTTTATGAATTTTGTCTTGCTGCTCTTTGTTATATGTTGCTCTGTCTGTATGCTACGTCTTGCTTGTACTATGTTGCTCTGTCTGTATGCTACGTCTTGCTTGTCCTATGTTGCTCTGTTTGTATGCTATGTCTTGCTTGTCCTATGTTGCTATTGTCTATATTGTAATTGTTTTTAATAACCTTCCCAGGGACTGCGGTTGAAAATTAGCCGGCTGGCTAAAACCGGCACTTTTACTGAAACGTTGATGTGCACTGTCCCTGTAAAAATAAAATAAACTCAATAAATAAACTCAAACATGAGTGGGTATGCTGTAGCCTAGGTTTCGTGGCCTATGTGATTAGTGGGAAGCAAATAATGTTGACGCACCCTTTACTAATATGCCTGATATTGCCTGTGTTTAAAACACAGAGCAGCCCTGTTTACATCGTGATGTATTTCATTACGGTGTACGTTATCCTCATGCGATCTCGTTCTGCCACTGGGCGTGCAGAGGGTTTCACAAAGCAAGACAAAATGGAAGATAGTCTAGTCTCTTGTCAGAGATCTCATTTTTTGGGGGAGATTGCAAAATATGACCTTTTGATTCAATACAGGAGACAAATATTGTTTCAGTTAATAATAAAATAGGTTTAATTTAGTTACTTTTTACTTGTTAGCTGAAGGCTAGTCTATACTAGCGCTAGCAACCTCCACCTAATAATTATAATCAAAAACATGTGTCAATAACATCTCAATTAACTAAAACAGGAGGAAACAGTCATAAAGTATAATTGGCTTAACAGCCAATCTGTATTATTTAACATACTAGTAGAAGTATTCACTTTTAGGAATGTTACTAGCTATCCACATATTTTCATCTTCTTCTGTGGAACTTCCTGGAACTTCCTGTCCTTCTATGAATTTTGTCCGGACTGAAGGGTTGTGACTAGATGGAGTACAGCTACGACCGGCAGTGACTTTTCATAGCAGGTTAGGATGGCGTTTTAGATAACCCTAACACTAACCCTATCCCTTTTTCCTAACCTTAATCTAATTATCCTAACCTGCTACATTCATTTTCCTAATCTGCTGTGTTAATTCTCCTAACCTGCTGCGTATATTATCCTAACCTGCTATGGAAAAGTAACTTCCTGTCATCACTTCTACCACCTAGTCAAAACCGGACTGAAAAAGCCCCAGAGTTTGGAAAACGTCTAAGTATGACAGTCGTCCCGCAACAGAACCTTCAACCGCATTGTTGCATTGCGACATAGTGGAAGCTAAAGTGCTTGACTCAGATTGCATATATGTTCAGTTAGAAATCAATTATACACTGTGTTGTTGGAGAACAGCTGGACATTTCCATAGAAAGCTGTATTTGACAGAACATGGAACAGCGCAGGGAATCACACACAGTTCTGTTGTAAAATGGGATTACTTTAGGCTGATGTTTTTGGCGGAATTTCTGTTGTGTGCCTTAACTCTCAGATTGAGGGTTTAACACTCTCTGAGAGGATTCCCTGGGTGTAGAGATTATGTACTCAAGTATCAGACACTTGACAGGGGAAAAATACATGTATCTTAAATGTAAGTAATTACAATTGACTCACACTGGTTGTAGTTGACATAAACAGGCGGGAAGAAGCTCCCCACCCCAAGCCCCTTCTCTCTAGTTCTCTTTCTCGCTTTCTCTCAAAAGCATTCCAATACTGCTGAAGAAATATTTGGATAGTTTGAAAAAACATGTAGCAAAAAATGATGTGGAAAGAAAAACAATGAACAGCCACCTCAGGGCATTTCACAAGGTGCAGCAGGCAACAAAAGGCTTCCCAGTCTCCATCACAACAAAAAGTTTGATATGCATGTTGGCACAGGCTTGCAAATGCCAAGCAAACAGAGTTTACCCCATAGGCCCTGGCCTATGCACTACTACAAAAGGTTAGACAAAGTTGCAATTTCTCATTTCATATGTTACATAGGTCCCCCATGTTTTTTTTTAATTGTTGATTGAATGTCGCAGTGCTAGGCTAGTCATTAGGAAAACATTTGGGTCTCGTCCAGCTAGACTTCTCCCCCTAAATTCAATAGCTTTATTAGTATGCTCTCAACGGTTTTGCTCAGAAACCAGTTGAGGTGTCCAGAGTTTTGGCCAACCTGATCTTTGCTAAGAAAATGAATTTCTTATTTGTTCAGACATATCAGCACAAGCAAGACAATGGTTAGCATCATATCTGGTACTTATCAAATAGACATAGAAGCAGATAAGATAAATGGAGAGATAGCCTATGTGTAGAGATTAGAGAATGAAAGGAAGAAAGAGAGGAGAGAAGTCTCAGGAGCTGAGTCTTGCTACTCCACTGACAGATCCGTCACACTTTTCTGCTTCCCTGATACCAGCCCTCCCCTCCATCCCTCTCTCCCCACAGTGCTAGCAGGCATTGATCTGCATCCTGGTTCAAAAGTATTATCCAACACAGACACAGTGTCACAATTTGAGACAAAACGATTAATGAATACTTGATGTGTCACGGTTTTCTTGTGTCGAAGGAGAGACGGACCAAAATGCATAGTGGTTGAAGTTCATGTTTCTTAATAAGACAACTAAACATGAACATAATACAAAACAACAAACGTGGAAAACCGAAACAGCCCTATCTGGTGCAACAAACACAGAGACAGGAACAATCACCCACAAAACCCAACACCAAACAGGCTACCTAAATATGGTTCCCAATCAGAGACAATGACTAACACCTGCCTCTGATTGAGAACCATATCAGGCCAAACATAGAAATAGACAAACTAGACATGTAACATAGAATGCCCACTCAGATCACACCCTGACCAAACAAAACATAGAAACATACAAAGCAAACTATGGTCAGGGTGTGACATGATGCCCTTACTGCCAGCATCTATTAGCCTGGTTGGCGCCATAGAGTTTACACAAGTAGTTCACAGTACTGCATGCTCAGTTTCCACATAGTGTTGTACAACTACTGTGGTACTTGCTATTTAGTGGGCATTACATTTCTGTCGGTAGATGACATATGGTGCTTCTGTAGGTATGTATCTCTAGAGTAATGTAATGGTAGTAGTATGATATGAGTTGTATATGATATATAGTATGATATAAGTTGTGTCTGGAGGAATCTGTAGTACAGTCTGTAGATACAGAGCAGCTGGTAGATGACATAAACAAACTGTCTGCACTAATGAAGCACATCCTGTAAAAGGTCTGCACTAATGAAGCACATCCTGTAAATGGTTTGTATAGACACAATGTGTATAATATGTGAAAATCTCTGGGGCATTGTGAAGACTGTATATGAGTGGTTTCAGATGGAGTTGGATGTACTGGCTATTACAGTATGTATGCTAAGATATAGCATAGTGCTGCCAGCATATGATGTAATGTGCATGTCTATTTATGTGCCTGCACTTGTGTGTGTATATACTGTATGTCAGTGTGGAGGATTGCGGTGTCTCGCTTGACTCTGAGGTAGTGTGATTGTATTTGTATGTATTAGGGATCCCCATTAGCTGCTACTCTTCCTGGGATCCAAACATATTAAGGCACTTACATTAGACATAAAACAAAGGATAAAACAGTACATCATATAACATTATTACACCACTACATATCTACAATACAAAATGTATAATATGTATAACTGTGAAGAGAACAAAAGGAGAGGAGAGTGAGTCTGTGGGGTGAGAAGAGTAGAGAAGAGCTGAACTGGGTCTATAGTGTTTAATTAGAGATTGCAATCCCTTCACCCCTCGTTGTATACCCAGGACCCGACAGAAGGACATTTATGGCAATATGTATGCCGCTGACAGTATGATTGTGTGCGTGTGTGTGTGTGTCCGCATAAGTTGTGCACATTTGAGAGTGTGGCAGGTGAGCCTAGTGATGTATGAAACAGAAATTGTTTTGTAAGCGCAATAATCAAATTTCACGGGGTGAGCCTACTAACACAGATGTCAGCCTCTTCTGTAACCAACAGATGTAATTCCATGCTGGATCCCTCAGATTCAAATAAACATACACATAAATACTCATTCTCCACTTTAATTGATTGCTTTAATCTGGCCTCTCTACCGGTACACTTGAACCATCCACTCCCATTCCCCTCCCTTCCCTAATTTCTCCTTCCCCTCTATATCTCTGTCTCCTAACCTCTCTTCTCCTCAAGCCGTCTATCTCTACATCCCTCCTTCACTCTCTCGTTCGCTACCTCCTTCGCCCCCTCCCTCTCTCCCTCTCATTCCAGCTGATCTGTGCAGTGTAGCGGGTGTAGGAGGGGGTGGGCCTGCCTTCCCGCCTATCTGCCTTCCTGATTTAATCAGGTCCTATAGGGATTGGACTGAAGCCATCAAAAGCTGCACTCCTCTCCTCTCTGCCATACAGCCAGCTGTGTTAAACAGATGTGCTGGCGTTAATGATAGCAGCACTGTCTCATACCCAGCATGTGTGAATGCAGGGATGGGGAACAGGAGAGAAACAAGAGGAAAGACGGAGAGGTGAGAAAAGGGGAGGAGAGGCGCTCTAGCGTAGAAACAAAGCTCTTCTCTGATTAAGTGGAGGTAATGAGTGAGAGGAGAGGAGGGGGAAAAGGGAGGTGCGATAAGGGAAATCTCCTAGATTACAGATTACCTGGGGTGAGAGAGGAGAGAATACATTTGGAGGGAGGTGGAGGGAGATTGGGGGAGAGATGGAGAGAGGAGGTGAAGCGGTGTTGGGAGATTTGGGGAGAGATCAAATAAAATTAAATTGTATTTGTCACATACACATGGTTAGCAGATGTTAATGCTCCCTGTTCACCCACGACTGCGTGGCCATGCACGCCTCCAACTCAATCATCAAGTTTGCAGACGACACTACAGTGGTAGGCTTGATTGATTACCAACAACGACGAGACGGCCTGCAGGGAGGAGGTGAGGGCCCTCGGAGTGTGGTGTCAGGAAAATAACCTCACACTCAACGTCAACAAAACTAAGGAGAAGTCAGTACAGGTGCATCAAAGCAGGGACCGAGAGACTGAAAAACAGCTTCGATCTCAAGGCCATCAGACTGTTAAACAGAGACCACTAACATTGAGTGGCTGCTGCCAAAATACTGACTCAACTCCAGCCACTTTAATAATGGAAAAATGGATGTAAAACATGTATCACTAGCCACTTTAAACAATGCCACTTCATATAATGTTTACATACCCTACATTACTCATCTCATATGTATATATTGTACTCGATACCCTCTACTGCGTCTTGCCAATGCCGTTCTGTACCATCACTCATTCATATATCTTTATGTACATATTCTTCATCCCTTTACACTTGTGTGCATAAGGTAGTTGTTGTGAAAATGTTAGGTTAGATAACTCGTTGGTTATTACTGCATTGTCGGAACTAGAAGCACAAGCATTACGCTACACTCACATTAACATCTGCTAACCATGTGTATGTGACAAATAAGATTTGATTTGATTTAATGCGAGTGTAGCGAAATGCTTGAAGAGAAGTGGAGGGAGGGAGAAAGGTGTAGGGAAGTGAAGAGGTGAAGGGAGATTGGGGTAGAGATTGAGAGGGATGGAGGTACAGTAGGTGGACAGCCCAGACACTAAATCCTCCTGGTGTCTTTGTGAGAGCTAACAAAACCACAAGCTGACAGCAGCATCAGACCATAAAAGACTGGGAGAGAAGCGTGAGAGATGAAAATGGAGAGAGTTTATTGTTAATTAGGAGCTATGGGAAACGGAGAGAGAGAAATAAAGAGGAGAGAAGAATATAGGAGAAAGAATAGGAGGTGGATAGAGAGAGAATTGCAGTTCGAGGGAGAGCATAGTAAAAGGGAAACAGGAGAAAAAAAGAGAGATTCATTCACTCATCCTCTCTCTCTCTCTCTTTCTTTCACTCACTCACTGGGAGAATCTCAATTGCATACTACTCTCTCCTCGCTTCCGTCTCAAAATCCATTGGAGGAAAAGGTCAGAGTGGACGGATCTCTGGCTTCTCATCCAATAGTTTTTGAGAAGGAGGCGAGGAAAGAGGAGGCAGGATGCGAGGGGATTGTAACTCACTCCCTCTAACTCACCCTTACACACTCTCTTTGTCTTTATCTCAGCCAGCTCTGCCTCTGTCTTTCTGACCATCCCTCACACACAGACATAGAGTTAAGTAACAGCAGGGGGCCTCAGGATTCCCAGAAGTTTCTCATTATGGGTACAAAGAGGTTGCCCAAACAAAGGCCTAACCTCCGCGCTGTGCTGGGACGCACACAGAGAGGTACGTATGGTTCAATCATGCCTTGTTACCAGGATGCTGATTATGCTTCCCTGGGTTATTTTTCCTGCAGTCAAATGACCAAATTTCCCTCATGGGTGGAATATTATTCATCTTTTATACAACTTCATAATTAATAGATATACTTTTTTTACGTCGAAAATCTGGTGTGTCTATGTCAAACGGTTTCATTATATTTCAGTTTTCTGTGATGTATATAGAGTGTAGTATTGGTATGCAAACTGAAAATGTAATAAATGTCAACTCCATATCTGACATGGTAAAGGTATCTTCTTTTTTAAAGCCCATAACCACGTGTGTGAGGTGTATACTTTTGTTGCAAGGTAGATTTGTTTAAGACTACCAATAAACACTCTGTCTGATCCTGATTCATCGCACTGAAGTGAAAGGTTATTGTAGCATAAAACAGAGAGAGAGGGTCTGATGTGAAACAGCACAATGAGTTACAGTATCTCACCCTATTCTTAGAGAGAGAACCTTAACCCACCCATCTGATGTCAGCTTAGAAAGGAGAATTTGATGATTGATGGTTTAACTGAGAACGTAATAGAGAAAGAATTGTGTCACACTGTATTGTGTTCCACTTGGACAGGCCTACAGTATCCTGTTTTCATCAGCAGAATCAGGGCAGGATTTGCTCTCACATAGACAAGTGTGTGTAAATTGCCTCTGCATGTCACTGTATTTAGCACTAAACTACATCCTAATGGAATTACTGTGTGTTTATAAATGTGAGTTTTGGAACAGGGCCATGGCAAAGCTTTTTGACAGGACTTAGCCTTATCACACATCACAGGCCATGTCACAGGACCTAATGTGGTAATAAACTACATCCTGTCAACCTGTCAGTTAAGAGATGTTGACTGAAATGTTTTATTTTTTGACATTTTTATTTCACCTTTATTTAACCAGGTAGGCCAGTTGAGAACACCTTTATTTAACCAGGTAGGCCAGTTGAGAACACCTTTATTTAACCAGGTAGGCCAGTTGAGAACACCTTTATTTAACCAGGTAGGCCAGTTGAGAACAAGTTCTCATTTACAACTGCGACCTGGCCAAGATAGAGCAAAGCAGTGCGACACAAACAACAACACAGAGTTACACATAAACAAACGTACAGTCAATAACACAATAGAAAAGGTCTATGTACTGTGTGTGCACATATAGAAGATTAGGGAGGTAAGGCAATAAATAGGCCATAGAGGCGAAATAATTACAATTTAGCATTAACACTGAAGTGATAGATGTGCAGATGATGATGTGCAAGTAAGTATACATACTGGGGTGCAAAAGAGCAAGAATATAAATAACAAAATGGGGATGAGGTAGTTGGGTGTGCTATTTACAGATTGGCTGTGTACAGGTACAGGGACTGGTAAACTGCTTTGACAGCTGATGATTAAAGTTAGAGAGTCTCCAGCTTCAGTGATTTTTGCAATAAGTCAATGTTGAAGACATCTCATATGTGTACATCCAGGACAATTTGACAGGGTTCACAATGGGGATGATATGCAGTCCGTCATGTGAACTACAGAGAGAAAATGTGTGTGTGTGTGTGTGTGTGTGTGTGTGTGTGTGTGTGTGTGTGTGTGTGTGTGTGTGTGTGTGTGTGTGAGAGAGAGAGAGAGAGAGAGAAAGAGAGAGAGTGAGAGAATGTGTGTGTCTTTGTGCGTGGCCTTGGTATTGCTGATGTTGACTGTCCTCTTTGTCCATTGCAGTGGAACATCTTGACCAGCAGTAACCCTAGATAAGTTGCTAGTGTCAAACACACACACACACATTTCTGACCTGTATTTCATTAGTGGGCAACTTTCCCTTTGAGGCTTTGAAGGCTCTGTTGCATACAGTAGCTGCAAGACTTCACTTTTGGAGAACCGGTGGCTTTGATTGGCTTGAAGTGATCCCTTATGTGGCAATTATCTCAGAGGATTTTCATAGACCATCAAACTTGTTAGCAAAGAGGCAAGTCAGTGGTTCTCCCCTGGGTCTGGGACTGCCTGTCTAGAGGTGTTTAGAAGATGAGCTCTGAGGAGATTTCATAATCACAGCCACCTGCTGGCTAATCTGCTGTGTGTGTGTGTGATCTTGCTCTAGCTCTGATAATATGAAGGAGGCGGAGGCCACAAACAGGGTGAAATGTTCAGGAATCCAGAGTTCAATTTGCTCTGGTTGGCTACTAGAAACCATTATGTCTGCTTCTTTACATAAGCATGGACATTTCACAAACACATTAGTTGCAAACTTACTCTAAACATACAGTCAATAATACAGTAGAAAAAGTATATATACTGTGTGTGCAAATGAGGAAAGATAAGGGAGGTCAGGCAATAAATAGGCCATGTTGGCGAAGTAATTACAATATATCAATTAAACACTGGAATGGTAGATGTGCAGAAGATGAATGTGCAAGTAGAGATACTGGGATTCAAAGGAGCAAGATAAATAAATACATACAGTATGGGGATGAGGTAGTTGGATGGGCTATTTACAGATGGGCTATGTACAGGTGCAGTGATCTGTGAGCTGCTCTGACAGCTGGTGCTTAAAGCTAGTGGGGGAGATATGAGACTCCAGCTTCAGTGATTTTTGCAGTTTGTTCCAGTCATTGGCAGCAGAGAACTGGAAGGAAAGGCGGCCAAAGGAGGAATTGGCTTTGGGGGTGACCAGTGAAATATACCTGCTGGAGCACGTGCTACGGGTGGGTGCTGCTATGGTGACCAGTGACCTGAGATAAGGCGGGGCTTTACCTAGCAAAGACTTATAGATGACCTGGAGCCAGTGGGTTTGGTGACGAGTATGAAGCGAGGGCCAGCCAACGAGAGAGTACAGGTCGCAGTGGTTGGTAGTATAAGGGGCTTTGGTGACAAAACGGATGGCACTAGCATCTCATAGCATCTCTACTTGCACTATCTCAATACAGTCAGTAGTTTTGTTTGGCACAATTGCTTGAGTGAGGGTAGAGAAGAAAGGCATTGTTCATAAGAATATGTTATTATGAGAACTTTGATCAACTAGCTAGATATCATTTTACATTTGAGTGTATGAGGATTCGCCCACTCAGAGGTACAATTTTAAACTGTAATATCAGATGTTCTCTTTTCCACATCATTATCAGCATCTCTCTGAGCGGTTTTGAGACAGTCATTTAGTTGTTTCCTCAACCGTAACCAAGAGGCAATCTATGCTTGACCGACCATTTACATGTTAGAGAATGTATTGGCCCTATCCACTTCATGGAATAGGTGATCAAGACTCTGTAACACCTTTCCTCCACTTTGTTGGCTGTATCTCCCTATTCCTAGGCATGGTACAACCTCGAGTGTTTGCTAAGAGGTACATTTAAGCGTGTTATTTTACAGTCATCCAGGCCAGTGTGTGATCCCATCTCCCATTCCCTCTACATGGCAAGTGGCTAAGAGGCTGGTAGGCAGGGAGGCCCCCGAGGGGTGAACAGATATCCGGGGCCTACATGGCCCAGCTCCAATTATCTCTACCTCACAGCTACATTGTGATGCTCCAGTCATGAGAACCGTCATCGGACTCCTTGGAACACACTGGGAAACTGCAGTTCCATTTACATCTCCCTGGCCCTCCCTGGCCCTCTCTGGCACATGCAATATAACCAGCAGCACACTGGAAAGTCTAAAGAAGTAGTCTAAAGCAAAAACTCACAATGTAGTTAGATTCACACGAGCCTTGCGTGCTATACAGACATTTCACTGCATTGTACGGTGTGGAGTACTGTTGTACAATGTATTGTGCTGTTTTGAATTGGGATAGTTCTTTGGTGTGTGAGAGAGGTGGTGTGGGAAAAGGCTTGTTAAGCTGTGTGTTTAAAGCTGTTTAAAAGGCTGCTGCCATAGTCTCTGGGTATATCTGATGGCTCTATTACTCACTGCGCCTTGAGGTTTTACTTTCTTTAGTTGAAATGAGAATCCAAGGTGCCTACTGCCTCCGTTAATCTATCAAGTGTGTGTTTGTGTGTGTGTGTGTGTGTGTGCAGCAGCAGCCAATAGAGCTTCCTCTCTAGTCTCTCTTCCACTTCTCTGTGGTGCGTGGTGCGTTGCTAGGACAACTCCTCTGGGTGCTGGCTGCATCGCTACGTCTCTCTCAAAGCCGGAGCTTGGGGAACCTCCTCGCCCCGGGAACACAGCATAAAATTGGAATAATCGCTGTCGATTATGGTAGACAATGGCCTGCTGCTTCTGAAAGATTCATTCATTCCGGAAAAATAGAACTGTGGAGGGAGGGGGAGGCCAAGGGGTGGCGAGAAAGGGGCACCTCACTCCCCTCTCCGCTCCTCTTCTTTGCTCTCCCACGGTGGGCATAGGCATGACATCAGCGGCCCTCAATGGGACTGGCTTTCTGGACATGCCTGCTGCCCGCTGCCCCCTTCCAACCCTCCATACCCCCCTTCCTCCACTCCCTCCCTTTCTCGCCCCTGCCAGCTTGGACCCAGTGCTTGGCTGGGTGAGTTGGGGCCAACACCACTGTTTGCGTGAGAGACAAAAGCCCCTCGGAGGGAGAAGAGGGGAAGCGGAGTGCTTCACATGGTCCCAGCCAAAAGCAGGGATGGCTGCCTCCCTCCCCTCTCCTCCTAGCAGGCCTCTCCTTTGGCTTGGTGGTGGTGGTGTGACTCCCGTATGCCTGTATCGTCCTCTCCCCCTCCTACCACATCCCCAAAATGGTCTCTTTCCTCTCTGAACTAGAGCTCTTTGAAAGAGTATGACATGTTAAGGGATTTGGGATGAGTGATTTCTCATGCCACAACCTCTACTGACAGTGATTGCATTCCCCTGGCTTTTGTTGGGCTGATGGCCATTTGTCTGGGAGAGGAAATAGCTTTCCAACACATTTCCTTCATTAGATCTAGAATGATGTGGTACTGCTCTATAGGTTGTGTAATCCCATTCTGCTGTGAGACAGGGGACAAATCAGTATGACACCCAACTCTAGAGCTGTTCTCCTTAGTCTGTGAAGTCGACTTTCAGTCTGAATGCACTAATAAATCCGTTTTTAATATTGTCCTCCTAATGTTCCATATGGCCTAAAGTTTCCTTGACAGTAGATACTGTCTGTCACATATGGAAACATGGTTTGTATCTTTATATCAATCTGATGGATAAACTATTATATAACATTAGAAGATAAATATACAGAGACTGAAAAACAGCTTCTATCTCAAGGCCATCAGACTGTTAACTAGTCAACACTAGCCGGCCTCTGCCCAGTATCCTACCCTGAACTATAGTCTCTGTCACTAGCCAGCTACCACCTGGTTACTCAAACCTGCACCTTAAAGGCTGCTGGCTATGTACATAGAAATGGAACACTGGTCACTTTAATAATGTTGTTTTACTAATTTCTTATGTATATACTGTACTCTAGTCAAGGCCTATATTTAACTATTGCTGTACATGTACTATTCTATCCTATGTATTCTACAGACATATTACCTATACCTGAAATATCCATATACTGTCCATCATTTCTATACATCCCATCACATATATTTATTTATACTCTGAACCTACATCGCTCCTCTTAATATTTATTTATTTCTTAATTCCATTCTTTTACTTTTTAGATGTGTGTGTATTGTAGTTTATTGTTAGATATTACTGCACTGTTGGAGCTAGGAACACAATAATTTCACTACACCCGCAATAACATCTGCTAAATATGTGTATGCGACCAATACAATTTGATTTGATATATACAGTTCTTCATCTCATGTACAAGGCAACATTCTGACGCATATACAGATATATTTTAGGATTAAAAGTTGATCAGTAACCATCATGATGGGACTTATTCCCTCTATATTGTATACTGACCACTATTTTCCTGCATAAAGTTCATCCCTTTGACCTCCTCATTACCAGGAAGCTGAGGACAGCTGATACAACATTTCCCCCTGCACCAGTATTGAGGACGCTGGTTGACGTACACCGTATATGGTCTGATGACATAGCTGGACACTGCTTCCCATTAACGTCTCATCCTCTGACCACGACGTCAATGTCAGCATTATATACATCAAATCTTCAGTTAAACATTAAGAAGCTTAAGAAGCACTGACCATGCCATACAATTAGAGAGCTCTCCTTTCTCTCAATCTCTCTCACCGGCCCATCCAGAGGATATGAAGCCCAGACGAGAACTTGATAACCCAGGGGGGTTACAGCTAAAACCAGCCAATGCGGAATAGATGGAGCAACCCCCCCTCCCTAAACTGGAGTGTTACCTCCTCCCTCTAGCCCCCTGTGTGGTGTGTGTGAGTCTCTGTGTGTGAGAGATTGTGTGTAGTTCCTGTGCACAGAAGCCTGGTCCACTTCAATGGTAGTGACAGACATCAGGACTGACTGCGAAGCTTTGGGCAGTGTGGCTGAGGTGGGATGCTTGTCTCTCTCTGGATGCTAACAAAATGCTGCTGGCCTACTATGAACTGTAGCTGAGTTTTTGGAAGATCCAGTTGAATTACACAGAGCTCAATATGCTGAGGTGTGTTGTCTTCGTACTTACGACAATGTCAGGAGCACCAGTGTTTCCACCTTGTCTTTCTACTGGCTGATTGACACTTTCTGTACAGCATAGCATGAGGCAGAATATTATCTAACCTTGGTCAATGTACACAGCACCCAGCTAGCACATACCGCTGTGAGCACCATATGTTTCTATAGTGGGAATTCCAGTACCTCAGCATAACGTTTTCTACAGGTTTCCTCATTGTTTTATTTAAAGTCATGTTCTCAGAACATTAAGAAAACTTTCCATAAAAACCATAAGAAAACATTAGTAACATTCAAAGAACGTTCTAAGAATGTAATATAATAACATTTACATTCCATTCTCAGTGTCAACAAAACTCTCTCTATCCTCTATCTTGTTAAGTGTTGCCAGGTGGGTTCGCTATGTCCACTAATTGACCACACCTGCTCTTAATCTGTTTGAATAGACTAAAATGAACAGTTTAGCGTCAAAACAGTTCAGCTAAGCCAGCATTGTTATTAATAGTCATATTGAAGCATGTTCTCAGAATGTTATTTAACCCTTGTGCTTTGCTGAAGAAAAATTATGTCCATTGTGGTAGGGGTCAGATTGACCCGCACAGTTTAAACACACTCAAGGCAGTCAAAGAATCATGTTAAAACAGCCAAGACTTTATTTTGTCTTGTCAAACCTTTCAGAAAGAAGAAATACAATAACATTTTATTTTAAAAAATATTTAAGAACTATTTGTTAAACATATTTCCTTTCTCAAAAACAAGCATTTTCTGTTTGGAGCTCATTTTGAAGTCTGTGTAAGAGATCTGCTGCTCTCAGACTGAGAAGGAGAAGCTTGGGAAAGCTCCTTTTCACCCAAACATAATTATAAGAGTGCAGCCAGAACCAGTCTAAACAAAATACATCAAATACACTTGTTTATTTTGGACCTGTCGCAAATATCGAGCTTCAATGCCATACAATGCCATACAACACTCCTTCCGTGGCCTCCAACTGCTCTTAAACGCTAGTAAAACCAAATGCATGCTTTTCAACCGTTCGCTGCCTGCACCCGCACGCCCGACTAGCATCACCACCCTGGATGGTTCCGACCAGGAATATGTGGACATCTATAAGTACCAAGGTGTCTGGCTAGACTGTAAACTCTCCTTCCAGACTCATATCAAACATCTCCAATCCAAAATCAAATCTAGAGTCGGCTTTCTATTTCACAACAAAGCCTCCTTCACTCACGCTGCAAAACTTACCCTAGTAAAACTGACTATCCTACCGATCCTCGACTTCGCCGATGTCATCTACGAAATAGCTTCCAATACTCTACTCAGCAAACTGGATGCAGTTTATCACAGTGCCATCCGTTTTGTTACTAAAGCACCTTATACCACCCACCACTGCGACCTGTATGCTCTAGTCGGCTGGCCCTCGCTACATGTTCGTCGCCAGACCCACTGGCTCCATGTCATCTACAAGTCTATGCTAGGTAAAGCTCCGCCTTATCTCAGTTCACTGGTCATGATGGCAACACCCACCCGTAGCACACGCTCCAGCAGGTGTATCTCACTGATCATCCCTAAAGCCAAAACCTAATTTGGCCGCCTTTCGTTCCAGTTCTCTACTGCCTGCCACTGGAACGAATTGCAAAAATCGTTGAAGTTGGAGACTTTTATCTTCCTCACCAACTTTAAACATCTGCTATCTGAGCAGCTAACCGATCGCTGCAGCTGTACATAGTCCATCGGTATATAGCCCACCCAATTGACCTACCTCATCCCCATACTGTTTTTATTTTATTTACTTTTTCTGCTCTTTTGCACACCAGTATCTCTACCTGCACATGTTCATCTGATCATTTATCATTCCAGTGTTAATCTGCTAAATTGTAATCATTCACTCCTATTCATTGCCTACCTCCTCATGCCTTTTGCCCACAATGTATATAAATTATTTTTTTTCTACTATGTTATTGATTTGTTTATTGTTTACTCCATGTGTAACTCTGTGTTGTCTGTACACACTGCTATGCTTTATCTTGGCCAGGTCGCAATTGCAAATGAGAACTTGTTCTCAACTAGCCTACCTGGTTAAATAAAGGTGAAATAAAAATAAATCAATCTGTACGCATGAAAGCCTCCTGGTCAAAAGGATCATGTTTCTATACAAAATCTACACAGACATTCCACAACATTTAATTTAATTTAATAATTTAATTTCATGGAGAAAAAGAGAGGTTAACTAGTATTTTAGACAACTCAAAAGTGGAAATGGTTCAAATTGACCCACAATGTAATAGGAGGGTTAATTACCTTCAAATAAGCTATAATTTCCATTCTCAGAACATTAATAAAACCTCCCAGGAAGACTTTCAAGGAACCATAGTAAAACGCTCTCAGAAGCTCCCTGCAACCGAAAAATGTATGTTTCTAGAACAGGAAAAATGTTCACTTCCGTTCTCAGAAAGAAAAAAAAACATTCAGTTTCACTGGTCAGGAAACCTATTTCTTCATTCCCAGAACCAATGGGAAAACAAAAACATACATTCACAGAACTTCCAAGGAACCAAATGTGCTAGCTGGGCACTCACTACACCAGAGATGAAGTGCATTCCTGTAGTCCTCTGCTCATCTCTTTTCATCTCTGGCACATTGATCCTCTTCTTGATCACTGGAAGGGCTTTTGTGGGCTGGTGCCTCCAATGAGCAGAGAAAACCTGCTCTGTGGGAACATGCAGAGGTTTCAATGTGTCTAGTACATTTTCTATAGGCTGTTTATACTCACCTGATAGGGATTATTGTCATAACAATTGATGCTAACTGGTACAAAAATCAAGTCCATCCGTAGCACGCGCTCCAGCAGGTGTATCTCACTGATCATCCCTAAAGCCAACACCTCATTCGGCCGCCTTTCGTTCCAGTACTCTGCTGCCTGTGACTGGAACGAATTGCAAAAATCGCTGAAGTTGGAGACTTTTATCTCCCTCACCAACTTCAAACATCAGCTATCTGAGCAGCTAACCGATCGCTGCAGCTGTACATAATCTATTGGTAAATAGCCCACCCATTTTCACCTACCTCATCCCCACAGTTTTTATTTATTTACTTTTCTGCTCTTTTGCACACCAATATCTCTACCTGTACATGATCATTCATCACTCCAGTGTTAATCTGCAATATTGTAATTATTTGCCTACCTCCTCATGCCTTTTGCACACATTGTATATAGACTCCCCTTTTTTGTCTACTGTGTTATTGACTTGTTAATTGTTTACTCCATGTGTAACTCTGTGTTGTCTGTTCACACTGCTATGCTTTATCTTGGCCAGGTCGCAGTTGCAAATGAGAACCTGTTCTCAACTAGCCTACCTGGTTAAATAAAGGTGAAATAAAATAAAAAAAATTTAAAAAATGAAACAGAAATATATTTTTGCATGGAAAGATCAGACCTGTGACCTAGTGTTCTAAATCACTATGCACAATGTGACGGTACTGTCTGTGCCTGGAAATATGTCTGGCCAGGGTGGTTCGACCTTAATTCCATTACAGGGAACTAAAAATCCATGTGTACATGTGTAAAGAAAAACAGAAAGGGGATGTTCAGGTTTTTATGGCTACTGTCCCCATGTACACAGAGAGCTAATATGAATAATATGCAATCTCTCCTGGCTCAAAGTGGAGGAGAGATTGACTTGATCATTACTGGTATTTATGAGAGGTATTGATATGTTGAATGCACCGAGCTGTCTGTTTGAACTAATGGCACACAGCTCAGACACTCATACTATAAGGGCACAAGGCGAGACCCAAATGCAGACACAGGAGGCAGATGGTTGAACTCCGATATTTATTAACAAAAGGGGTAGGCAAAAGGCAGTTCGGGGACAGGTGAGAGTTCATAAACCAGGTCAGAGTCCAAACAGTACCAGGCGATAGGCAGGGTCGAGGTCAGGACAGTCAGGGGTTCAGTGATCAGGTCCGAGTCCAAACAGTACAAGGGGATAGGGAGGCTCGAGGTCAGAACAGGCAGAGTGGTCAGGCAGGCGGATTCGGCGTCAGGACAGGCAAGGGTCAAAACCAGGAGGGATAGGAAAAAACAGAGACTGCGAAAAATAGGAGAAACGCTGGTTGACTTGGCAAAACAAGACAAACTGGCACAGAGAGATGGGAAACACAGGGATAAATACACCGGGGACTAATAGGGAAAACAGGAGACACCTGGAGGTGAGTGGAGACAATCACAAGGACAGGTGAAACAGATGACACATGTATACCCCAGAAGACATGCCACAAGAGGTCTCTTCACAGTCCCCAAGTCTAGAACAGACAATGGGAGGCGCACAGTACTACATAGAGCCATGACTACATGGAACTCTATTCCACATCAAGTAACTGAGGCAAGCAGTAAAATTAGATTTCAAAAACAGATATAAATACACCTTATGGAACAGCCAGGACTGTGAAGCAACACAAACATAGGCACACACACACACACACACACACACACACACACACACACACACACACACACACACACACACACACACACACACACACACACACACACACACACACAAAATAACTTACGCACTATACACACATGTACACATGGATTTTGTTCTGTAGATATGTGGTAGTGGTGGAGTAGGGGCCTGAGGGCACACAGTGTGTTGTGAAATCTGTGAATGTATTGCCTCGGCAGCAGCGTATGGGGATCCATAATAAATACAAATACATGTCACCTCTCACCTACTGTGTATCAAGCCTTTAATGGCCTAGTGAGAAGTGCACCTACTAAGAAACCCAATGACCTTTTCATGATTAATAATACCAGCATTTATGTGTGACAATGCACCTACAGTGTATATTCTATGTGGCAGTAAAATGATAGACAGCCTACTGTCACACTGAAATATCACCTTTCCCCATGTGTTCTGATGACACCAATGTGAAGTTAGATGTGCCAAAAAATATATGGATATGGACAGACAGGGTGTTTTCTGCTGCAAAGTCAATTTGCCACCAATGCAGCATAATGAAGCTGTCATTCAACCTGACATTTCCAGGGATACGTCATTGTCATGGTAAAGAAGTGAACGTGATGGGAGGTGTTCACTGATGGAATGTGAATGGATACATGTCTTAGCTTAGTGACTGACACCTTCACATCACCTGGGCCAGCAGCCAATAGCTACTGTTCTGAACTCAAATACTCTGACCAGGCCTCTGAGGCCTCCAATTAAATTAAATAAAATGAAATGTTATTTGTCAAATGCGCCGAATACAACAGGTGTAGAAATTCTTACTTGCGAGCCCTTAAATGGAAGGACCCTTTTTTTTCCAATTTTCCTCTAAAATGACATACCCAAACCTAACTGCCTGTAGCTCAGGACCTGAAGGAAGGATAGGCATATTATTGATACCATTTGAAAGGAAACATTTTGAAGTTTGTGGAAAATTGAAATGACTGTAGGATATTTTTACACATTCGATCTGGTAAAAGATAATACAAACAAAGAAACATGCATTTTATTTCTACATTTTTTTCATCATCTTTGAAATGCAAAAGAAAGGCCATTAAATCACATAGTAGTTTAGGTGCCATTTAGATTTTGGCCATCAGATGCCAGCAGTGTATGTACAAAGTTTCCGACTGATCCAATAAAGAATTGCATTACTAAACAAAATTTTGTATCAAGTCTGCCCAAATGTGACAAATTGGTCAATTTATAAATTTTAAAGTTCATAATTATAGAGAACATACAAAAATGATATGGTAATAAAACATGTACATTTACACACTCCCAAGAATGTCATAAACGATAGATAATTAGCTTCCCTACAGAAAAGACACTAACCTTCACACATCAAGATGGCCGGGAGGGGTGGGTGCGGGGACAGACACAGCAGGGGCTCAAACTTTAGAACCCAGTTCATATATTTGAATATAAAATTTGATTTTATCAAACAAAACTGTGCTACATTTTATCTCTGGGACCCTCATGATGACAAATCAGAGCAAGATTACTGAATGCAAGTACATTATTTACCTTCAGATGTGAATGTATCAAACCAGATAAAAGTGTTTTGTTGTTGTGCACTCTCCTCACACAACAGCATGGTATTTAATAGCTACAATAAATTGGACACTTCAGTTAGATCAAATCAAATCAGGCCCTTCGTACATCAGCTGATATCTCAAAGTGCTGTACAGAAACCCAGCCTAAAACCCCAAACAGCAAGCAATGCAGGTGTAGAAGCACGGTGGCTAGGAAAAACTCCATAGAAAGGCCAAAACCTAGGAAGAAACCTAGAGAGGAACCAGGCTATGTGGGGTGGCCAGTCCTCTTCTGGCTGTGTCGGGTGGCGATTATAACAGAACATGGCCAAGATGTTCAAATGTTCATAAATGACCAGCATGGTCGAATAATAATAAGGCAGAGCAGTTGAAACTGGAGCAGCAGCACGGTCAGGTGGACTAGGGACAGCAAGGAGTCATCATGTCAGGTAGTCCTGGGGCATGGTCCTAGGGCTCAGGTCCTCCGAGAGAGAGAAAGAAAGAGAGAAGGAGAGAATTAGAGAACGCACACTTAGATTCACACAGGACACCGTATAGGACAGGAGAAGTACTCCAGATATAATAAACTGACCCTAGCCCCCCGACAAATAAACTACTGCAGCATAAATATTGGAGGCTGAGACAGGAGGGGTCAGGAGACCAACAAGAAATTAAGCTTTCTGCCCATATAAGACATGTCTATGTCCTGGAAAGTTGGCTGTTACTTGCAACGTCATTCTAGTCACATTAGCGCATGTTATCAACAACCGTCCCGGTATAGGGACACCGATCCCATAGAGGTTTTAACCAACAATGAAGAGTTTTTAAAAAAGTAAGTAAGTAAGATTTAATTTTTTTAATGAATAAACTAAAGTAAAAGAAAGTAACACAATAAAATAACAATAACGTGCCTATATACAGGGTGTACCGGTTTCAAGTCAATATGCGGGGATCCAGGTTAGTCGAGGTAGTTGAGGTAATATGTGACCGACTGATTCAATTCAGTCTTATGTAGCAAAATTTGAAATTGTGTTTTTTACATTGGACAAAAGTAAAGACTCAGAGCTAGAAAATGGTATATCATACACTACAGTTGAGGAACGATGTGAAGGTAATTCTGCTTTGAAAGTTGATAAACTTGTAACCTCACTTTTGATAAAAATGTACTAAACAACCAACGATTTATGCCCGGGGTGTAGTGGAGGATTGTGTTATGCCCGGGGTGTACTGGAGGATTATGTTATGCCTGGGGTGTAGTGGAGGAAGGAGTCAGACGCAGGAGACAGAGAGTTCAGAGTAGGCACTTCTTTATACACCGACCAGGTGAAAACCGACGCCACTCAAAACAAATACCCCAAAACACAGGGGAACGAAACAGTATAACAAAACAGCTCACGTACACGAACAACCGTGACATACATGCGTGTACAACGAGTACAGGCGGGCCGGCTGGCTAATAAAGCCCAACTAATAACCTAATTGACAACAGGTGTAACTAATAAACAGACAAGGAGGAGGAGGAAAAAATCAGTGGCAGCCACCCGAACGGGAAGGGGAGCCACCTTCGGTAGGAGTCGTGACAGATTTCAAGACTAAAGGCAAGAAAGCCTACAGGTGTGTTCGTAAATTTAATCTGAAGTGCCAGAGTATGCTCTGCATGTTCCTAAACTCAGAGTGTTGTCAGATTGTCAGTTCGTAAATTCCGAGCGTTTTGCTCTTGGAGCGTAGGGTTGATCCGAGCGTAGGGTAGTAGAGTTGAGTAGCGGTCTGACCTAACAACAGCAGTTAAGCACCCAAGCTAACTTGGTGTTGGTGACTACAACTTTGTTGCTTGAAAAAATGTATTATGCTTTTTTGCCAACGTTTAATGACACCGGTAGATTTCAACGGGCCTGAGCGTTTATAAATTAGTCAGTTATTCTGCGCTCTGGCACACTCAGAGGAGAGTGATCTGAAATCAGAGTAGATAACCAGAGTGAATTTACCAGCTATTTCTATCAACAGTTGTCGCAGTGACATAAACATTCTATTGAAATAGTTACTTTCATGGTGGAGTCTTTTGTTTAGACAAGTAGCTAGCTAGCTAAACAATGAACCATAATCCCAACTCATAACATTACTACACTGCATGAATCTGCAGGTAGCTAACCAACCAGGTTCAATGTTAGCTAGCTAACAAATCAGTGTTTCTCAGTTCTCTCCTCATGGACCCCCAGCCGTTAGAGAGTTTGATTCAACTTGTCTATTAACACAATAATAACTCCTATGGAATTGTAACAATATGTGGCTAACCAGAATAACAAAACATGTTTTTCATAATATTATTTGTAGAACCTTTGAGATTGAGAAAGATACATGTTATGTAAAGATAAATGTTATGTAAAAAAACATTAAAAATGTTTCTATATACTGTAGCACCAAAAAGGGTTGTAATGATAGCAGAACACTTTTTGGTAATGATAGCAGAACCCTTTTTGGTGATATAACCTCTTTTTAATGGTTCTTTATAGAACCTCGGGAAATGGTTCATTATAGCACCATAAAGGTTTCATTCAGAACCTTATGAGCATGTTTTTTTATAGAACCTTCAAAAAAGCATTCGATATAGCACCAAAAATGGAACTGCTATTATTATGAGTCAAAGAACCCTTATTTGGCACTATATAGAACAATTTGTTTTAAGTATGTGTTCCTATCGATTGGTCCAGCTTACCACCTACATAAACATTCTGCAACCCTATTTTTACAGCGATAAAGCTGTCATGCAATACAATCTAATTTAGGGTAGCCTAGTGGTTAGTGTTATGCAGGTGAGTGAGGACCCAAAAGCGGTTTAACAGAAACAGAGTCTTTTAATGTCCAAACACAGGGAAGACATAAATCCTCTTCAGAAGTATCGGTTGACAAAATAGACAACCCGCAGAGAGGGCGACAAATAAATCATAAAGTCTTTACAGGAGAGTCCAATTCTAGCAGCAGAGGAGAATAGCAGGGTTAGCGGCAACAGACTGCTGGTCTCTCCGGGTAGGCGCGGGTTGTAGAGGACAGAGGTACCTGATCACACGTAGCATCTGATGAAGAGGCAGATTACGACAGGACGGGACAAGGGTGAAGCAAACGAGAATCTGACAAAGACAGAAGCCGAAACAGAGAGAGAAATAGAGACCTAATCAGAGGGAAAAAGGGAACAGGTGGGAGAGAGTAAACGAGGTAGTTAGAGGAGATGAGGAACAGCTGGGGGAAGGAAAGGGAGAGAAGGTAACCTAATACGACCAGCAGGGGGAAACGAAGAGAAAAGAAAGAACAGGAACAAGACATAACATGACAGTTAGAGCGTTGGACTAGTAGCGTTGGACTAGTAACCGGAAGTTGGAAGTTCAAAACCCCCGGGCTGACAAGGTACAAATCTGTCGTTCTGCCCCTGAACAGGCAGTTAACCCACTGTTCCTAGGCCGTCATTGAAAATAAGAATTTGTTCTTAACTGACTTGCCTAGTTAAATAAAGGTAAAAAAAAAATTGAAGCAATGACGGGTTTAGATCTAATGTTGTGATTCATCATTCATTCTGCTTTTAAAGTCTCTAAAAAGCTTTGAAATAAGCCCCTCGTTTAGAGTCAGAAGAAAATTGGAACATTAGGAAATCTCATCCTAAACACCAGCAGTCAAATGCACACAAATACTCTATAATGCAATCAAAATCAGCCAGAGGCCAGGGAAATGCCAACTTGAGACAAAACTCTCCAGGGAGGTTCCCAGTGAGGTAATGGGAGGGGGACTTTAATGGTGAACTGATTTCAGTTGACTTCTCCAGCAGCCCAGAGGAAAACACAGGTTCCCCTTGCGGTGTGCCACGATCACCCCCTGAGCCTTCACTGAGAGAAGATATAGGGAAAGAGGGGATGTAGAGAGGTGGAGGAGACAGTCTATAATAGGGCCTATTGGAGATGACGGGGAAGGGTACAAGGGGAACAGACAGACTGACTGACAGTTTGATCTCATATACAGGATCTCTCTTCCTTTCTTTATATCACACATTCTTTCTCAACACCATCCTTTCTCCTCTTTCTCTCTACCTCATATTTTCAATATTTCTCAATTGTTTGTACTGAGGTTCCACTCAGTATGGCCTACAGGAACTTAAATGGAACTGAAATGGGTCTTTTGACCAGTAATTACCAGTCTGTCTATACTCTGCAATACTATTGTGGTCACAAACAGTAGCAGATGGGAGGAAAGCATGGGCGAATCATGTAGATGTTTTAAGTATCCTAACTAATTGAATGGGAAGTGATTGCTCATTTGACCAGTCTAAACAAGTTGAGTCTATTTCTGTTGAGTTGTGAGTGTGCTAATTGGAAAAATGAGAGTAGAGGAGAGGCAGCTGTGGCTTTCACACAACACTTGCTCAGGGATTGAGGAGAATGATGATGACATGTTGGGAAAGAGAAGGATTAGTTGACTGGAGCACAAGGGCATGTACACACTCAGACTTTTTAAAATATCATTTTTGTAACGTCCAACCAGTCAATAACTGCAGACCAGATAACCATGTCAGCCCAGGACCTCCACATCCGGCTTCTTCACCTGCGGATCGTATGAGACCAGACATCCGGACAAGAATTTCTGTACAAACTGTCAGAAACTATCTCAGGGAAGCTTATCTGCATGCTCGTTGTCCTCACCAGGGTCTTGACCTGATTGCAGTTTGGCGTCACAACCGACTTCAATGGGAAAATGCCCACCTTCGATGGCCACTGGCACGCTGGAGAAGTCTGTTCCTCACAGATGAATCCCGGTTTCAACTGTACCGGGCAGATGGCAGACAGCATGTATGCCACGTCGTGTGGGCGAGCGGTTTTCTGATTTCAACGTTGTGAACAGAGTGCCCCATAGTGGCAGTGGGGTTACGGTATGGGCAGGCATACAGTAAGTTACAGACACCAAACACAATTGTATTTTATCAATGGGAATTTGAATGCACAGAGATACTGTGATGAGATCCTGAGGCCCATTGTCGTGCCATTCATCCGCAGCCTTTACTTAACGTTTCAGTATGATAATGCACAGCCCCATATCACAAGAATCTGGACACAATTTCTGGATGCTGAAAATGTCTCAGTTCCTCCATGGCCTGCAAACTCACCAGAAATGTCACCCATTGAGCATGTTTGGAATGCTCTGGATTGATGAGTACAACAGCATGTTCCAGTTCCCGCCAATATCCAGCAACTTTGCACAGCAATTGAAGAGGAGTGGGGCAGCATTCCACAGGCCACAATCAACAGCCTGCTCAACTCTATGCGAAGGCAAATGGCGGTCACACCAGGTACTGACTGGTTATATGATCCACACCCATACTTTTTTTTAAAGATCTCTGTGGCCAACATATGTATATCTGTATTCCCAGTCATGTGAAATCCATGGATTTATTTAAATTGAACTGTAACTCAGTAAACATTTTGAAATTGTTGCATGTTCGGTTATATTTTTGTTCAGTGTATGTATACTATTCTCTCTAGTAAGTTGTTCCTTCCAAGGTGCACCACAGAGCACAGATATGCAAGACAGGACGCTAGATACTCTAGTTCATGCAGACAGTATCGTCAGTGAAGGAAGTGAGCGAGTGTTGCGTGACACACACAGCATTTGATTGCAATTTTGCTGCTGGTGATAGGCAGGACTCGCAGGAGGTATGTTTGTAAATTAAGTTTATCAAGCTATGCAGCATATTGATTTCCTTCTGGATTAACAAATATAATGAAAATGTTTTGTTGTTTTACTGTAGTACTAGCCACCTACTGTAGCAATTTCACATTAACTCACATTAACTCACATTAAGCATCTCCAATCCAAAATGTAACCTAGAATCTGCTTCATATTTCGCAACAAAGCATCCTTCACTCATGCTACCAAACATACCCTCGTAAAACTGACTATCCTACCGATCCTTGACTTCGGAGATGTCATTTATAAAATAGCCTCCAACACCCTACTAAGCAAATTGGATGAAGTCTATTACAGTCTCATCCGTTTTGTCACCAAAGCCCCATATACTACCCACCACTGCGACCTGTATGCTCTCGTTGGCTGGCCCTCGCTTCATATTCGTCGCCGAACCCACTGGCTCCAGGTCATCTATAAGTCTTTGCTAGGTAAAGCCCCACCTTATCTCAGCTCACTGGTCACCATAGCAGCACCCACCCGTAGCACACGCTTCAGCAGGTATATTTCACTGGACACCCCCAAAGCCAATTCATGCTTTGGCCGCCTTTCCTTCCAGTTCTCTGCTGCCAATGACTGTAACGAATTGTAAAAATCACTGAAGCTGGAGTCTCATATCGCCCTAACTAACTTTAAGCATCGGCTGTCTTAGCAGCTCACAGAGCATTGCACCTGTACATAGCCCATCTGTAAATAGCCCATCCAACTACCTCATCCCCATATTGTTTTTTTTTTTTTTTTGCTCCTCTGCACCCCAGTATCTCTACTTGCACATTCATCTTCTGCATATCTATCACTCCAGTGTTTAATTGCGAAATTGTAATTACTTGTAATTGTTTTTCTGTTGTGTTATTGACTGTATGTTTGTTTATTCCATGTGCAACTCTGTGTCGTTGTTTGTGCCGCAATGTATCATTGTACATATTTAATTAATTATGACAATTGAACAGTTTGAGGTGTTCTCAGATAACCTATACAAATATATACATAGAATTAGGCGTAATGATTATGGCTCTAGATTGCAGGACAAAGCTGTTTCAGGTGTATGATAAATGCTAAATGTTTCTAACTGCCTCCCTCATGACCCCCCTCCCCCCCCATCGTCATGTACTTTGTGCCAACTCTAAAATAATGGATGCATGATGCCTCTGCTGCGGAGAGTGACATGTCTTTGTATCTCACTTCATACATCTGTATTATGTCATTCTCAATCCACTGTCCCAGCAATTTGTTTTTAAAACATCAGTCAATTATTTTACATACAGAGACTAGAGACAACCAAAATTGGTGCTGGGAAAGGTCCCAGAACATTTGTTCGGTCACGGTCAATGTTCTCATAACACAAAAACTGTCCAGTTGGGGTGATGCTTATAGAGTGTTTGTATAAAACATTCACCTGATGTTGCTAGAATGTTCCTAGAACACATTTAATCTGTTCTTTAAGCCTCTGCGCCAAGCTGTGGCCTTGTGTGCTTTTTTCAGTCAGATATGATCAATCAGGACACAGAATATAATTTCTGGGTTATTCAAATGTTCCCATCCTCTTCATATATTGTGTACTTGTAACACTGTAATTTATGATTTTCTTTCTTCATCACGTGTTGAAAGTCTTATGAAATGTGATTTTAGTTGGATATGGCTTCCTTTAAATAACTTGTATTCTTGTGTATTCATGTGCTTCTTAAATACAGACTCAGAAACTTCAAATCAGAAAACTTTTCTCAATTTCAAAATCACATTTCACAACACTTTCAACACGTTCTAGCAACGTCAGGTGAATGTTTTATACAAACATTCTATAATCATCATCACGAATGGACCGTTCTTGTTTTATGAGAACATTTGTTGTGACCTTAAGAAATGTTCTGGGAATTTTCACATAACCAATTTTGGTATGCTGGTAAAACATTAATTGTATATTGTGCATTTACATTACCTGGAATCCTAATGTGAACTTTTGGGGAATGTGCTGTGGTAGTTACAGATGTTGTGCTCAACATTTTAGTGAATGTTAGGAGAACATTCCAAATATATTTCATTTCAAATAAAACAATTGAAATAAAAACATTTTGTTATCAAAAACATTCTCTGAATTCTCATTCTCTGAATGTTTTGGGGATGTTATCATCCTAATGTTAGATAAAACTAGAACCTAACTAGAACTTAATGGACATCTTAGCTAATGTTCTGGGAATGTTCCCGGTTTGCTGGGATGATTGTTTCACTTGTTATCATTGACTCTATTAAGGAAGTATGACAGTTAATAGATGACAAAAAAGGACAAAGAGGAAACAAACTTTGACCGCACCCCTGGGGTTAGCAGTACCACAGTCACAAATACACTGAGGGTGTCCCAGATGCCTCAATAGACTTCTGTTCCTCACATCCTTACCCTCATGGACAAAGTACTTGATAGACTTCCACCTCATCAGCATTTCTCAAGTATTTTCAGAATTGTAGAGAGAAAGAAGAACAGAACACAGAAAGAGAGCAATGTAGCTAAGATTCTTTATTCTCTTGTAGGACGAAGCCAAAGTATTGACGGATTGATTTTTCTAAACTACCTTATAGGTTCAATGTCGCACAATAGGACAACATTAGAGATTTTCTATAGACAAGTCGGCTAAGAACAAATTCTTATTTACAATCACAGCCTACACCGCCCAAACCCAGACGACCCTGGGCCAATTGTGCGCCACCTGATGGGACTCCCAGTCATGGCCTCTTTTTGATACAGCCTGGAATTGAACCTGGGTGTCTGTTGTGACACTTCAAACACTGAGATGCAGTGCCTTAGACCGCTGTGCCACTCGGGCATTAGGTTGAATCAGATCAAGTGTTAACCGGTGATAGCCGACACCCACATAGCTGATGTTTTGGCGATGTCGGTGGTGTAACTGTGTTGGAGCTTTCAAATTGGTGAGAAGCTGCTCTTGATCATTGTCACGAAGCCACACCTGACCCACTTGCGTTAGAAGTTCAGAACAAGAAAGTGTAGGCTATATAGAAATAATAACGTTCAAATTTAAAATGATTTAAGGTCATCCTAATCAAGGTGTAGATTACATCTCACATTCCAGTGTTCAAACTTGTAAACAAAGCTGAATGGTGTTTTTCTTAATGCGACTTAACTTGACTTAATGTCCGCTTTAGGTATAATGACAAGAGCTGCTTGTGGATTTGACAGCTCTAACACAGTTCCACCTCCAACACCGTCAACACAACCATTATGGGGATGTCGGCTAAAGCGGATCTGATTGAATAGAGCCCTAATTGGACACACAGGCATGCATACAGTATACGTACACACACAACAACACACGCTAAGGAGAATACTGAAGAAAGGCAATCTCAGCCTCTATAATGATGTGTATAAGGCTTGGCTACAGGATAAATCAGCTGGCCTGCTCCCAGGCACACAGATGGAGCAAACACTTCCAGTTATTCATTTCCTATTTCATACGTGTGAAATGCAGAAAGGACATGTAAACACCATGCACAGGCACACATTAGTCATCATCTCGGCTGTTATTATAGTTTTTTTTAAATGACAGAACTAAATAAAAAGTTAGTCACAAAAAAAGTAATTGCTTTTCTTTGTTGGAGGAGAAGTCATTAATTTAGAAGGAAGTGTAATAAAAATTGCATTTATTTGACAATGTAATTTTGAGAGAGCTACTGCATGAATGCTCGTGAATGCTCTCTTTTCATTACAGTTAGACCGAGGGCGAGGGGGGAGTGCAGAGCGGTGTCAAGGAGGCAGGAGATTACCCACTGGGCACACACTGGTTGAATCAACATTGTTTCCACGTCATTTCTGTCACAGTGCTAGCCAATACAAGATGGGATCTAAAACACACAGAAAATAACCATCTGATTCAGCAGAATAACAAATTAGAGCAAGTTACAAAGTACAGTAATAGTTACAGTATACAGTTACATGCACTAAAATCCAGGCTATTTCTCTCTCTCTTTCTTTCTCTCTCTCTATTGATCTCTCGCTCTCTTTCTCTCGCTCTCTGTTTCTCTTTCTTGCCTTTATCCCTACTCTATTCTTCTCTCATTATCTCTAATGGAATAGTCAGATTAAGCAGTTAAGGGAACCCTCTTTTCTAAGTATGTAGTGATGGCACACAAAATGTAGTTAACATTTAGTTAACATTTGCCTCAAGTTTACAGTCAAAAAAGGGTTGGAATAAAGTTTAAATACTCCATAGACTGGACTGCCAAGTGAATACAAATATTGACTTTATCTGACAGCTCTGGGACTTGACTTAAAATGCTGCCTCAGATAACAAGACCCTGTCAACAACCGATCTAAGTCTCCAAAATACACCATCTGTTCTGATTAAACAGACTTTAAATTCCCTGCCTCTGAGGGAATTCAGTTTTTTAATCACCATCTCACCATCTGTTGGCTGTCAAAGTAACCCTGGGCCACCTTGTCATGACAACCTGCTAGGCAACAAGCATCACTACAGAGATACCAGAGCACTTATTGCATGACCTGAACTTCTAATGTCCTCTATGTATTTAGCAACTGATCATCTCACATTAGGAAAGTCAAATTAATTCATTAATTAATTAGTTAAGAACAAATTCTTAACTGTGGGGAAACTGCCTTGTTCTGGGGAAGAACAACATATTCTTACTTTGTCAGCTCAGGGATTTGATTTTGCAACCTTTCGGTTATTGGCCCAACACTCTAACCACTAGGCTACCTGCCACCACATATTTTATATTTAACTCTAGAGACTCAATCGAATCCAGCCTCCTTCCTCACCCTCACAATATGAGGACAGTTGCAATGGCACATGTGCTGATCATATAATGTACATCTATAGCTTCTCCAAACATGTGACTGCATGGGCATGTCAGACGCACGTTTTGCATATTAAAGTAACTAACTCTCACTCCCTCTGTCTGTCTCTCTCTGTGGCTCTGTCTGTCTCTCTCTCTTACACAGTGCCGGAATCATGCCTAAGCAAGTGGAGGTGAGGATGCATGAGAGTCATCTGGAGCCCATAGAGGCCAGGCCCAGGAACAAATGTATCAGCTGCTTCTCTTCTCTCTTCAAGAACCTGCTGCTCACACTCACCGTGCTCGGTCAGTACTATTGTCAGCTGTTTTACCAAGCACACAATCACAATCTATCTCTCTCTTTCTCTCTCTCTCTCTCTCCCTCTCTCTCTCTCTCTCTCTCTCTCTCTTCTTCTCTTTCTCTCTCTTCTGTCTGTTTGTGTCTTCCTGTTTGCCTGCATGTCTGCCTATCCATTTACTGTATAATGACAAAGATGAATGTCTTACTTGATATATCAGAGCCCATGATGTGTCTCAAACACCTCTTGAGACACCAATGGTTTAACGTTGAGGCAGAGAAAAAGACAAGCATGGGGTGGGTTACACACAAGGCAATTCCGACAGATGACACGGTTCAGTATTCTGGCCAGATGTGCTCTGTCCTGCTATGTTAGTGGCCAGGGCAATGGAGAGGAGAGGAGCAGCCATCTGTGCTGGCCCAGCAAGCCAGGTGGCAGGTGCCCTGATCTTCCCTAGCCCAGTACCACCTGGTGCCCCCTCACCACCACCTGGCACCCTCCCTTCCCTTATGTGTAGAGTGAGCCATAGATAGATATAGACTCTGATTATGGATTTATCTGCAGTTCAGGTCATGTGGTCAGGAACAACTCCTGGCCCTAGTCATGTGTAATGTGAGGACATAGCAGGGAAGGATATGATAGTCATTTACTATAATGGAATGATGGGCAGAGTGGTAGTGACGCTAAAAATACCCTTTTTGTTTCAGGTCACAGCGGTTTTGTTTGCATTCAGTGGTTTTATGTGTGTTCAAATGAACACGTGCGTGAAAATAAATGAATGTGTGTGTGTGTCTGTGGGTGTGTCTGTATGTATGTGCGTGCATGCGTGCATGTGTATTCATAATATATACAACAGACCATTTGGCAGAACACTTTCATAGCGGCTCCCTTAGTGGCATCAATAATCTGCCATTATGGAAATTGCATAAGGGCTTGGATGAGGGGTTGGGATGGGGTTAGAGATGTAGGATGCTCCATGCACAGGAAAACAAATGCCTTCCTCATCCAGCAGGTGTGCAGCACCAGTAGGGTGAGGTTACGTTTCTGAAGCTGTGCGTGAATGTAAAACAGCTGACAGATATCTGTGAGATTAAAAGGCTTGAATTGCCCCTCTCAGGGCCTGTGATCTTTGGCAGGGATCTAGCAGCAGAGGAAGTGCAGCCTACAGGGGGGTGGGGGCTTGGGTCTGGGCCTAGCCTTGTCAAGCTTGAGCAGGACAGAGAGAGAGACAGAACCGGGGACAGAGACAGGGACTGACCACAGGGCCAGTGTGCAAACGGGACTGCAGGGGGCAGGAGCATTCAGAGTTCAGCTCTCTCTCTGGGGCACAGGGGGAGGAGGGGTTGGGGTGGAAGGACACGGATAGAGAGTTTGGGGTGTTGGGGGACCAGGGTCTAGTTTTCTATCTAGGATACATGTAGATTGGATTTGGGAAGTGGGTTAGGGATGTTTTCCAAGGTTGAACCATGGGAAGCAAAGGAGGTCTGATGGGGTTGAGGGCACATGGTGATAAAGTCAGGGCCATTGTAGGATCAGAGGAGTGTGTTATTGTTTTCCTCAGGACTCCCCTTGCTTATAGGCCTACTCCATATACTGGAGTATAGTGAGAGTGATATTATCATACCCTGATGCTAACTGAGTGTTCCTAGAAAACCTGATTCAGAGGGAATAGAGATGCTCCTCTCCCTGTCTGAAGCTCAGACTCCTCCTCTGTCTTCAAAGAGACCCGCTCTTAATCCTCTATCAGACTCTATCATCCTGTCTCACACTGGGACTCAATTCTGTCTCCCCCATCCACACCTACCCATTGGCCCCTACACATGCAATCCACAGCCTCTCATAACCAGATCCAGACTGTTAAATTAATACGCAACGAGAAGCAGCAATTTAAGGCAGACCTATGGAAATTAAATATTGTTATTGTTTGTTAATATTCCTATAGATGCCTTTATATCATAAGCAAGTCTTATTTGGAAATTATTCTCATTATCGCCAAAATCTCTCTGCACAGTTTTACAGCATGTTTTCTAAATGTAGAATGTCCTTATCACCTTCTCACAAGGGAGCCAGACACAGCACTCTTGGGTCACTTCCAAATCCCACCTGTTCTTAACTCCTTGGCCCCTGAGTTAGGGACCTATTGCCTTCCCAGCACTAGGGTAATCATGAACACTGTGGCACACAACCTCCTCACTACTGCTTTCTCTCCCTCTGCACTGGTCTCTGTCTCTGGTCACGGTGTAGTATTGGTTCCCCTCTCCTCTTATGGTGTCTCTCACATTCCTCTGGCTGCAGACATAGGGGATTCCCTCTGTATCTATTAGTATTATTTCACACCCTTCCCCCCTCTCATTCTCCAGGTGTGATTCTGGGGGCTGTGTCTGGGATGCTGCTTCGTTATGCCTCTCCCATCCACCCAGACATTGTCATGGTGATCGCTTTCCCTGGAGACATCCTGATGAGGATGCTGAAGATGTTGATCCTGCCTCTCATCATCTCCAGTTTAATCACAGGTATGGTATGGTACAGTCATAGGTTCAATATAGGAGAGAGAACTACTGTTTTTAAATATAGTTTGTTCAGTTGATTATTTATTAGTATCAATCATCAGGCCTATACTTATTCCATACTGGTATAATAACACATATTCAATCTGAAAGAGGAAAAATGCCAGGTTTAGAAGTGCTTGTTTTGTCTGTAGGTCTGGCTGGTCTAGATGCTAAGTCTAGCGGTCGCCTGGGAACAAGGGCTATGGTCTACTACATGTCCACCACGGTGATTGCTGCTGTGCTGGGAGTCATCCTGGTGCTGGCCATCCACCCCGGAAACCCCAAGATGAAAGAGCAGCTGGGAGATGGCCAAAAACATGATGATGTGTCCAGCCTGGATGCCTTCTTTGACCTCATCAGGAACCTATTTCCTGAGAACCTGGTACAGGCCTGCTTCCAACAGGTAAAATACACTTCAACACCCACATTTATTTAAACGAGGTGAGTCAATTTTTAGCAAATGTTTTTAACAACAATGGCCTGGATGAGAGAGTCAATAAGGGCCTGGATGAGAGAGTCAATAAGGGCCTGGATGAGAGAGTCAATAAGGGCCTGGATGAGAGAGTCAATAAGGGCCTGGATGAGAGAGTCAATAAGGGCCTGGATGAGGCAACCCCAGAACAAGTCTTATGAAGACCACAATGACTTAAATATTTTGTATTTACATCCTTAGCCCCTTGTTACCAAATGTTAAGATAGGGTGAGATGTAAGATATTAAGGACTTGTCTGTGTTCTCTTGTCCCACCTCAGATCCAGACAGTCACTAAGAAGGTTGAGAAGGTGATTGAGGAGGACGTCAATGCCACCACCACCCTGGAGGGGCTCCTGTCCAACGCCACCAAGGAACCTGAGTTCATCATCAAGAAGACCCTCCAGTTTAAGAGTGGCATGAACGTGTTAGGTATGGTGGCTTCTCTTTTGGACCAGGCTGCAATTGTTTCTACAACCGCCCAACTGAAAGGAATTGTGCATTTAACACTTTTAAAATTGTCTTTACTTATTTGTCTGAGAATAAACCAGTGCATAACATACAGTATCACACTTTAAGTGATCCCTGGGTGGAGCTAATTCTGTCTCACTAACTGTAGCAGATTTGTATTCATCATAAAAACAACTTCTCCATTCACTATGATCTTCTGTCTTCATATCTTTCTGTGAGCCCAATTTACTTTACTCATTCCCAGCTGTGATTCCCTATCCTGACTGTGTGATGCAGGTGTGATTGGCTTCTTCATTGCCTTTGGCGTTTGCATGGGGAAGATGGGAGAGAGGGCCAAGCTCATGCTGGAGTTCTTCAACATCCTCAACGAGATTGTTATGAACCTGGTCATCATGATCATGTGGTAAGAGATCTTTAGCCTTTCAAGCCCATTCTATATGGACCTACGGTAGCCATAAAAACTAGAGGAGGCTGATGGGAGGAGTTATTGGAGAATAGGCTCATTGGGTGGCAGATAGTTCATTGGGTGGCAGGTAGCATAGCGGTTAGAGTGTTGGGCCAGTAACCGAAAGATTGCTGATTCGAATACCTGAGCCATCAAGGTGACAAATATGTCGATGTGTTCTTGAGTAAGGCACTTATCCCCTTATTTGCTCCAGGGGTGCCGTGCTACTAAAACAACACATTTCATTGCACCTATCTTGTGTATGTGACAAATAAACATGTATTTTTTATTGTAATGGCTGGAATGGAATCAATAGAACGGAGACAAGCATGTTTGATGTGTTTGTTACCATTCCATTTATTCCTTTCCAGACAATACAACGAGCCCGTCCTCATATAGGTCCTCCCACCAGGCTCCTCTGATAGAAACATGAGTATTTTTATGATTGCGTTTGGTAATCCGGTATATATTGTAGACGTTGACTGAGAAGGATACCTCTTTCTCTTCAGTGTATACAGTGTTAAACACAGGAGGCTGCTGAGGGAAGGATGGCTCATAATAATGTCTGGAATGGAGTGAATGGAATGGTATCAAACAGATGGAAACCATGTGTTTGATGTGTTTGATACCATTCCATTTACTTCGTTCTAGACATTACTGTGAGCACGTCCTCCCCAATTATGGTGCCACTGGCCGCCTGTGGTGTTAAACCTCTCCTCTGCCCCTAGGTACTCTCCCTTCGGTATCTGCTGCCTGATCTGTGGTAAGATCATCTCCATCGATGACCTGGAGGTGGTTGCTAGGCAATTGGGGATGTACATGGTGACTGTAATTGTGGGCTTGATCATCCATGGAGCCATCTTCCTGCCCGCCATCTACTTTGCCATTGTCAGGAAAAACCCCTACACCTTCTTCATGGGCATCTTCCAGGCCTGGATCACTGCCCTAGGGACAGCCTCCAGGTAAGGGCCACAACGTTGGACGCATCAAACTATTTACACTATTTACATCTAACTGCTGTCACTAAATGTACAGGTAACTTTTCATAGAAATATTATAAAATTAGTCATATCTTTCATATTACATATGCAGGCTGAACATTGTGGAATAATGAATGCAACACCGTGACTCTCTCATACTGTAGCTGTGTTTGTCTCTGTCAGTGCTGGGACACTGCCTGTCACCTTCCGTTGCCTGGAGGAAAACTTGGGAATCGATAAGAGAGTCACCCGTTTCGTGCTCCCAGTCGGGGCCACCATCAACATGGACGGAACCGCCCTCTATGAGGCCGTGGCGGCCATCTTTATTGCCCAGATGAACAACATCTATCTGGATGCTGGTCAGATCGTCACTGTCAGGTACAGACTGCCATAAAACATACAGTGCCTTCAGAATGTATTCATACCCCTTGACTTATTCCACGTTTTGTCGTGTTACAGCCTGAATTTAAGATGGATTAAATAGATTTTTTTCTCACCCAACTACACACAATACCCCATAATGACGAAGTGAAAACATGATTTAATACATTTTTGCTAATTTATTGAAAATTAAAACCAGAAATATCTCATTTACATAAGTATTCACACCCATGGGTCAATACATGTTAGAATCACATTTGGTAGCGATTACAGCAGTGAGTCTTTCTCTGTAAGTCTCTAAGAGCTATGCACACCTGGATTGTACAATATTTGCACATTATTTTGTTTTAAATTCTTCACTCTGTCAAGTTGGTTGGTGATCATTGCTAGACAACCATTTTCAAGTCTTGACATATATTTTTTCAAACCAATATAAGTCAAAATGGTAACTAGGCCACCCAGGAACATTCAATGTCGTCTTGGTAAGCAACTCCAGTGTATATTTGACCTTATGTTTTAGGTTATTGTCCTGCTAAAAGGTGAATTTGTCTCCCAGTGTCTGTTGGAAAGAAGACTGAACCAGGGTTTCCTCTATGATTTTGCCCGTGCTTAGCTCTATTCTGTTTCTTTTTATCCTAAAAAACTCCCTAGTCCTTGCCGATGTCAAGGATATCCATAACATGATGCAGAAAACACCATGCTTAAATATATGAAGAGTGGTACTCAGTGATGTATTATGTTGGATTTGCCCCAAACATAACGCTTTGTATTCAGGACATAAAGTTCATATCTTTGCCACATTTTTTCAGTTTTACTTTAGTGCCGTATTTCAAACGGGATGCATATTTGGGAATATTTGTATTCATTCATGGAGAAATCCCTGAGCGGTTTCCTTCCTCTCCGGCAACTGAGTAAGGAAAGACGCCTGTATCTTTGTAGTGACTGCATGTATTGAAACAACAAACAAAGTGTAATTAATAACTTCAACATGCTCAAAGGGATATTCAGTTTCTGTTTTAAAAAAAATGTTTTTACCCATCTACCAATAAGTGCCTTTCTTTGCGAGGCATTGGAAAACCTCCCTGGTCTTTGTGGTTGAATCTGTGTTTGAAATTCACTGCTCGACTGAGGGACCTTACAGATAATTGAATGTGTGGTGAGGTAGTCATCATAGTCAGAGATGAGGTAGTCATCATGTTAAACACTATTATTGCACACAGAGTGAATCCATGCGACTTATTATGTGACTTGTTAAGCACATTTCTACTCCTGAACTTTTTAGGCTTTTGCCATAACAAAGGGTTTAAGTACTTATTTCATTTTTTTGTTAATTTATAACAATTCTAAAAACATAATTCTACTTTGACATTATGGAGTATTGTGTGTAGGCCAGTGACATAATATCACATTAAATTCAGGCTGTAACATAACAAAATGTGGCTGTGAATACTTTTCTGACCAGGGTGGGAATTTCACTGCCTACCTTATCAATTTAATAAGTAGTGATGTAAATTTCAGCAAATGTAGGGGACATTGTTATTCAAAGAAACTTATGGTTACCATACATAGTTATGTGTTGGTGGATTAGGCAGGAATTGAGTACTCATCCTCAGGGATGCCAGTCCAAAATATCCTGAATCCCCATATTATTATTATAGGACACCAACTCACTCTGAACGTGCTTCATGAAGCAACTGTACCCATTAGCCTCAAGTGCAGTTTGGTTAATAGACACAGTGCTTGGCCTTTGGACTTTTCAATTGAATCTGTAGTGCAGTTTTAACCATGAACTGGTTTCTCTCCTGTCTATCTTTCTCCCCATGCAGTCTGACAGCTACTCTGGCCAGTGTTGGTGCGGCCAGTATTCCCAGTGCTGGACTGGTGACTATGCTTCTGATCCTCACTGCAGTGGGCCTGCCAACTCAGGACATCAGCCTGCTGGTTGCTGTTGACTGGCTCCTGTGAGTGGATCTGCATTGCTAGTGATTCAGAACCAAGTTAATGTAGTCATATGTATTCAAAGTCAAGGAGCTGATTGTGGGGATGGCAGGTAGCCTAGTGATTAAAGCGTTGGACTGGTAACCGAAAGGTTGCAAGATCGAATCCCCAACCTTGTTCTACCCCTTAATAACAAGGCATTTAACCCACTGTTCCTAGGCTGTCATTGAAAATAAGAATTTGTTCTTAACTGGCTTGCCTAGTAAAATAAAATTGTGTATACAGGATAGTACAGGACCGTGCTCTCAGTTAAAGCTGATTTTTTTCTTACCCCTATCCATCCCGTTTTCTGATCTCCACACAACACTTTGGTGTATTCCCACCCATTCCTTTTTTTCCTATCCCAGGGACCGGTTCCGTACCTCAGTGAACGTGGTGGGAGACTCATATGGCGCGGGCATCGTGTACCACCTGTCCAAGGCTGAGCTGGACGAGCTGGACGCTACACATGGCAAGTCAGATGACATTGAGATGATGAACAAGACCTCGTCCTACTATGATGACCTCAAGAACCACCACGAAAACAACTCCAACCAGTGCGTCCAATATGCCGCTCACAATTCAGTAGTGGTAGATGAGTGCAAGGTACAATTCATGCTTGCTGACATAGAGACTGGTATATAGCTGCCTAACATGCTGCATGCTGCACTGCAACTTTTCTTTTCTCTCTTTCATTTTGCATGTTTGTTTGATGCCATTGTAAATACATACACAGTTATTTTAAGAAGAAACAGAAAAATATAAAAAAATACTATTAATAATATTTCCGTGTGAATTCGCTTGGAATATCAGCTTTTGTGCAATATTTATAAGAATACATTCTAAACTTGCAGCATTTTTTTCTGTTTTTGTAAATACCACAAACAGCTTATGTAAATACCCAAATAATTGCAAACCAGAAAACATGCACCCACAAATATGAGACAGTGTCTCTCACAAGTGCAAATCCAAATCAGTGGGCTTACCCTAACGCCCCCTCCCGCCACCACCTCCCCCACTCATCACCCCCCTTCCGCCACCACCTACCCCACTCACCACCCAGCCTCATTCCCTCCCTTTCAACCTGCTGGGGTTGGATCTGAGAGAGAGGGAAAGCCATCTAAGCTGCGCATGCAGGTTTCACCACTATCTCCTTCCCCAAATCCCTTGTCAAATGATATGGTTTAGGCTCTTTCTCCGGGCTACTTCAGAGGCCGTGACGTTATTCCTGCTGCTTTCTAGGCTTCGTTATTGAATTTGTGATCAAATTAGACTTCATAGGGTTTATGAGAAAACACTGTAGATGTGCATTCTCTTCGTACTCTGTTATATCCATTAAAATGACTTACATTCCTCTGTCTAACTGGATCATTTTAAAGGGATGTCATATAATTGCAGTGAGAGTGATACAGTGCTTCATTAGCACTGCATTTTATGACTGAGCCCTGGCACCATCCAGACCGGGACTGAGTCATTCTTACTTAGTCTTTAGAGATGAGATGCTTTTGCATTTTCAGACCAGTTATTCTTGCTCATTGTGAGAAATCTTGTGAAATTGGAAGACACAATGTAGCTCACGCATAATCCGAAACAGTACCACTTTGAATCCACCGTTTGAATAGATCAAGGCCGTTGGCTGCTATGATGTGGTGGAATTTGGGCTGCTTATTTTGTAGAGCAGCGGGCCCTGCTTTCAAAGGGCCTACTGATGAACCCATTCATTTATTACAGGATCAAGGGTGTTGCCTAGCAACACGGAGGCCCTTGCACTCCAATGGTCTGACCACAACAATATACTGTATTCTGACAGTTCTGTATCCATCCATTAAGCTAGCGAAGCATGGTACAAAGGCTGTTTTCTTCCAATGTTTTCTCTCTTTATTTTCTTGTGTGTTGGGTGTACATTAACTAACTCAAATAACTTTTCTAACATTTAACCAAAGACACAAACCATTGTAGAACGCCTTGCAAAATAACTTGTACAGACTAAAACATAACATTGCACTCATTTTGTAGTATTTTGTACCTTGTTTAATTTGTATCTGTTTTTGTATTTATAACATTTTATATACCGATCTTCTATTTTAATTTAATCACTCTGTTTTCGCAGAGCATTTTCCTGTACAGCAAGAAACACACATTGTAGCGTAGGCAAGGTTTAAAACGTTTGTAATTTCAATTAAAACATTTCAGGCTGGATTTGATTAATGTTTCCAGGGGTTGGAACCAAAATCATTTTTCAATCGTTTAGTTAAGAACAGAACCATTATTTGTTTTGTTCTGTTCCACTCTTACGACCTGCAAAATAAAGTTCTGAACCAGTTCAAACCCAAATAAAGTACCGGTTTATAGCGTTCCTTTCTGTTACTTTTTAACCTCTTGCTCCTACCCGACACGCAGGCGTCCCATCTAGACGGCTGGAAATGCAAATGCTCTACGCTAAATGCTAATAGCACTCGTTAAAACTCAAACGTTCATTAAAATGCACATGCAGGGTACTGAATTAAAGCTACACTCGTTGTGAATCCAGGCAACAAGTCAGATTTTTTAAATGCTTTTCGGCGAAAGCATGAGAAGCTATTATCTGATAGCATGTAACACCCCAAAAGACGCAGGGGACGTAAACAAAATAATTAGCATAGTCGGCGCTACACAAAACGCACAAATAAAATATAAAACATTCATTACCTTTGACCATCTTCTTTGTTGGCACTCCTAGATGTCCCATAAACATCACTATTGGGTCTTTTTTTAATTAAATCGGTCCATATATAGCCTAGATATCGATCTATGAAGACTGTGTGATCAAGGAAAAAAATAGCGTTTTATAACGTAACGTCATTTTTTAAAATTAAAAAAGTCGACGATAAACTTTCACAAAACACTTCGAAATACTTTTGTAATGCAACTTTAGGTATTAGTAAACGTTAATAAGCGATCAAATTGATCACGAGGCGATGTATATTCTATAGCTGTACGTCTGGAAATAATGTCCGGGTAAATCTCAACCAAAATATCCGGTCGGAGACCGGAAGAAAGGCGCAGCCTTGTGTCCGTTTGACCAAGAAACAAATCGTAGGCAAATGACAAGACTGTTGACATCGTGTGGAAGCTGTAGGTATTGCAACCTCGGCCCCATTTAATGTGGTTCACGTTTATCACTTGGTTCAAGTGGCGCATGGATATATTTTTCCATTTTCAGTGATCAGATTTTCCTGCACTTTTCGAAGAAACGCACGTTCTGTTATAGTCACAGCCGTGATTTAACCAGTTTTATAAACGTCTGAGTCTTTTCTATCCACACATACTAATCATATGCATATACTATATTCCTGGCATGAGTAGCAGGGCGCTGAAATGTTGCGCGATTTTTTACAGAATGTTCAAAAAAGTAGGGGGTAGGAGTAACAGGACAACCTGCAAAATAAAGTTCTGAACCAGTTCAAACCCAAATAAAGTACCGGTTTATAGCGTTCCTTTCTGTTACTTTTTAAACCTGTATTTTTTTAAATGTTAGCTCTACATTGAATTACTTCATCAATCAGTGCAACTAGATCAGCTTGCAATAGAGCGGGCAACCTATAGACTTGTTTACATGCTCGATAACAAGTGTAGGGTGTGAGATGCAACTGGAATTTTGCGATTGGGGAGAGAGTGAGAGAGGGTGGAGAAGGAGGCTTGGCTTTAAGTGCTGGGCATCTTGTTATGACATGCATTATCTAAATTAGGCCCATAGAATTATACATATGGTGGAGCGGCTTCTATGGAGGAACTTTGAATGTCTTTAAACATTCGAGAGTTGGCTTAATGTTGGACCAGAGCTAGCTAGCTAACAAGCTTGTGTGTGCAGAGTAATTAAAAATACTTAGTTAATAAAACCAATGTGAAGAATGATAACTATATTATCTGTAACTAGCATGGAAAAGTTTCCAGGTTGTGCAGCGGTCTAAGGCACTGCACTGGCGTGCTAGAGGCCTCACTACAGACCCGGGTTCGATTCCAGGCTGTGTCGCAGGTGGCCGCGAACGGGAGACCCATGAGGTGGCGCACAATTGGCCCAGCGTCTTGTCCTTGTCCCATCACGCTCTAGTGACTCCTTGTGGCAGGCCAGGCGCATTTTCTATTTTATTTATTTCACCTTTATTTAACCAGGTAGGCTAGTTGAGAACAAGTTCTCATTTGCAACTGCGACCTGGCCAAGATAAAGCATAGCAGTGTGAACAGAAAACACAGAGTTACACATGGAGTAAACAATTAACAAGTCAATAACACAGTAGAAAAAAAATGGGCAGTCTATATACAATGTGTGCAAAAGGCATGAGGTAGGCGAATAATACAATTTTGCAGATTAACACTGGGGTGATAAATGATCAGATGGTCATGTACAGGTAGAGATATTGGTGTGCAAAAGAGCAGAAAAGTAAATAATAAAATAAAAAATAAAAAACAGTATAAAAACAGTATGGGAATGAGGTAGGTGAAAATGGGTGGGCTATTTACCAATAGACTATGTACAGCTGCAGCGATCGGTTAGCTGCTCGGATAGCTGATGTTTGAAGTTGGTGAGGGAGATAAAAGTCTCCAACTTCAGCGATTTTGCTGTTCGTTCCAGTCACAGGCAGCAGAGTACTGGAACGAAAGGCGGCCAAATGAGGTGTTGGCTTTAGGGATGATCAGTGAGATACACCTGCTGGAGCGTGTGCTACGGATGGGTGTTGCCATCGTGACCAGTGAACTGAGATAAGGCGGAGCTTTACCTAGCATGGACTTGTAGATGACCTGGAGCCAGTGGGTCTGGCGACGAATATGTAGCGAGGGCCAGCCGACTAGAGCATACAAGTCGCAGTGGTGGGTGGTATAAGGTGCTTTGGTGACAAAACGGATGGCACTATGATAGACTGCATCCAGTTTGCTGAGTAGAGTGTTGGAAGCCATTTTGTAGATGACATCGCCGAAATCGAGGATCGGTAGGATAGTCAGTTTTACTAGGGTAAGCTTGGCGGCGTGAGTGAAGGAGGCTTTGTTGCGGAATAGAAAGCCGACTCTTGATTTGATTTTCGATTGGAGATGTTTGATGTGAGTCTGGAAGGAGAGTTTGCAGTCTAGCCAGACACCTAGGTACTTATAGATGTCCACATATTCAAGGTCGGAACCATCCAGGGTGGTGATGCTAGTCGGGCATGCGGGTGCAGGCAGCGATCGGTTGAAAAGCATGCATTTGGTTTTACTCGCGTTTAAGAGCAGTTGGAGGCCACGGAAGGAGTGCTGTATGGCATTGAAGCTCGTTTGGAGGTTAGATAGCACAGTGTCCAATGACACTGCATGCACGCTGACTTTGGTTGCCAGCTGTACAGTGTTTCGTCCAACACATTGGTGCAGATGGTTTTTGGGTTAAGCAAGCAGTGTGTCATGAAGCAGTGTGGCTAGTCGGGGTCGTGTTTCGGAGGACACATTGCTCTCGATATTTGCGCCTCCCGAGTCCATATGGGAGTTTTAGCAATGGGACAAGACTGTTACCTACCTTATTAACCAGTTCCCATGCTTTTAAAATAACGGTTCTGTTCCAGAACAGAGCACTTTAGTTCCCGCTTCTGATTATTTTCCTCAGTTATTATTATTTATTTATTTATTTATTCAGGTTTCTGTTCTGTTCCCTAAATCAATTCCAACCCCTGAATGTATCAACCCCTACAGAAATGTCTATTCATTATAATCCGCATAATAATTCCCATTTCCTGCGGCTGAATCATTATTTTCCTGCTGTGAGAAACAGGGTCAAATTAAGATCCTCTGTATGTCACTGCATGTTCAATGTGTGATTATATGTTGATTGTTCTCAGGTCAGTAAAAAGGTCTGGTGCTCGTTGTTAAGACAGACCACCGTGATTCCATCAGCATGATCCTCAGTGATTGTCCAGGTCTTCCTGATACCTTCAGTATACACCTATATGTTATATTGTGATCATTCATATCATTGGAGCACAGAACCAATTGTTTCATTATGATAGTCTTTCGTTGATATTTTGACACTTAAAACAATTAGAAAAGTACAATTTGAAAGTAAAAGCCTTTAAGTATATAATGTATGTACAACCAAATGCAAACCAAATGATCAGAGTAGTTCTACAGTTCTTCTGCTGTCTTTTCTCCAAAGTATTCAGTCCTGGTCATGAAGCATGCCCTGTGCCTGTTTACATAGATGTGTAAACCAGCTGTTTAGATGTCCATGGTGATTGCTTTCAGGTAACCTCGACCACAAATGGCTCTACCGCTGCGGCGACCATGGCGGAGTGCATGCTTGTTGAGGAGGAACCCCAGAAACGTGAATAAAGCCAGCACACAGATCCCCAGTTCCACATGCTTTCCTATCTGGTGAAAAAAAGAGTCATGCGAACAAAACTACTAATTGTCTTTTTTTTTATGTAGTTTTATTTCTTTTTTGAAATGTTTGTAGTAGTTCCTACAGTGTTTCTAACCGTCTATCTGACTGACTAAGAGGACTAATACTAATTCACTTATCAGTGAGATGATAACAAAGGTATGTTTTACCTTTTAGAGCACTAATGTGTGCTTCATAGCAAACATTTGCACAACATAAATTATTCCTATAAATATATGCATCTATAAGAGTACTGCATTCAAAGCAGGGGGAAAGCAGGGGGAGGGTCAGAGTTTGGGGGAGTAACAATGGAACAACAGTCCTCCAGAATGTGATTGTAGCTGTGAGTTTGGTACTGGCAATTTGTCAGTCTAACAGCAGACAATGTGTGGAAGATAAGAATGTGAGTCATGCTAGACTGAAGGAATGCCTGTATCAAACTTGACATTATTACACACGTCATTACTATTACCAATGATACCACAGTAGGCATCTGTTGAGCCCTGGCCCCTTTTTCCTCACAAGTTAAACTTTGACCTTTACCTGACAGAGCCCATGTGACCTATCTGAGTGTCTTTATTACCTGATATTACCCACAATCCCCAGGGGGAATTAGGGTGGTGATACTGTAGAATAGAGAGACACATACCTATAAGGGCAGGGTCTGCAACCTGAGCCTTACTCCACAAGCACATGTTCTCTGGAATTCAAAAGCACAAAACACAAACGAAACATGGAACCTCTCCTTCTCTTTTTTATTGTAATATGTTCTTTTTCTACTGTAAGGGAAAGGGACTTCTTAAATGTCGCTTCTAGCTTCTAGTGTGAGATTATATACTGTATCTGTGTAATTTGGGTGTGTGTATGTGTGGATGGGTTGGGGGTGAGAACATGACATATCTCCCCAGTTACTAATAGGGACCAAACAGGCATATAATCAATCAAGCCAGAAGCCTTTGAAAAACCTCCATGACTTATTGACGGTCATTTATATGGTCTTTCGGGGTTTCTTACTCTGTACACTATCTATTTGTAGCTATCTCCAAGTGAAGAAGGTGTCTCATTACTCATTTTAACTCCTGCAAATTATATACCAAGAGGTGCATAAAGATCTCTTCACGCAATTACTGCAATGCCTCAAACAGAAACGTAAAGGTGAAATTTGTCCCCAGATACCAATATATCAATAGCTTCAGTTCAGGGATGTTTTTCATATAAATTAGTCCAAGTACTGAAGTGTAGGAGGTATTTATCAGACCCTTCTCCCTTCCACTGAAGCTATCAATTTGATTATCTGAGGCTAAAAATAATGAGAATCAAGTGTAAATTGTGAAGGATCTAGCAAGATACGATAAACATCTTGATAAATATGAAAAGTAAAAAATCAAGTTGTTCTAAAACTGAAAATAAATGTAATACTGAGAAGTACAAATAGCAAAATTGCAGCTTTGAGGATAAAAGAGTTATAGATAATTTTTGATCCCTTTTTGACACGGGTTTCTTTTCACATTTGACATTTGTAATTCGAAGAACCCAATATAGGGAAACTATACTCAGGCTGTAGCATTAACTCCTTGGCAGGGAAAGATACACTTTCACCAAGCCCTCAACATGTTTACCTGCTCATGAAAGAAAATAGGATATTGACACTTGCCTTTATATAGCACAACTTAAATATGAAAGCTTTGACTTTGAACACCGACTGTTTAACACCTTGATATTTTTTAAAGAGAAACATTTTTTGTATATCTTGCTATATGACAGAGACAAAGTTTCCCTTTACAACTATTACTAAGTAAGATACTTTAATTAAGGGATTATTTTTAGCCCACATAAATTTTCACATTTTTCCAACTTTACCATTCCAGTGACTCCAATTTTCTTGGCTTCCCTTAGTGCCTGAAAGTACAAACACACATATATTATCAAAGATGCCACAGAACAACCATAGAAGTGAAAAAAGTAATACGACTGCAAGTTTCAACAGGTTGATAACTCACTGCACAACTAGTGGCCAGTTGGCAGTATTTACATCCCAACTATTTTTATCCACCCTAAGAGTGGGGTCTCCTTTGTGAGTAAACAACCTATTACCACAGAAGATGACGACTGTTCTCAGAGACCCTGAATGCTGCAGCTGTGTGTATCATTGGTCTCTTATTGTTACTAATGTATAGCAGTCATCTTGCTGCCTGAAAATGGCCACTACAAACATGGCAACAATCAGGTAGGAGAATTATATCCCCCTAATGGAACCAAACTGGCTAAAAAGATAAACCCACACAAAGTTCTATCACTGGCTGCTAATCATTAATCCATGTATGTGATTGTATGAGAGACATTTTGTGCAGGTGAGGCGTTCTGCAGGTGTGGATTTCTTTATCTGTGTCATGTCCTGCTCTATGGTCTAGTTTTGTTTATTTTGTTCAATGACAACCTTGCTTTGAAGATGTTAACTCCAAACTGTGCAGTCAGTTTGACCGTTATAACAATGCTGATTAAAGTCACACTAGAAAACTTAACAAGCATTCATAGTGCAGCACACAGTCATTTAGTTACCTAAAAAACTTTCTCAGTCAGAATATCAATGCCACGTTGCTTTTGAGCTTGTATAACAAAGTGTTCTTCTCTACGACACAGCACACAATGGTGTTATGTTGTAAGAGCTGCATGGACACTGCCATCACACACAGACACAATGCACAGACACACACACACACCCATGCCCGCACACACACATATGCACACACACGTATGCACACTCGCATACATGCACAGACGCACACAACACATACACACATCCGACACTTGCATGCACACACGCACACAATTTAACCTGGAATGTCACCACACACATTCTAACATGCAATGAGTGAGATGCTGAGCACAGCACTAAAACCCCTGATGGCACTAGGGCTAGGGCCTGACCTTTGACCTTGTGACCTTCGGGAATTTGTCCTCCAATAAGGAGAGGATGCAGACCAGTATGTTACCATAGGGATTGAGTGTTTGAACACTATTCTGTTCAAACTCACTGTTGTAGGAGCATGAAGTAAAAAATTAGGATATTTGTTTTGCACCACTATCTTAAAAGCATGATATTGAAGTGCCTCCTTGCACTTTGTGTACATATTGAGGGTAACAAATATTTTGTTTTATTTTTGGGAGGGGGGGTTGACATGGTATGTAGGAATAGAGATTAATTGCTGTGACAGTTTTTTGTAATCCTCTAGAGAAATATGATCTATGTTCTGAATAAAAATAGATTAGTCAAAATGTCTAGAAAATAATGTGTAATAAATTGCTTATTTTTATTTGTTAATAGCTGTTAACTAGTTCTCACTTTGCTGCCACACATCAATATATGCATATCTTTTTTTGTATCTAATGTAAGCATTTTGAATGTTTGTTCCATGGAGATATAAGTTGTGTACATTCATTTTCATTGTGCATACATGTTCCAGAGATAACACTGATTCTGAGGTGCACAATGTTGAACTGGAAAGACAAATATAAAGAGGAGAAACTATCTGATTAAAAAAAGGAGTCCATGTGGGGTGATGTGCTGTTTCTACGTTGGTGAGATGTGGATGTTATCATGACTAGGTCTCCAGAGGAAGAGGAAAAGGTCCAATTTACTATTAACTAGTGAAACAAGTACAGCTTAGCTTGTTCATTATGACTAAAATAGCAAATCTGATCAGAATGTCTGGCCTAGCATCTAACAAAATATAGCTCCTCATGTGGTCACCCTGATCCTGTTCCAGGAATCATCTAGACTTTCTACCAGAGAACACCACACTCACCATCAGTGTCCGCCTCCTGTCTTGTGCTTTATGCATCATATTGTGGTAACTACAAGACATAATTAAATACACCAAACAGTCAGATTTCATGTTTAGATTATTCCTCACAGATAGAGACAGTAACTGTAACGAGCCCCAGTGCCATATCCATACACTTGCCTCTGTCTATCCAGAACTATCAACCCACCAGCACCATTTCATAAACCTATCCACACACATATTGGTAAATTTGCCTTTTTGCCTTTCGTCATTTTCATCACAATTGTTTACACACACACAAACAAACCCAATATTGGGTAAAGAGGATGTTCAAATGGAAATGGGTTGGCACAGTATTTCTAAGATGAGCCAGTATATCTTCAAGTCTGTTTCTGATAGGCTCCTCCTGAGTAGACCTGATAACCTGATAGGCTCCTCCTGAGTAGACCTGATATCCTTTCTCACTCCTGCCCTACCTTTCACTCCCTCGCTTACTGTTCTAGGATGTCCCTTATTTGTAAAGCTGTTGCTGTAATTTTGATGTAAAGGGAGAGAATATGTCTGGGGGACAGAATATTACAAAATAAAGAAGAAAAAATATCTGAATTATTTTCTTTCCCAGATCTGTGGTATAAAAGTATGTTCATACATATCAATAAGTGTTGTACCATTGGTGTACATACGATTATGATAACTAATAAATGTTGATTCATAACTAAATGTGGTCTGTCCTTTTAGATTTTTTGATGAACACAATTTACAATGCTGACACTCACATTGAACTGTATATGTGCTACCTTCATTCAGTCTTCTTGACTATCAAGTGATCACTTGTCATAGCATACTGTACTGTACTCTGAGGATTGACTTAAGGTCAGTTGATTGACACACACACACACACACACACACACACACACACACACACACACACACACACACACACACACACACACACACACACACACACACACACACACACACACACACACACACACACACACACGCACACACGCACACAATGCATAATTCACTGCAGCCTTTTGCTTTGGCTCTATTAGACCCATGTCTCTGTGTTGCTTCTCCAATTAAACTTCAGTAATTATGTGCCCTTTCCCCACAACTCAGAGAGAGAGAGAGAAATAGACAGCCAAATAGAGAGAAATAGATTGACAGGGGGAACAAACCTAACACCAGCATAACAAAGGTGATTAATTCATATTATATTGATGAAAATTGATAAATTGTATGGACACATTTACTTCATGTACAGTACTGTATTACTCTGCATTTCTATAACAAACTGGACACCAAACACACAAAATGGAGGAGTAACAGAAAACAAAAATAGGTGAGCACACCTGGTGTAAAGAGATCCAGACACTTCTCTATAAGGATAGGACACACCTGCCTCACACATCCACCATGTTAAGTTTAATTATAAACGGGGTGGTTCGAGCACTGAATGCTGATTGGCTGACAGCCGTGGTATATCAGATTGTATTCCAAGGGTATGACAAAACACTTATTTTTACCGGTAGAAAGAAGAGGAAGGGAAGCGCAACTAAGGTACACAATAGTACATTTTGGGAGACTTATTTTTACTGCTCCAATTCCGTTAGTAAACAGTTTATAATAGCAATAAGGTACCTGGGGTTTGTGATATATGGCCAATATACCACAGCTAAGGGCTGTGTCCAGGCACTCTGTGTTGCGTTGTACAGAATAACAGCCTTTAGATGTGGTATATTGACCAAATACCACACCTCCTCGGGTGTTATTGCTTAACCATAAAATTGCAGTGCAAACAACAGAAGTCAAACCAATATCATGACACACACAATACTTATAGTTTAAAGCATGTGATGTAGGAATTACAGATTGCAGGTGAGAACCAAAATATCAGTTTCCAAACTACTTAGAGAAAATCCTTACTCTTGTGTACTGTCGGTATGTGTGTGTTGCACAATGTGAATGGAATTTCAGCCATGTGTACTTTCACTTTTGCTTATGTCTCACAACTCCCCTAAAGGGAAAGTGTGTGTGTGTGTGTGTGTATAAAAGGCTGATAATCAATGAGGAGTTGAAAGATAGGATAGACAGAACCTGGTAAACCTGAGCAGGATAGTTCAGACTTACAGACAAGCTGTACTTTAACTTCTTGGTGACAGGGGGCAGTATTTTCACGTCCGGATGAAATGCATCCCCAAATTCAACTGCCTGCTACTCATCCCCAGAAGATAAGATATGCATATTATTACTAGATTTGGAAAGAAAACACTGACGTTTCTAAAACTGTTTGAATCATGTCTGTGAGTATAACATAACTTATTTAGCAGGTGAAACCCCGGGGACAAACCATTCCGATTTTTTTTTGAGGTCACTCTCTTTTCAATGGGCTTTCATTGGGAATCCAGATTTCTAAGGGACCTTCTTGCAGTTCCTACCACTTCCACTGGATGTCACTAGTCTTTAGAAATTGGTTTTTCCTTTGTGTAATGAAGAAGTAGCCCTGTTCAAAACGAGGGTCACTTGTAGTGTACTGTTAGATAGAGATAGACGCGAGTGACCAGAAAGCTAGCAAACTGTAGGTTAGTTTTCCTCCTGTATTAAACACAGATCATCCCATCTTCAATTTTATCGATTATTTCCGTGAAAAAATACCTAAAGTTGTATTACAAAAGTAGTTTGAAATGTTTTGGCAAGTTTACAGGTAACTTTTGAGATATTTGGTAGTTGGAACCAGTGTTTTTCTGGATCAAACTCGCAAAATAAATGGACATTTTGGATATATATCGACGGAATTAATCGAACAAAAGGACCATTTGTGATGTTTATGGGACATATTGGAGTGCCAACAAAAGAAGCTCGTCAAAGGTAAGGCATGAATTATATTTTTATTTCTGCGTTTTGTGTCGCGCCTGCAGGGTTGAAATATGCTTTTCTCTCTTTGTTTACGGAGGTGCTGTGCTCAGATAATAGCATCATTTGCTTTCGCCGAAATGCCTGAAATCTGACATGTTGGCTGGATTCACAACAAGTGTAGCTTTAATTTGCTAACTTGCATGTGTGATTTAATGAAAGTTGGATTTTTATAGTAATTTATTTGAATTTGGCGCTCTGCATTTTCCCTGGCGTTTGGCCAGGTGGGATGCTAGCTTCCCACATATCCCAGAGAGTTTAATATTAACACCATGGCAGAAATATTAGTATTCTCTGCCCTGCAGAAGTCTTCCTACATCAGAGCTGAGTGGAAGAAGTTGATGGTTTCTGAGCAGGTTAGGAGGGCAACCTAAGAGATACTGGAGGATGCTTTGGAGAAGCGCTTCTATGGCTTTCCAGTCAGCTTTGGATACAGCTGCTCAGAGCCCTTGGACTCCTACCAGTTCTGCTGCATCCCTCAGGGACCAGTTCTGCATGCTCCTCAGGGACCCTCTGCAGTTGATGAAGGAGATGAGCTTCAGAGAGGACAGACCCTCTAGAGAGTGAAACCTTTGCCTACATCTATCCCGAAGACGGGAACAACTTGGTCTACTGTGCAAGGAATTCTGGTCAGCACCAGATGACCTGTGCCAGGATTCTAAACCAGGCACCCTCATCCACGAGGTGTCCCACCTGCTGGGAACAGAGGACATCACCACTGAACTCCTTACTGTGGAGATCCTTGAGCTCTATGGAACATTGCTGGGGGGTTTCCATTGCATTATAGACGAGGATAGCAAGGGACACTTTCGAGAGGAGGTGGCCCAGGTCAATGCCAACTGTCTGGAGCATGAGTTTGAGACCATTATCAACCACGAGAAGAGTTACCAGGATGGAAGATACACATGCTGTGAGGAGACCAGGAGGAACTCAGTCTGTAGATCCATATCTGCAGCACATTACTATTTATATCAGCACTTTGGTTAGTATGACACCAAGAATGCTCCTTCATTTGCTCAAGCATGTACTGTCTATTCTAAAGAGCTAAATATACTGTAGTTTATGTCACCAGTAAATGTCGGCAAGTATGACAACTGCAAATGTTGATGAATCATAGCTAATAATCGTGCACAGAAGAAGATAATAAAGCTTCTGTGTAGTTGTCATTCTTGTTTAAAAAATCTGTTTAGGATTAAAAAATCTGCGGAGGATAAGGGTAAGGAGATGGAAGAGAAGCTTCTGGAGTACCAGAAACCAGTCCAACGTCCTTATTTTCACAAAGGGACAGTGAAGTATGCTAAAATAAGGAACAGCGCTTGCAGGAAGTCTCATACACCTCATCCTTAAATTATAGAAAAATAGCACTGTTTTATTTATGATGATCATAGCAGTATTTTAGCCTACGGAAGGAGAAGATTTAAACACACAGCATATCACTGTCATTCTGACTAAGAATAAAAGCAAATGTTGTACTTTCATCTTTCTTTTTTGTAAGGTGTGGTTCTTCTGGGTAGGTGATCTCATGAGTTATAGAACTTTCACAGAAAATTGAGGGCTAGGCTTGTGTATGGACATCTAACATCAGGATGCAGACGTTCCCTCTTTTATAAGAAACAATGAAACACTTGACTGGAGCCGCACTTAAGGCATTCAACAAACCTTACAACAGGTACATACAGTAAGACATTACATGAAGCTAGTTATAATCAGTGTCATGACATGTAATGTCAACTGTAAAGTGTTACCAAAATATACCTACATTGCTTCAGAAAGTATTCACACCCCTTTACTTTTCCACAATTTGTTGTGTTGTGTTTAAAATCGATTTGTGTCGCTGATGTCACGCCCTGACCTTAGATCCTTTTTATGTCTCTATTTTGGTTTGGTCAGGGTGTGAGTTGGGGTGGGCATTCTACGTTTTGTGTTCTATGTTTTCTATTTCTGTGTGTTTGGCCGGGTGTGGTTCTCAATCAGACGCAGCTGTCTATCGTTGTCTCTGATTGAGAACCATACTTAGGTAGCCTTTTCCCACCTGTGTTTTGTGGGTAGGTATTTTCTGTTTTGTGTGTCTGCACCAGACAGAACTGTTTTGTTTGTTCCGCTTTGTTATTTTTTTGTTCTAGTTTTCAGTTTGATTAAAATTCATGAACACGTACCACGCTGCACCTTGGTCCTCTTCTTCAAACAGACGTTACAGCTGATCTACACGCAATACCCAATAATGTCAAAGTGGAATTATGTTTTTAGAAATATTTACAAACAAATTCAAAATTAAAAGCTGAAATGTCTTGAGTCAATAAGTATAGATATAACTTAATACTTATTTTCCACAATAATTTGCAAATAAATTCATTAAAAATCCTACAATGTGATTTTCTGGATTCTTTTTCTCATTTTGTCTGTCATAGTTGAAGTGTACCTATGATGAAAATTACAGGCCTCTCTCATCTTTTAAGTGGGAGAACTTGCACAATTGGTGGCTGACTAAATAGTTTTTTGCCCCACTGTATATACCGTAACTTTTGCTAAAAGATAAAATATTAGATCAATGTATCTTAACATATTTTGCTGGAGTTACTTAAAAAGTTGATATGAGACAGATGACACTTTGAATCGAGCAAGACTACTGGCATCCAGGGAAACTGTTAAACCCAAAATATTGGTGAAAATGTGGTTTAACCCTGGGGGGACATTTCACCCCAAGCCACCCTAATGTTTGACATGATTTTTAAACGACTACCCCATATCTGTACCCCACACATACAATTATCTGTAAGGTCCCTAAGTCGAGCAGTGTTTTTCAAGCACAGGTTCAACCACAAAGACCAGTAAGGTTTTCCTATGGTTTGCAAAGACATTGAATATCCCCTTCAACATGGTGCAGTTATTAATTTTAAACTTTGGATGGTACAGTATATCAATACACCCAGTCAATACAAAAATACAGACAAGCCTTAGAAAGTTTGTTGCAATTTCAGTTTAATCCACTGAAAGGACGGAACAAATAGTACAACAAATGTTGTGGTTAAATTCAAATATACTAATTGATAAAAAAACTGTATTTATCAAAGAAATGTTTAAAAAAGGTTTAATTTTAGTGAATGACATTATAAATTTGAATGGTGGAGTTATGTCACACATGCAGCTAACACAGACATATGGAAATGTCTGCTCTACCCAAAATTACAACCAATTAATTGCAGCATTACCACCAAAATGGAAGAGGCAAGTAGAAGGGGAAAAAAGTAAGGAATTTGTATGTCGGCCATGTATTAAAGAACATAAATGGTTAAAGAAAAGTGTGATAAATAAAAACATATACCAATTTCATTTAAGGACCAAAAACGAACAGCTGTGCCATATAAATTGCAAAATAGTTGGGAAGAGATTTTCGATGTACCCACATCTTTTATGAATTGACACGCAAAACAACACCGGATTCAAAACTTCACATTTTTCAATATAAATTACTATTCAAAATTCTTGCAACTAATAGAATGTTATATATATGGGGGATACAATCTTCCCAGCTCTGCAGATTCTGCTGTGAGGAGGCAGAGTCATTAGATCATTTATTTTGGTACTGTCCATATGTAGCTCGTTTTTGGTCACAGGTCCAGGAATGGCTGAAGAATTGCAACATTTGCCTACGTAGAACTAACACTACAGATAGCAATACTGGGTGATTGGAAAAGCCATAGTCAATCAATCAATAATGTAATAATTATTTTTGCAAAAATGTTTATTTTTAATTTACAATCTGTAGAATCTATGAGAATAGGAAGGTTCAATTATTTTGTGAAGCATCACATTACAGTTGAAAAATATATGGAAAATAGAAATCCGAAATGGATGATGTTGAGAGATAGATGGGAGGGGTTGAATGGAGCTGAAGGGTGGGACTAATAACAAGATAAGCAATGTAAAGCATACGGGATCTGTAAAATGTATATAGGTTCGGGACTTCTGTGAAATAGCATAGTTACAAATAGAAATCAAACTGGATGGACATCAGAAATAGAGATAGGACTAAGAACAAACAAGAGGGAACTATTGTAAAGTAGACTGTGTCTGTAAAATGTGTATAAGATGTATAAATTGAAGATAAAATCAGAAGTGTTCATTAGTTTACTCCAATTGGGGGATCGGCGGTAGGGTCTGCGGGGAATAATAATAAAGGTATATTCTTTAAAAAACTATGTATGTCTTTAAAGGTACAGTATATGTATGTATATATGTGTATATGTATGCATGCGTGTTGTCACGTTCTGACCTTTATTCCTTTGTTTTGTCTTTATTTAGTATGGTCAGGGCGTGAGTTGGGGTGGGCAGTCTGTTAGTTTTTCTATATTTTCTATTTCTATGTTTGGCCTGATATGGTTCTCAATCAGAGAACCAGAGAATCTCTCTATCTATCCTTGTCCCTGATTGAGAACCATATTTAGGTAGCCTGTTTTCCTTTGTGTTTTTTGGGTGGTTATTTTCAGTCTTTGTGTGTCTGCACCAGACAGAACTGTTTCGGTTGTTTCTTTGTTGTTTTTGTTATTCAGTGTTCAGTTTTGATTGAACACTAACCACGCTGCGCTTTGGTATATTTACCTAAAAAATATGGGGGATTGGAAATGATGCAGACAATTACATTAGAAGCAACATTCTTTCCGCAATATTAAGCTGATCCTCCCTCTAATAAAAAAAAGAAGAAGAAAAAAAGAAAAAGACGCCCTTCCTAAATCAGCTGCTTGATAGGAAGGAAACCGCTCAGTGATTTCACCATGAGTTTAAAACAGTTACAGAGTATAATTGCTGAGATAGGAATTAACTGAGGATGTATCAACAACATAAATGACAAAGTGAAAAGAAGGAAGCCTGTACAGAATACATGCATCCTGTTTGTAATAAGGCACTAAAGCAATACTGCAAAAAATGAATGGTGGTGGCTGCATCCTGTTATGGGTATGCTTGTCATCGGCAAGGCCTAGGGAGTTCTTTTACAACTAAAATAAATTGAATATAGCTAAGCACAGGCAAAATCCTAGAATAAAATATGGTTCAGTCTACTTTTCAACAATAACCTAAAACACGAGGCTAAATCTACCCCCCTGTAGTTGCTTACCTAGACGACATTGAATGTTCCTGAGGGGTATAGCTACAGTTTAGATTTAAGCCGGCTTGAAACTCTATGGCAAGACTTGAAATTGGCTGTCCAGCAATGATCAACAGTCAATTTGACAGAGCTTGATGATTTTTTTAAAAGACAAATGGGCAAATATTTGTTCAATCCAGGCGTGCAAAGCTCTTAAAGACTTACCCAGAAAGACTCAATGCTGTAATTGCTGCCAAAGGTGATTCTAACATTTATTGACTCAGGGGGTTGAATACATATCTAATCAACATGTATTTGCGTTTTATTAAAATATAAAATGTTTTTCTTCCACTTTGACATTAAAGTATTTTGTGTAGATCTTTGACAATTTAGTCAGTTTTAATCCCACATTTGTAAGACAACAAAGCGTAAATCAAAGGGTGTTAATCATTTCTCAAGACACTGATACTTTTTTTAGAATATTAGATGACTTAGCTGAAGTCGCTATATGAGACTGGTTTAACCTTTCAAGATGTAATCACAGTGTCTGTGATTACATCTACAAGAACATGGCCTTTCCAGCTTTCAAAATGGCTTTCTTTGTCTTACTGTCTCTCTGTCTTGCCTGGGTAAAAACATACTCTTGCATCTTGACTGGGATACCATGGCAACCATACTTTCTCCTTCTCCCGAGCAACCCCTTTTCTCTCCATTCCCTCCCTCCCTCCTGCCCGCTGAATGAACACCACAATCAAAAATTTCCTCTATACACATTTATTTAATCCATGACTTTACACATATTTTCTCATTAACAATGTTTTGTTAATTCATCATTACACACTCCTACCCTAATACATTTTCTAATTTTCCTCAAAGTGAATCAAATGAGAGCAAGATCGGAGAGGAACAAAAGCAGAGGCAAAAAGCCACACAAAAAAGCTGGGACACACATTTGTCATGCCGCTTACTCAAAAGGCATGACAAATGTACTGTCAAACTGATATGAGAGGATTCATAATATCCACTTAATATCCACAGACAATCACACATAAAAGTGATTTGCCTATGAAAGAAAGAGACAGTATAAAGATTATATTGTAATCAGATGGAGGTGTGGAGCAATGGGCACACTGGGACCTGGATCAGTATGGAGACACAGAGCTCCTAGCCAGAGACACATGAATTCATCAACCTCCCTCTCTCTGGTGCACATAACAGGGAAAGCCACAGAAATATGATGGCCTCTGCTGCTTTGTTACAAAGGAGCCCAGAGAAGTAGAATCCAGAGTTGTGCTTGGAGTTCTACTGTTCTGCCCATTACTGTAATATCTGTGTCCAGATCATGTGTTGTTGTCAGTGTGTCCAGCCAAATCAATTATTTTGTCAGTGAGGGACGCGGTCACTCCTCAGGATTGTACATTGATTTTCATGTTGGCCGTTAACAACAGTTATTAGGTTCCATCACAGTGTAATGCATTACTACACAATTCTAGGTCATTGTAAATGGCACATTTCTGTCAATATAAGGTGACTTATATGGTAAGTACATGTGATACGTGTACTCCAACATCCACATCTGACCATTGCATCTATTCTCCGAAAGCTGTTGATATTCCATATAGTCCCATGCACTACTCAACATGAATGTATTATTTATACACACCATGTTAATAGACATCATAAAAAAAAGGTTTTTAAAATGCACAGTCTTGAATACTATACATGAAGTTGATTCATACAATATCTACTCTGACTATTGCAAATGTTCTATCACAATTAAAGACCATAGGTTCTGAATTTGATTAAATAATTCTCAAATATGACAGCTTTTATTTATTCATTAAAGGGCATTGCATGCCAAAAAAGATGAATGACAACTGTTGCTGAGGCATTTGGAAAATACGTGTACATTATATACAGAAGCAAAATAGCAATAATTATCCAAACTGCATTAATTCAAATACTAACATCTCATTGTGTTTTCTTGTAAAAACAAAATCCCAATCCACAGGAAAGAACTGAAATATACAGAGGGTTAATATTGAAAGAAAACAGGGGACTGATAAAGAGCATAGACATCAGTGGGCCACAACGTCCCACATTTACCTGTCCATAAGAAACAATATTAATCCCATGAACATCCAGCCAAATTATTTGACGACGTCTGTTTAGTTTTCACATTTCTGCTCGCCTGTTTTTCCAACTCAATTCCTCAAAAGCTTCAAGTGACACACTATCAACAATGTCCTTCCCCTCAACCTAACCCTCAACCTCAACCCCCGACTGGTCTTGATGGGCAAACCAAGACCCCCACCCCCCACCTTTAAAAACTCCGTCCCACACCCCTGTGCCTTTATCAACACCCGTCCTCTCTCCCCTCACACATACATACAGTACATACTGTGCATACACACACACACACACACACACACACACACACACACACACACACACACACACACACACACACACACACACACACACACACACACACACACACACACACACACACACACACACACACACACACACACACACCTCTTCAACATCTCCACTCAGATCCCAGCATAGAGCAGGGATGTCAACCTCCAGTCCCCCAGTGTCACAGGGTCTGCAGGGTTAAATTTCAACCTGTTATTATTATTGAATTAATGTTACTGATTGGCTAGAGAAGCCAGACTGATTTTCTCAGATTTAGATTAGACACTGATTGAAAGGCAGGGGTGAATATCAGCATGTGTGTATGAAGCCTGGCTTGACACCCCAGATGTAGCGACTCAGTCCAAACCCTAGGACTGGGAACTATCCAATCCTAACCACATACCTGACATAACAGGGTAGAAAGTAGCATTCTGCTCATCTTGGCTTTAACAGTCTAGCTAGCCCATCTGAGAGACAGGCAAAGGACAGGGCCAGTTTCCGATGTTGCACCTTAGTAGCAAGGTGGGACAAACCAGCCATTCTTCCCAGAATACAACAACAGAATCAATAGAGTATTAACCATCCCTTACATTTACAAATCCCCCACCCAACCCCAGCTGGCATGTTCAATGTGTCTGTCTTCTTGGTAGCAGGCCAAAGTGTCCATCTCCACCCCCAGCCAGACCTTCTCTAGTCCTGCCCCAGTGTCAGCACCCCCATAGCTACTCATCTTTCTCTATCCTTCTGTCCCCTCTCTCTTCTCCTCCTTGTCCTCCTCCTCTCCTCTCTCATGCCAGCTGTCCTTTCTCTGGGGACTCATCCAGTGTGATGACGGTGAACTCCTCTGTGTTGCCGTTTTCCTGGATCTTCTCTTTGTTCATCAGGGTCACCATCTCCTGCTCTCTCTCCTGGGTGCGGGAGCTAGCCACAGACGCCACTGCCCCATTCTCGTCACTACCATCCTTGTTGGTGATCATCAGGGTCTGCTGCTGACCGCACCAGCTAACAGCCAGAGAGAGAGCGAGAGAGAGAGAGAGAGAGAGAGAGAGAGAGAGAGAGAGCAGTGAACACATTAGAATACTGTTACCAGCTAACAGACAGAGAGCAATCAGTGAACACATTAGCATTAGGATACTGTCACCACCTAACAGACAGAGAAAGGGAGCAGTGAACACATTAGGATACTCCCATCAGCTAACAGACAGAGGGAGGAAGCAGTGAACACATTAGGATACTGTCATCAGCTAACAGACAGAGAAAGGGAGCAGTGAACACATTAGGATACTGTCATCAGCTAACAGACAGAGGGAGGAAGCAGTGAACACATTAGGATACTGTCATCAGCTAACAGACAGAGGGAGGAAGCAGTGAACACATTAGGATACTGTCATCAGCTAACAGACAGAGGGAGGAAGCAGTGAACACATTAGGATACTGTCATCAGCTAACAGACAGAGGGAGGAAGCAGTGAACACATTAGCATACTGTCATCAGCTAACAGACAGAGGGAGGAAGCAGTGAACACATTAGGATACTGTCATCAGCTAACAGACAGAGGGAGGAAGCAGTGAACACATTAGGATACTGTCATCAGCTAACAGACAGAGAAAGGGAGCAGTGAACACATTAGGATACTGTCATCAGCTAACAGACAGAGGGAGGAAGCAGTGAACACATTAGGATACTGTCATCAGCTAACAGACAGAGGGAGGAAGCAGTGAACACATTAGGATACTGTCATCAGCTAACAGACAGAGGGAGGAAGCAGTGAACACATTAGGATACTCCCACCAGCTAACGGACAGAGAGAGGGAGTAATGCACACAGTTAATTATTGATCAGAATTCCAATTGGTGAAATGAGACCTACCTCTTCCGCTTGGCCACAGCAGCACACACGAGGAGAATAGCGCCCACTGCCGCAATCACTCCCACAATGATCAGCCAATCTGCACAAAGGAAAGAAATGAGAAAGGTTGAATAACATGAATAATTCATGTCTATAATGTCTCTCACTTGGAGGTATAGCATATGCCCCTTTACAATGCAAAGTGCTATATAAATGAAATTGTTTGCTCAATTATTAATACATTATGAATACATTATGAATCCATTAAACCAGTGGTTCTCAACTGGTTTCGCATTGCTAAAAAGAATCGGCAAAATACAATCTGGAAAATTATTTGTAATGCTATATTGATATTAAATGTACCAACTGTATGACAAGGAAACAACATTCCCACATCTTTCATTGTCAATAATTACATTTTGCACATATTCTTGATGTTGACTGTTAATAAACTCACTGATTTAAGACCACACAATCAACCATAGCGCTGCTAATAGCTCTGTACTGAAAACACTGTGATTGAAGATAAATTGTTTAAACATGTAAGTTCATTATCATTTCTACACACATTCTACCAGGTTTAAGCCATTTCAAGTTCAGACTGGGTTTTCTTTTCATTAAAAAAAACTCAGACACCCGCGACCCACACAAAACCTCCCACGACCCAAATTTGGTTTACGACCCACCAATTGAGAATCGCTGCATTAAACCTTATAATACATTGTAATTACATGGCCATGATTCAACTAATCACTCATGACATGTACAATAATAGTATTAATACTACTGGTAGAGATATTAGGGGTAGTGGGCCACTCACCGGGTGTGCTACTATTCTCCTTCCCGGCTGGAGGAGGGGCTACTCCCTCACCTGGATTCATCCTCCCCCTGGGAATGGGCTGATCTGGGAATAGATGGGGAGAACAATGAGATACAGTGTTAAAGAAACGTCTCTGATGCCTCACAAATGAATTACACATAGATGTCAACTGGTGTCATCAGATGCCATACACGTCCACCCAGGTAACACACACAGAGCCCCTGGAGAGAGTGCAGTAGACCCCAATAATAGTGCTTGGTTATCACACTAAAGTGTGATGAAGACCTGTGTCCATCTTGTCAATCAGACAGACTGCCTGGGTATGAGCACTGACAGACTGTGATTTTGTGCAATGTCATGTGATGATGTATAACACTATCATGTGATGACCAGGAATCATGTGCTACATCAGGGCTGATGGAATGAACTGAACCTACTAAGGAATGTGGAACTGTCTCGTTGGGACAGAGTTGGCACCTGAGAGCGAATGCCAACATTTCATTGCAAAGTGATTGATGAGTTATTGCTGTTATTAAAGTGACATTGTGCCAAGTGTTATAATGAGAACTATATGGTAAACTCCACATAACCTTAGCACAGAACAGAACAGTTTATCTGATTAGTATCTCATAGGGTAAATCAATGCCATCCTATTTCTCACACAGGGCTCTGGTGGAAAGTAGTGCCCATTTTGGGCTGTCATTCCCCCCATAGCAATACATCCTCTACCAGATCGATCCCTACGTCCACTTTCCTACTGTGTCTCCTGTCCTATCCCTATGTCTACACTTCCTACTGTGTCTCCTGTCCTATCCCTACGTCCACACTTCCTACTGTGTCTCCTGTCCTATCCCTACGTCCACACTTCCTACTGTGTCTCCTGTCCTATCCCTACGTCCACACTTCCTACTGTGTCTCCTGTCCTATCCCTACGTCCACACTTCCTACTGTGTCTCCTGTCCTATCCCTACGTCCACACTTCCTACTGTGTCTCCTGTCCTATCCCTACGTCCACACTTCCTACTGTGTCTCCTGTCCTATCCCTACGTCCACACTTCCTACTGTGTCTCCTGTCCTATCCCTGTGTCTCGTCCACTTCCTACTGTGTCTCCTGTCCTATCCCTACGTCCACACTTCCTACTGTATCTCCTGTCCTATCCCTACGTCCACACTTCCTACTGTGTCTCCTGTCCTATCCCTACGTCCACACTTCCTACTGTGTCTCCTGTCCTATCCCTACGTCCACACTTCCTACTGTGTCTCCTGTCGTATCCCTATGTCCACATTTCCTACTGTGTCTCCTGTCCTATCCCTACGTCCACACTTCCTACTGTGTCTCCTGTCCTATCCCTACGGCCACACTTCCTACTGTGTCTCCTGTCCTATCCCTACGTCCACACTTCCTACTGTGTCTCCTGTCCTATCCCTACGGCCACACTTCCTACTGTGTCTCCTGTCATATCCCTACGTCCACACTTCCTACTGTGTCTCCTGTCCTATCCCCCCTTGCCTCCCCCTCTACTTCTAAACTGTCTCATTGGATCACAGGTGTCAAACTCATTCCACTTTTTCCTACTGTTTGTTGATGAATTATGGTAGCTAATTAGTAAGGAACTCCCCTCACCTGGTTGTTTATAGTAGGTCTTAACTGAAAGAAGAAAACAAAAACCTGCAGACACTCTGCCCTCCGTGGAATGAGTTTGACACTATTCACTATTACATCTAATGGAATCTAATGTAATGAATAATAAAAGGCTGTGGGCAGTGGTGCACTAATGTGAATCTCAGTGGTGCACAGTAGTGCACAAATACACCATTATTAAGATAGATTTGACTGAATGATTCAGTGCTTCAAAATACAAGTTGATGCCCCATAGGAATACACTATAGGAGCATTGGACGCAAATATTAGCTACTGTGTTGAAAGGGTCTGTGTATTACATTAAATCATTGGATGCAGAGATTGTTTATATAGAGTTCTTGTATTGAGAATTTGAGCCAGTACAGATGGGGAGTTGAGAGGAAGAATCATGCTGAGGCACAGTCAGTGGTGTACTAGTGCTCCTCTCTTCCTCTCCTCTCTTTCACACTCTCCCTCATCCGGTCACAAGAGGGGGAGCCTTCTTCAAACAAACTCCACAGAGGAGAGGACACACAGAGAAAGACAAACTTTCAAGCCTCCATGGAATATTTCTTCATGAATGGTGGTCAATCTGAGTGCTTATTTTATTTGAAAGTGTCATCAAACTACAACTTTATGTCCCGGCTGTCGTAAGAACGGGACCAAAGTTATGGATGTTAAGTTCCACATATTTAATTCAAAGAGAAACTTAAACAAAACAAAATATATCAATAAACGAACAACTAAATGTGACTACGTGGTGCACATGCACAAACATAAAACAATATCCCACAAACACAGGTGGGAAAAATAGCTACTTAAATATGATCCCCAATTAGAGACAATGATTACCAGCTGCCTCTAATTGGGAATCCTACAAAACACCAACATAGAAAATATAAACTAGAACACAACATAGAATTGATAAACTAGAATACCCTCTAGTCACGCCCTGACCTACGACACCATAGAGAAACAAGGGCTCTCTATGGTCAGGGCGTGACACTTTACCATAGAGCTGACTATGCAAATTATTCCTTGCACTTGAATATTTTAATATAAAGTTGGATATAGCTTTTATACCTAGTGCCACATGTCTTCTTATATAACTCTAAATGCACACAGATATTACAATACAAACAAGAGTGGAAATTGGAGGTTTAATCCACAATCTTTTTCACACCCCAACACCAGGGGGCGAAGTTAGTTCTTTAACTTCCCAGAGTCTGACCAAATTTTGCTGTGTGTTCTAAGTATCCTTCTCTGAGTTCTGACTAAGCACTTTCAAGAAAATGTAAAGGATACTTACTATTTATGTAAAGATAAAAACAGGTAAAGATGGTGCTAGTTATTACAGTCAGAGAAGACTGTATTAGAGATTGCATAATAATGTGTCTTGACAAAAGTGTTGAGGAGAATGACGAACACGGAGATGTATATTTAGAGATTGATATGATTAAATTAATCACCTTGAAAGCACAGATTTTTGAGTCACCTTGGAAACAGTTGTACAGTATAGCCAGAGGGCAGTGATGTTATATAGATATGTGTTGTCGTGATTCTGGCAAGACTCAGCCAGTTATCAAATGGCTTTGATTAATGATACGACTGAAGATGTACACATCAGTTGATACATCTTTAAACATTTTGTAACATTTTTAAAACCTTTTCTGTCATTATAGATGAATGTCATAGTATCAAACGTTTCATCATGGAGATGTGTCAATTTGTTTTGGTGGTGCTTATACTTTTGTTTACAAAAACGTAGCTAAATACATCTTTGTGTGGAAGCAAAAAAGGCTATTTGAGATAAACACAGAATGTATCTTTAGTTTAGGCTTCCTAACCACATTCCACCAATTTCCTCTCTCTGGGGTGTAACCAGGGGTCTAAAGAGGAACACCTCATGTAAACATTTATACATACCACACTGACTGGAAAAGGTTGCTGGTTCAACATTTTGCAGCAGCAGCAGAATGATTGGCATCTGCATTAGGACCAAAATGTACAGGGGGACATCCTGCCCTTGAGTATCACAACTGCTATTTTTAGGCTCAGGGAAAGCTTTTCATTCATCCTGTCACAGAAATCATATTTGAAAAGTATGATTGTTGCAGGGTAATGCCAGGCACTTGTTTTGTACCTCTTATGTTTCTCTGTTCTGACATGATATATGATTTACTTGAGATGTATTTGTATTTTAAAGTGTGCTATTTAAATTAAATACATTGTCATTATAATTATGTTCATGATACCAAACTGAGTGACAAAGCAAAGCAAAAAACAGTATTCTGTATGTGATATTATGAATGTAACAAACAGAGCAATTGCTTACCCTCTACCCCCTCCTCCTCCTCCTGCTCTGGCACTATCTCCTGCACATCCTCCTCGCTGGCTGAGCCCTGTGGTTCTCCTGGCTGTCCAACAGGTGGTGCAATAGAAGAGGCCCCCTCCTCAGCGCCAGTCGGTTGCATCCCAGACCCGGTGGTGTCCTCCATCTCAGTGGCCAGCACCCCAGTGCGGCCGGCTGACTGGGTCTCATCCCCCTCAGTCTGCTCTTCCTCCCCACCAGGGCTCTCTGTGGCTGCCCCCTCTGAGGCCTCACCCCCAGCCCCAGATGTTGGTTCCTCTGGGCTAGCCTCAGTGGATGCAGGTTGGGTCGGGTCCACTTCCTCAAATACCTCAGTGGTGCTCTCGGCTCCCTGTTTCTCAGGTGCAGAGGTGGTATCCACTGTGTCAGGCTCTGTGCTTTCTCTGTCCTCAGGCTGGGCCCTGTCCTCTGGGGTTCCCTCTGTGGCCTCTGGCTGTACCTGGTCCTGGTCCTCCACCACTGCTGGGGCATATGTCTGGATGTCTGTCTTCTCCTCTGGGACCTCCTCTGTCTTAGGCTGCTCTGAGGCTTCACCTGTGGGAAAACAGACCAGAAAGATAGATGCATGAGACCAGTTCTGATATTAAAACTGTTATAAAACTATAACTATATCAAATTATAACTATATAAAACTATTATTCACAAAACACCTCCCCTCATTCCAAGAGGTTATCCCAAATCTGTCAAGGTTGGATTGGTGAAAGCAATGTGGGGGTAGACATGCTTTCATCTGTCCAATCACCTACTGTATAGAGCAGTGATTACCATAAAGGAATGGAGAAGAGATGGAAGCTTGTGGAGACTAGAGAGACAGCCCTGTAATTGACCTGGAAATGAATAGCCTGTCAGGTAGGTGATTGATAGCTTTTGTTTGTGTCTGCCAAGACTGCCTGGCCAGCGAAAGTTTCCAAGTGGATATCATTACGGTGATAAGCGATCTCACGCCTATCTTTTGACATCCATTATGTAACCTATGACATCATCTGTTGTGTACCAGAGTGTAATGATCTGTTTACCGGTCATTACAACGAGTTACACAGTCATTTCCACATGCGTTTACTGTACTGTTTCTGTAGGAAATGAGAACATGGAAGATCGAATTACCAATAAATCATATCATATAAAAGATTCATATCTATCTCCCTTTTATTAAGACTGTGGTTATGGTATATTTGTCCTATTTCACACATGTGAATGTGAATATTAATATGCATATGTGAATTGTACATTTGTTTTTTGCATATCCCACTCCCCCTGAGACAACCTCGTCGATCACAGCAAGGCCATTATCAACAGCAACCCTGGAGCCAGTAGGGTTAAGTGCCTTGCTCAAGGGCACTTTGACAGAACGCCCTAGCGACTAGGATACCTGCTGCCCTGGATGTGTAAGAGACTATGACTTTCGTTCCAGTACTCTGCTGCCTGTGACTGGAACGAACTGCAAAAATCGCTGAAGTTGGAGACTTTTATCTCCCTCACCAACTTCAAACATCAGCTATCCGAGCAGCTAACCGATCGCTGCAGCTGTACATAGTCTATTGGTAAATAGCCCACCCATTTTCACCTACCTCATTCCCATACTGTTTTTATACTGTTTTTTTTTATTTATTTATTTACTTTTCTGCTCTTTTGCACACCAATATCTCTACCTGTACATGACCATCTGATCATTTATCACCCCAGTGTTAATCTGCAAAATTGTATTATTCGCCTACCTCCTCATGCCTTTTGCACACATTGTATATAGACTGCCCATTTTTTATTTTTTTCTCTACTGTGTTATTGACTTGTTAATTGTTTACTCCATGAGTAACTCTGTGTTCTCTGTTCACACTGCTATGCTTTATCTTGGCCAGGTCGCAGTTGCAAATGAGAACTTGTTCTCAACTAGCCTACCTGGTTAAATAAAGGTGAAATAAAAAAAAAAAAAAAGATATTAAGCTACTTTTGGAGGACAGTCGGCAGTTGAATAAATATTTGCTAATTGACAGACCCAAATTCAGTCAATTTCAGGCGGTTGTAAAGCACATTCAGAGTGAGTCTATTGTGCAGTTATCTGCAATAACCATGGGCAGGTTGCTAGCTAATGTCAGCCATGTTGTTTTCATCCAAATTAGACCTGTTTTCCACTGGGGACAATCAGGTAATCTTAGGTCACTCTGTGCCTCTCTGCCTCACAACACCGTATTCACCAATGAGAGGAATAGGCTAGTGGCAAGGCCCCCCGAGGTATAACAAAACACAACCATGTTTTTCAATATCTTTAATGTCTCCCATATATGAAATAGATGGTTGAGTAAAACATTTTGACTGCAAAAGTGGTTAAATTGATAGATATTGTGACACACCCCTTGAACTCAAACAGTGTCGAATAATGCCTGGGTGGAGGGGGTAGGCCACATAAACATGAGTGTGTCCTTCAATGGGTAAGGAGACAAAGTAGCCAGTGGTGGTTGTGGAGTGATCAGTTTCCATTTCTACAGTTTGCTTGCATACCAAAGAGACCCTTTGACTCACTGGAATATTATCTCAGTCTGAATGATGCTGGGGATACTCCAGTAGTGGAATGGTTGGTTTTCTGGTTGTGAAGGACAGTCTGTGAAAGGGCTGTCACAAACAGACTTGCCTTTAGATCTTCCCAATGCATAGTTGGCCTCTGGAGGGAGTTTTTTAAGGTTTAATGTGGCAAAAGGTCCTACAGGTCACGTCCCACATTTTATTTTATATTACTTTGGAAGTCAGGTATGATTATAATTTTGTCGATATTAACTGTGGGTGGTTGGCATTGATTACAGACTGGGGCAAGCCCAGCAGGAGATATGGAGAGTGACATGAGGGTGACCTCAGGTTACTTAGAGGTTAGTCAAAGTGTAGCTAGGTCATAGACTATGACTAAAAAGTGTTGGTTGTGAGGGACATAGCACAGCTCCACACACATATACACTACCATTCAAAAGTTTGGGGTCAGTAAGAAATGTCCTTGTTTTAGAAAAGCACATTTTTTGTCCATTAAAATAACATCAAATTGATCAGAAATACAGTCTAGGCATAGTTAATGTTGTAAATAACTATTGTAGCTGGAAACGACAGACTTTTAATGGAATATCTACATAGATGTACATTATCATCTACATAGGCCCATTATCAGCAAGAATCACTCCTGTGTTCCAATGGCACGTTGTGTTTGCTAATCCAAGTTGATCATTTAAAAACCCTTTTGCAATTCTGTTAGCACAGTTGCAAACTGCTGTTCTGATTAAAGAAGCAATACAACTCTCCTTCTTTAGACTAGTTGAGTATCTGGAGCATCAGCATTTGTGGGTTCGATGACAGGCTCAAAATGGCCAGAAACCAAGAACTTTCTTCTGAAACTCGTCAGTCTATTCATGTTCTGAGAAATGAAGGCTATTCCATGTGAGAAAATGCCAAGAAACTGAAGATCTCATACCACGCTGTGTACTACTCCCTTCACAGAATAGAGCAAACCGGCTCTAACCAGAATAGGAAGAGGAGTGGGAGGCCCCAGTGCACAACTGAGCAAGAGGACAAGTACATTAGAGTGTCTAGTTTGAGAAACAGATGCCTCACAAGTCCTCAACTGGCAGCTTCATTAAATAGTACCCGCAAAACACCAATCTAAACGTCTCTCTATCCACCGGATGTGTACCAAACTCACTAAAAGTGGCAGTAATAAAGCCTCTCTTGAAAAAGCCAAACCTTGACCCAGAAAATATAAAAAACTATCGGCCTATATCGAATCTTCCATTCCTCTCAAAAATTTTAGAGAAGGCTGTTGTGCAGCAACTCACTGCCTTCCTGAAGACAAACAATGTATACGAAATGCTTCAGTCTGGTTTTAGACCCCATCATAGCACTGAGACGGCACTTGTGAAGGTGGTAAATGACATTTTAATGGCATCGGACCGAGGCTCTGCATCTGTCCTCGTGCTCCTAGACCTTAGTGCTGCTTTTGATACCATCGATCACCACATTCTTTTGGAGAGATTGGAAACCCAAATTGGTCTACACGGACAAGTTCTGGCCTGGTTTAGATCTTATCTGTCGGAAAGATATCAGTTTGTCTCTGTGAATGGTTTGTCCTCTGACAAATCAACTGTAAATTTCGGTGTTCCTCAAGGTTCCGTTTTAGGACCACTATTGTTTTCACTATATATTTTACCTCTTGGGGATGTTATTCGAAAACATAATGTTAACTTTCACTGCTATGCGGATGACACACAGCTGTACATTTCAATGAAACATGGTGAAGCCCCAAAATTGCCCTTGCTAGAAGCATGTGTTTCAGACATAAGGAAGTGGATGGCTGCAAACGTTCTACTTTTAAACTCGGACAAAACAGAGATGCTTGTTCTAGGTCCCAAGAAACAAAGAGATCTTCTGTTGAATCTGACAATTAATCTTAATGGTTGTACAGTCATCTCAAATAAAACTGTGAAGGACCTCGGCGTTACTCTGGACCCTGACCTCTCTTTTGAAGAACATATCAAGACCATTTCAAGGACAGCTTTTTTCCATCTACGTAATATTGCAAAAATCCGAAACTTTCTGTCCAAAAATGATGCAGAAAAATGAATCCATGCTTTTGTCACTTCTAGGTTAGACTACTGCAATGCTCTACTTTCCGGCTACCCGGATAAAGCACTAAATAAACTTCAGTTAGTGCTAAATACGGCTGCTAGAATCCTGACTAGAACCCAAAAATTTGATCATATTACCTCAGTGCTAGCCTCTCTACACTGGCTTCCTGTCAAAGCAAGGGCTGATTTCAAGGTTTTACTGCTAACCTACAAAGCATTACATGGGCTTGCTCCTACCTATCTCTCTGATTTGGTCCTGCCGTACATACCTACACGTACGCTACGGTCACAAGACGCAGGCCTCCTAATTGTCCCTAGAATTACTAAGCAAACAGCTGGAGGCAGGGCTTTCTCCTATAGAGCTCCATTTTTATGGAACAGTCTGCCTACCCATGTCAGAGACGCAAACTCGATCTCAACCTTTAAGTCTTTACTGAAGACTCATCTCTTCAGTGGGTCATATGATTGAGTGTAGTCTGGCCCAGGAGCGGGAAGGTGAACGGAAAGGCTCTGGAGCAACGAACCGCCCTTGCTGTCTCTGCCTGGCCGGTTCCCCTTCCACTGGGATTCTCTGCCTCTAACCCTATTACAGGGGCTGAGTCACTGGCTTACTGGGGCTCTCTCATGCCGTCCCTGGAAGGGGTGCGTCACCTGAGTGGGTTGATTCACTGATGTGGTCATCCTGTCTGGGTTGGCGCCCCCCTTGGGTTGTGCCATGGCGGAGATCTATTGTGGGCTATACTCAGCCTTGTCTCAGGATGGTAAGTTGGTGGTTGAAGATATTCCTCTAGTGGCAAGTTATCGCTCCGGGTTGGAGCGAGCGGTCGCATCTGCACTCGGTCCGCAGGTAGTATTACATTTCATTACATTACATTATAGTACAACGGTTTGATTTGTCTAATCTTAGCAATTTCTTCTTAGCTAGCTACATAGCCGTCTTTGTATCATAGATAATTGCGTAATTATCGTATTTCGTCGTCCTAACGCAGTCTACACTGCCCTGCAGCTAGCCAGCTAGCTAACGTCCACCGTTAGCTAGTCCACCGTCTACCGATTAGCAGCACAACTATTACACTCAACTGAACGACTTGATTAGTGTAGTGTTAGCTAGCTACATAGTTGTCTTTGCTGTCTTCGTATCCAAGATAATTGTGTAGGTTAGAGTGTGTAGTTTTATGTCGTCCTTAACGTAGGAGACTCTGCTAGCTAGCCAACAGCTAGCCAACGTCTACCGAACAGAACTTCTGCACTCAACAATCCGGTCGCATTTCGCTTCGCTCCACAGGTAGTATCACATTTTTCATTTCATTTCATTACAGTACAACGGCTTGATTTGTTTGATCGTAGCTAGCTACATAGCTAGCTACATAGCCGTCTTTGTATCAAAGATAATTGTGTAGTCTAGAGCGATTTCCTAGGTTAGCTAGCCAGCTATTGTCGTTCTTTTAACGCAACGTAACGTAATCAACACTGCTAGCTAGCCAGCTAGCCCCGAATAGCAGCACAGTAGAAACTATTACACTCAACGGAACGACTTGATTAGTGTAGTGTCAACAACGCAGCCAATGCCAGCTAGCCTACAAAGTCAACAACGCAGCCTCTGCCAGCTAGCCTACTTCAGCAGTACTGTATCATTTTAATCATTTTAGTCAATAAGATTCTTGCTACGTAAGCTTAACTTTCTGAACACTCGAGACGTGTAGTCCACTTGTCATTCCAATCTCCTTTGCATTAGCGTAGCCTCTTGTGTAGCCTGTCAACTATGTGTCTGTCTATCCCTGTTCTCTCCTCTCTGCACAGACCATACAAACGCTCCACACCGCGTGGCCGCGGCCACCCTAATCTGGTGGTCCCAGCGCGCACGACCCACGTGGAGTTCCAGGTCTCCGGTAGCCTCTGGAACTGCCGATCTGCGGCCAACAAGGCAGAGTTCATCTCAGCCTATGCCTCCCTCCAGTCCCTCGACTTCTTGGCACTGACGGAAACATGGATCACCACAGACAACACTGCTACTCCTACTGCTCTCTCTTCGTTTGCCCACGTGTTCTCGCACACCCCGAGAGCTTCTGGTCAGCGGGGTGGTGGCACCGGGATCCTCATCTCTCCCAAGTGGTCATTCTCTCTTTCTCCCCTTACCCATCTGTCTATCGCCTCCTTTGAATTCCATGCTGTCACAGTTACCAGCCCTTTCAAGCTTAACATCCTTATCATTTATCGCCCTCCAGGTTCCCTCGGAGAGTTCATCAATGAGCTTGATGCCTTGATAAGCTCCTTTCCTGAGGACGGCTCACCTCTCACAGTTCTGGGCGACTTTAACCTCCCCACGTCTACCTTTGACTCATTCCTCTCTGCCTCCTTCTTTCCACTCCTCTCCTCTTTTGACCTCACCCTCTCACCTTCCCCCCTACTCACAAGGCAGGAAATACGCTCGACCTCATCTTTACTAGATGCTGTTCTTCCACTAACCTCGTTGCAACTCCCCTCCAAGTCTCCGACCACTACCTTGTATCCTTTTCCCTCTCGCTCTCATCCAACACTTCCAACACTGCCCCTACTCGGATGGTATCGCGCCGTCCCAACCTTCGCTCTCTCTCCCCCGCTACTCTCTCCTCTTCCATCCTATCATCTCTTCCCTCTGCTCAAACCTTCTCCAACCTATCTCCTGATTCTGCCTCCTCAACCCTCCTCTCCTCCCTTTCTGCATCCTTTGACTCTCTATGTCCCCTATCCTCCAGGCCGGCTCGGTCCTCCCCTCCCGCTCCGTGGCTCGACGACTCATTGCGAGCTCACAGAACAGGGCTCCGGGCAGCCGAGCGGAAATGGAGGAAAACTCGCCTCCCTGCGGACCTGACATCCTTTCACTCCCTCCTCTCTACATTTTCCTCTTCTCTCTCTGCTGCTAAAGCCACTTTCTACCACTCTAAATTCCAAGCATCTGCCTCTAACCCTAGGAAGCTCTTTGCAACCTTCTCCTCCCTCCTGAATCCTCCCCCCCCTCCTCCCTCTCTGCAGATGACTTCGTCAACCATTTTGAAAAGAAGGTCGACGACATCCGATCCTCGTTTGCTAAGTCAAACGACACCGCTGGTTCTGCTCACACTGCCCTACCCTGTGCTCTGACCTCTTTCTCCCCTCTCTCTCCAGATGAAATCTCGCGTCTTGTGACGGCCGGCCGCCCAACAACCTGCCCGCTTGACCCTATCCCCTCCTCTCTTCTCCAGACCATTTCCGGAGACCTTCTCCCTTACCTCACCTCGCTCATCAACTCATCCCTGACCGCTGGCTACGTCCCTTCCGTCTTCAAGAGAGCGAGAGTTGCACCCCTTCTGAAAAAACCTACACTCGATCCCTCCGATGTCAACAACTACAGACCAGTATCCCTTCTTTCTTTTCTCTCCAAAACTCTTGAACGTGCCGTCCTTGGCCAGCTCTCCCGCTATCTCTCTCAGAATGACCTTCTTGATCCAAATCAGTCAGGTTTCAAGACTAGTCATTCAACTGAGACTGCTCTTCTCTGTATCACGGAGGCGCTCCGCACTGCTAAAGCTAACTCTCTCTCCTCTGCTCTCATCCTTCTAGACCTATCGGCTGCCTTCGATACTGTGAACCATCAGATCCTAGGCCCTCTCCTATTCTCGCTATACACCAAGTCACTTGGCTCTGTCATAACCTCACATGGTCTCTCCTATCATTGCTATGCAGACGACACACAATTAATCTTCTCCTTTCCCCCTTCTGATGACCAGGTGGCGAATCGCATCTCTGCATGTCTGGCAGACATATCAGTGTGGATGACGGATCACCACCTCAAGCTGAACCTCGGCAAGACGGAGCTGCTCTTCCTTCCTCCTGCTTGCCTACGGAGCTGTGAGGGGAACGGCACCTCAGTACCTCCAGGCTCTGATCAGGCCCTACACCCAAACAAGGGCACTGCGTTCATCCACCTCTGGCCTGCTCGCCTCCCTACCACTGAGGAAGTACAGTTCCCGCTCAGCCCAGTCAAAACTGTTCGCTGCTCTGGCCCCCCAATGGTGGAACAAACTCCCTCACGACGCCAGGACAGCGGAGTCAATCACCACCTTCCGGAGACACCTGAAACCCCACCTCTTTAAGGAATACCTAGGATAGGATAAAGTAATCCCTCTCACCCCCCCTCCCCCTTAAAAGATTTAGATGCACTACTGTTCCACTGGATGTCATAAGGTGAATGCACCAATTTGTAAGTCGCTCTGGATAAGAGCGTCTGCTAAATGACTTAAATGTAAATGTTAAATGTATGGGGGCTGTGCTTTGGCAAAGTGGGTGGGGTTATATCCTTCCTGTTTGGCCCTGTCCAGGGGTGTCCTCGGATGGGGCCACAGTGTCTCCTGACCCCTCCTGTCTCAGCCTCCAGTATTTATGCTGCAATAGTTTATGTGTCGGGGGGCTAGGGTCAGTTTGTTATATCTGGAGTACTTCTCCTGTCCTATTCGGTGTCCTGTGTGAATCTAAGTGTGCGTTCTCTAATTCTCTCCTCTCTTTCTTTCTCTCTCTCGGAGGACCTGAGCCCTAGGACCATGCTCCAGGACTACCTGACATGATGACTCCTTGCTGTCACCAGTCCACCTGGCCGTGCTGCTCCTCCAGTTTAAACTGTTCACCTTATTATTATTCGACCATGCTGGTCATTTATGAACATTTTAACATCTTGGCCATGTTCTGTTATAATCTCCACCCGGCACAGCCAGAAGAGGACTGGCCACCCCACATATGCTCTCTCTAATTCTCTCTTTCTTTCTCTCTCTCGGAGGACCTGAGCCCTAGGACCATGCCCCAGGACTACCTGACATGATGATTCCTTGCTGGCCAATACAAATAAAAGATTAGATGGGCAAATGAACACAGACACTGGACAGAGGAACTCTGCCTAGAAGGTCAGCATCCCAAACTTTTGAATGGTAGTGTACATTTGAAGGTGATCCCTCGGCTTTGATGGACAGAAAAAGGGTTGCAGTGGAGGTGGAGCTTGTCAAACATGGTGCACAAAGTCAATCCCCTGCCACAGTCAATTCGTATATGGATGTTGGGATTACTGCAGGTTCCCAGACCAATGCATGATTCACGTGAGTCCAGTTCAGGTTCCACATGGGCTGGCCAGCCATTGTTGGTAGCAAAATAGGTACATATGAGGACAATGCACGGCAACAATTTCCAGATGGCATTTTGGCTGTTGAATGGCCTCCTGGCATGTGGCATCCAGTTCCATGGTCTCTAGTAACTGGAAGGAAGGACTGACGGTGGAGAGGAAAGTTAATGTGTAGCCCCAGGCTATGTTGGTTCATTGTAGTGAACACCTACCTTGTGCACTTGTCACGTGTCGTAGCATCCTCCCCATACAACGCAACTGTCACAAAGTCAACATACAGTTGAAGACAGAAGTTTACGCATACCTTAGCCAAATTCAATTAATCTCGGTTTTTCACAATTCCTGACATTTAATCCTAGTAGAAATTTCATCTTAGGTCAGTTAGGATCACCACTTTATTTTAAGAATGTGAAATGTCAGAATAATTGAAGAGATAATGATTTGTTCACGTTCTGACCTTAGTTCCTTTGTTATGTCTTTGTTTTAGTATGGTCAGGGCATGAGTTGGGTGGGATGCCTATGTTCCGTTTTCTATGTTTTTTTTTTTGCATTTGGCCTGGTATGGTTCTCAATCAGAGGCAGGTGTCGTTAGTTGTCTCTGATTGAGAATCATACTTAGGTAGCCTTTTCCCACTTGTGTTTCGTGGGTGTTTATTTTTCCGTTTCAGTGTCTGCACCATTCGGGATTGTTTCGGTTTTCATTGTAATTATCTTGTTCTTTTGTATTTTGTATTCATTCTCATTAAAGCTTGTGGATACATACCACGCTGCATTTTGGTCCGATCCTTGCTACTCCTCGTCAGAAGAAGAGGACGAGAATCGTTAAAGATTTATTTCAGCTTTCATTTCTTTCATCACATTCCCAGTGGGTCAGAAGTTTACATACACTCAATTAGTATTTGGTAGCACTGCCTTTAAATTGTTTAATAACTTGGGTCAAATGTTTTGGGTAGCCTTCCACAAGCTTCCCACAATAGGTTGGGTGAATTTTGTCCCATTCCTCCTGACAGAGCTGGTGTAACTGAGTCAGGTTTGTAGGCCTCCTTGCTCGCACACACTTTTTCAGTTCTGTCCACTAATTTTCTATAGGATTGAGGTCAAGGGCTTTGTGATGGCCACTCCAATACCTTGACTTTCTTGTCCTTATGCCATTTTGCCACAACTTTTGAAGTATGGCTTGGAGTTATTGACCATTTGAAAGACCCATTTGCGACCAAGTTTTAACTTCCTGACTGATGTGTTGGGTCATTGTCCTGTTGAAAACAAATGACAGTCCCACTAAGCCAAAACCAGATGTGATGGAGTATCGCCTGAATGCTGTTGTAGCCATACTGGTTAAGTGTGCCTTGAATTCTAAATAAATCACTAACACTGTCACAAGCAAAGCATCATCACACCTCCTCCTCCATGCTTCACGGTGGGAACTACACATGCGTAGATCATCTGTTCACCTTCACTGCATCTCACAAAGAAACAAAAACATCTAGTTAGGACACCAGACCAATTTCCACTGGTCCAATGTCCATTGCTTGTGTTTCTTGGCCCAAGCAAGTCTTATTATTGGTGAACTTTAGTAGGCGCCCAGTCTGTGTTTGGCCAGTGTAGGCTGTCATTGTAAATAATAATTTATTTTTAACTGATTTGCCTAGTTAAATAAAGATTAAATTAAGGTTAAATAAAAAAGAATAGTGGTTTCTTTGCAGCAATTTGACCATGAAGGCCTGATTCACACATTCTATTCTGAACAGTTGTGTCTGTTACTTGAACTCTGTGAAGCATTTATTTGGGCTGTATTCTCAGGTGCAGTTAACTCTAATGAACTTATCCTCTGCAGCAGAGATAACGCTGGGTCTTCCTTTCCTGTGGCTGTCTTCGTGAGAGCCAGTTTCATCATAGCGCTTGATTGTTTTTTGACTATACTTGAAGGAACTTTCAAAGTTCTTGAAATGTCCGCATTGACTGACCTCAATGTTTTGGCCTTTCTAGGGAGTTTTTCCTAGACACCGTGCTTCTACACCTGCATTGCTTACTGTTTTGGGTTTTAGGCTGGGTTTCTGTACAGCACTTTGAGATATCAGCTGATGTAAGAAGGGCTATATAAATACATTTGATTTGATTTGATAGCAGCCTTTTTTTAAATTTACGCCTAAATGACATACCCAAATCTAACTGCCTGTAGCTCAGGCCCTGAAGCATATTCTTGGTACCATCTGAAAGGAAACACTGAAATTTGATGAAATGTCAATTTAAATGTAGGAGAATATAACACAGTAGATCTGGTAGAAGAAAATACAAAGAAAAAAACAACCAGTGTTTTTTTTTTACCTCCTTCTTTGAAAATGCAAGAGAAAGATCACTGTTATAGCCACCACTCTGGTAATTCCGATAGTGTCCACAAGATGGTGTATGTGCAAAGTTTCAGATGGATAAGTATGAGCGAACTACATGACATTTAGTATGAAGCCACCCAGGTACATTTGGGCAAATCGTGGAGAAGACATTTGCATTCATATGATGTTTTTCTGCAAGAATATCGTATAATCTATTCCAGTATTAGTAGCCGTATTATAAGTTTTATAAATTCAACATTTCAAGAAATACTTATTTTCCACCATAATTTGCAAATAAATTCATTGAAAATCCTACTATGTGATTTTCTGGATTTTTTTTCTCATTTTGTCTGTCATAGTTGAAGTGTACCTATGATAATAATTACAGGCCTTTCTCATCTTTTTAAGTGCGAGAACTTGCACAATTGGTGGCTGACTAAATACTTTTTTGCCCCACTGTATATATATATATATATATATATATAAGTATGCCAATATATATAATAATATTCCTCCACAAATAATTCCCAGATCAATGCTTTAACTTGCCCAAACGGCATCAGAACATCAATATGAAATGTATTTAGAATTTTGATCTAGCAATACAGTATGTAAAATAAAAGCAGATTTACTTACCTCGGCGGAGACCCTAAGAACCTCAAGAGTTAACCAATCCTGTGAATGGGTTAGGCAACGCAGCTGTCTATACTTCAACAGCAAAGTTAGATATGACAGTAGTTTATGATGTAGGGCCTTGTAAACAAAAAGAGAGTATTATAAAGATCCACGGGTCTTAAGCGATAGTGTAAACCTTGTGACAGACTAGCGTCCTGTCCAGGGGGGGGTACTTGTACTAGAAAGCTGTCATATGCTACAGAATCAGGAGGCTCCTGCCCCTACGGGCTCGGACAAGGCTTACTTATTAGATAGTGTAGCCGCAGACTGGCATACTGTATGAAATACAGAGGAGATGGAAAATGTCATGATTTTGTTGATTCTATTGATTGTGGGGTTGATAATGTAGATGGTGAAAAAGACGGGACTGACCTGCAGCATCAGAAGCAAGGTCTCCATCTGTCACCTGAACACTATCTGGTCCTGTTGAATCAGGATTGATGGCCAAATCACAGTTCTTCATAGACAAATCTATGGGGGGGGATCAAGGATCAGAAATTAAGTACAAATGTGTAATTGCCTCCAGCATTTGTTACAGTTCAAGTTCTAAGAATGGCAAGAATCATTAAGATGTACAAGTGTTTAAGTGATTGTCTCTCAAAGAGCTCTGTTGTCATGCCAAACCTGGTCAATATGAACTATGAAAAAGAAAAACTCACCTGATGCATTGAAACAGAAGGCATCAAAGGGTTGGTCCAGAGTGTCATGGTGGAAGAAGACTCCTGTCATGTTCTTGGCACAGTTAACATGGGCCTTCTGTCTGAGGATAGTGGTATTTCCGTTGCTGATCCAACCATATCTAAAATCAAAGATTAGCATTTGGATTTCACAACTGTTCGTCACAGATAACTTTTATTTAAATGTAGGCGCATGGATCAGAAAACTAGTCACTATATGGTGACCACTAGTTGCCTCATGCTGCACGATACATATCCTTTGCATAGAGTTGATCATGCTGTTGATTGTGGCCTGTGGAATGTTGTCCCACTCCTCTTTATTGTCTGTGAAAAGTTGCTGGATATTAGCAGGAACTGGAAAACGCTGTCGTACTCGTCGACCGAGAGCATCCCAAACATGTTCAATAGGTTACATGTCTGGTGACTATGCAGGCCATGGAAGAACTGAGACATGGGACCATGCATTATCATGCTGAAACATGATAATTCTTTTTTATTGAACCTTTATTCAACTAGGCAAGTCAGTTACACATTCTGATTTACAATGACGGACTACCCCGGCCAAACCCAGACAATGCTGGGCCAATTGTGCGCTGCCCTATGGGACTCTCAATCACGGCCAGATGTGATGCAGCCTGGATTCGAACCAGGGACTGCAGTGATGCCTCTTACACTGAGATGAGATGCCTTAGACCACTGCACCTCTTGGGAGCCCTGAAATTATCTTGCGGGATGAATGGCACGACAATTGGCCTCAAGATCTCTTCACGGTATCTCTTGACATCGAAAAAATGCAAATGTGTTTGTTGTCCATAGCTTATGCCTGCCCGTACCATAACCCCACCGCTACCAAGGAACAATCTGTTCACAACGTTGACATGAGCGAACCGCTCTCCCACACGACGCCATACATGTGGTCTGCGGTTGTGAGGCTGATTGGACATACTGCTAAATACTCTTAAAATGAGGTTGGAGGAGGCTCATGGTAGAAAAAATAACATTAAATACTCTGGCAACAGTTCTGGTGGACATTGCTGCAGTCAGCAAGCCATATTGCACGCTCCCTCAAAACTTGAGACATCTGTGGCATTATGTTGTGAGACTAAACTGCACATTTTCGAGTGGCCTTTTGTCCCCAAAACAAGGTGCACCTGTGTAATGATCATGCTGTATTAAAACCTTTTTGGGATAGGTGGCAGCATTTTCACTTTTGGATGAATAGCGTGCCCAGAGTGAACTGCCTCCTACTCTGTCCCAGATGCTAATATATGCATATTATTATTAGTATTGGATAGAAAACACTCTGTTTGAATGATGTCTGTGAGTATAACAGAACTCATATGGCAGGCAAAAACCTGAGAAAAATCCAACCAGGAAGTGGGAAATCTGAGGTTTGTAGTTTTTCAAAGCTTGGCCTACCAAATACACAATGTCTATGGAGTCAAGTTTCACTTCCTACGGCTTCCACTAGATGTCAACCGTCTTTAGAAACTTGTTTCAGGCTTCTGCTATAAAGGAGGGGGGAATGGGAGCTGAATGAGTCAGTGGTCTGGCAGAGTGTATAAGGCTCGTGACGCGCGCTCCCGAGTTAGCTCTCGTTCCAGTGCTTTTCTTCAGACAATAAAATTCTCCGGTTGGAACCTTATTGATGATTTACGTTAAAAACATCCTAAAGATTGATTCCATACATCGTTTGACTTGTTTCTACAACCTGTAATGGAATTTTTTTAGTTTTTGTCTGGACGAAGTGCTCGCGCCTCATGAAGATGGATTACTGGGCTGAACACGCTAACAACAAGTGGCTATTTGGACATAAATTATGGACTTTATGGAACTTTATGGAACAAATCAGTCATTTATTGTCGAACTTGGATTCCTGGGAGTGCCTTCTGATGAAGATCATCAAAGGTAAGTGAATATTTATAGTGTTATCTCTAACTTCTGTTGACTCCAACATGGCGGATATTTCTTTGGCTGGATTGGGCTCTGAGCGCCGTTCTCAGATGATGCTTTTTCCGTGAAGTTTATTTGAAATCTGACACAGCGGTTGCATTAAGGAGAAGTCTATCTTTAATACTGTGAATAACAGTTGAATCTTTTATCAATGTTTATTATGAGTGTTTCTGCAAAATCACCGAATGTTTTGGAATCAAAACATTACTGCACGTAACGCGCCAATGTAAACTGAGATTTTTGGATATAAATAAGCACATTATCGAACAAAACATACATGTATTGTGTAACATGATGTCTTATGAGTGTCATCAGATGAAGATCATCAAAGGTTAGTGATTCATTTTATATTTATTTCTGCTTTTTGTTACTCCTATCTTTGGCTGGAAAATGGCTGTGTTTTTTAAACTTTGCTATGACCTAACATAATCATATGTTGTGCTTTCACTGTAAAGCATTTAAAATCAGACATGATGGGTAGATTAACAAGATGTTTATCTTTCATTTGCTGTATTGGACTTGTTAATGTGTGAAAGTTACATATTTCCCAAAAATATTTTTGAATTTCGCGCGCTGCCTTTTCAATGGAATGTTGTTGAAGGGTTGCGCTAGCGGAACGCCTGCCCTAGAAAGGTAAGCTTATTGATATTTGAACATTCAAATTGAACGTTTGAGATAAATAAACTTTTTGTGCATAAGATACATTTCTGGGATCTTTTATTTCAGCTCACAAAACATGGGACCAACAATTAACATGTTGAGTTTATTGTTCAGTGTCATCTACTACACGGCTGTTGCTTTTTGCGATGTCCTTTTTCTACATAGGTGATTAAACAGTAAAGTAGTAAAAAAGTAATTTATATTGACACTGTCAACCAAAACTGCTAGAAGTGTTTAGGTTGAGATAAGGAACATAATAAAGGTTACATAATAATACAATTTCTTGACCATTACCGTTTTGGTTTTAATTTAGAGTAGGTCATTCAATGAGTAAGTAGTCTACTACAAATAAAAAAAGACATGAAAGATTTACACTTCCATTTTAATATACATGCTATCATATCACGCACGTCCAATACATTGCTTGATTCTAAATGGTACGCTCGTGTGGATATTGGAACAGTGACTTAGTCTTACAGAGTCCTTTTGCTGATTTCCATTTAATTTCCATTTAATTATTTACCCGTTGATAAAGCACATCATGTGAGACAGCGTGTAGTCATAAAGAGGGATGTGTGACCTCACCTACAGGTCTCTAGGCCTTGGGCGTGGGCCTCTGTGACCTGTTCCTTGCTGGCAATGGTGCCGCCCAGGCTCTCACACAGGTTCTTGGCCAGGCCAAAGGTCAACGAGTAGCGAGCTTCTCCCTCCACATGGAACACTCCAGCATGGCTGCAGCTACGGGACTTTACTATAGCTGGGGAAAGGAAGAGAAGGTGAGAGAGAGGTTAGTATTGAGGAAATCAGCCTGTGAGACACTGTGACTGCATGTCGGCCATTTTTTAACTATACATTTTAAAACTGTATAATATTTAGACATCTTCAAAGAAAATGAAAACACACAACGTGGAAGAAAGGTTACTTTTCAATATGTTCTGAAAAGAACTAGGCATTTACTAGCAACGTACATAGAAACAAGACCAACTGGTGACAAACAAAACAGATGGTTGAAACAAATTAATTTTCTCCTGGCATTAGAAATAAAGTTGGCATTCACAATAAAGGTCCCATCACAAATTTGGGTTAACAAGAAAAATTTAAAACAGCTAAGCCAAGTTCCCTTGTAATTATGTTATTTCAACCACCTGTCGTCAGAAAAAGAAATCTGACATAATTATGTTGCTTTTCTAAAACTTCTTAATTAACTTGAATAGGGGTCTTGGGAAATACCTCTGAAATCAGTAGCTAGTTCTTCTAGTATATCACCCAACAGTAAATGACAAATATGGGACCAGTTGTGACCTCACTGTAGCTCTGACGTACTAGTATTTATCCAGCACTATCATAACCTGAGTACCTCTATATAAATAGTCATGTCTGTTAGCTTAATAGGCTCCTTTAATAGTTTAATATTCTCCTTTAATAGTTTCCTTTAATTGTCTCTTTACAGTTCATTCATGCTTGGTTTTACAAGGCTTTGTAGAGGCCTATTTTTAGTCTGTTTTACTGTGAAATTAAACATATTTTGCACATTTGAATAACCCTAACTGCCATTATTGTCATGTTATGTCTTGTCCCTGTGCTTTCCCTTCTCTTCGTTTCCCCCTGCTGGTCGTATTGGTTACTCTCTCTCTCTCTATCGTTCCGTTCCTGCTCCCAGCTGTTCCTCATTCTCCTAACGACCTCGTTTACTCTCTCACACCTGTCCCCTCTTTTGCCCTCTGATTAAGTCTCTATTTCTCTCTCTGTTTCTGCTTCTGTCCTTGTCGGATTCTTGTTTGCTTTGCCCTTGTCCCGTCCTGTCGTAATCTGCCTCTTCATCAGATGCTGCGTGTGAGCAGGTGTCTCTGTCCTCTACGGCCCGCGCCTACCCAGAGGGACCTGCAGTCGGTTGCCGCTAGCCCTGCAATTCTCCTCTACTACTAGAAGGAGGACTCTCCTGCAAAGATAGAGGATTTATGTTTTCCTGTTTGGACATCTCCTGTAAAGATTGAGGATTTATGTTTTCCCTGTTTGGACATTAAAAGACTCTGTTTCTGTTGAATCGCTGTTGGGTCCTCACTCATCTGCATAACAGAAGAATCCGACCAAGAATGGACCCAGCGACTTCGGATCCTCTCTACTCAGCCGTCGAGATCCAGGGAGCGATGCTAGGCAGACACGAGCAGGAATTGTCTGCTGCTCGACATGCCGTTGAGACCCTGGCCGCCCAAGTCTCCGACCTCTCGAAACATATTCACAATCTCCGCCTTGATCCACCGGCTACTTCCAGGGCTTCCGAGTCTCCGGAGCCCAGAATTAATAACCCACCGTGTTACTCTGGGGAGCCCACTGAATGCCGCTCGTTCCTCACCCAGTGTGATATTGTGTTCTCTCTCCAGCCCAACACGTACTCCAGGGGTACAGCTCGTATCGCCTACGTCATATCTCTCCTTACAGGACGGGCTCGTGAGTGGGGCACGGCAATCTGGGAGGCAAGGGCTGAGTGTACTAACCAGTATCAGAACTTTAAGGAGGAGATGATACGGGTTTTTGATCGTTCTTTTTGGGAAAGAAGCTTCCAGGGCCCTGTCTTCCCTATGTCAAGGGAATCGATCCATAACGGACTACTCTATAGAGTTTCGCACTCTTGCTGCCTCCAGTGACTGGAACGAGCCGGCGTTACTCGCTCGTTTTCTGGAGGGTCTCCACGCGGAGGTAAAGGATGAGATTCTCTCTCGGGAGGTTCCTTCCAGCGTGGATTCTTTGATTGAACTCGCTATTCGTATAGAACGACGGGTAGATCTTCGTCACCGAGCTCGTGGAAGAGAGCTCGCGTTATCCGTTTCCCCCCTCCGCATCACTACCATCTTCCTCCAGTGGCTCAGGTGCTGAGCCCATGCAGCTGGGGGGTATTCGCATCTCGACTAAGGAGAGGGAACGGAGAATCACCAACCGCCTCTGTCTCTATTGCGGTTCCGCTGGTCATTTTGTCATTTCATGTCCAGTAAAAGCCAGAGCTCATCAGTAAGCGGAGGGCTACTGGTGAGCGCTACTACTCAGGTCTCTCCTTCAAGATCCTGTACTACCTTGTCGGTCCATCTACGCTGGACCGGTTCGGCAGCTTCCTGCAGTGCCTTGATAGACTCTGGGGCGGAGGGCTGTTTTATGGACGAAGCCTGGGCTCGGGAACATGACATTCCTCTCAGACAGTTAGGGAGCCCACGGCCATGTTCGCCTTGGATGGTAGTCCTCTCCCCAGTATTCAGCGTGAAACGCTACCTTTAACCCTCACTGTCTCTGGTAATCATAGCGAAACCATTTCTTTTTTGATTTTTCGTTCACCTTTTTCACCTGTTGTTTTGGGCCATCCCTGGCTAGTGTGTCATAATCCTTCTATTAATTGGTCAAGTAATTCTATCCTCTCCTGGAACGTCTCTTGTCATGTGAAATGTTTAATGTCTGCTATCCCTCCTGTTTCTTCTGCCCCCTCTTCACAGGAGGAGCCTGGTGATTTGACAGGGGTGCCGGAGGAATATCATGATCTGCGCACGGTCTTCAGTCGGTCCAGGGCCACCTCCCTTCCTCCTCACCGGTCGTATGATTGTAGTATAGATCTCCTTCCGGGTACCACTCCCCCCCGGGGTAGACTATATTCTCTGTTGGCTCCCGAACGTAAGGCTCTCGAAGATTATTTGTCTGTAGCTCTCGACGCCGGTACCGTAGTCCCTTCCTCCTCTCCCGCCGGAGCGGGGTTTTTTTTTGTTAAGAAAAAGGACGGGACCCTGCGCCCCTGCGTGGATTATCGAGGGCTGAATGACATAACGGTTAAGAATCGTTATCCGCTTCCCCTTATGTCTTCAGCCTTCGAGATCCTGCAGGGAGCCAGGTTTTTCACTAAGTTGGACCTTCGTAACGCTTACCATCTCGTGCGCATCAGGGAGGGGGACGAGTGGAAAACGGCGTTTAACACTCCGTTAGGGCATTTTGAATACCGGGTTCTGCCATTCGGTCTCGCTAACGCTCCAGCAGTCTTTCAGGCATTAGTGAATGATGTACTGAGAGACATGCTGAACATCTTTGTTTTCGTTTACCTTGACGATATCCTGATTTTTTCACCGTCACTCCAGATTCATGTTCAGCACGTTCGACGTGTCCTCCAGCGCCTTTTAGAGAATTGTCTTTATGTGAAGGCTGAGAAGTGCGCTTTTCATGTCTCCTCCGTCACATTTCTCGGTTCTGTTATTTCCGCTGAAGGCATTCAGATGGATTCCGCTAAGGTCCAAGCTGTCAGTGATTGGCCCGTCCCTAAGTCACGTGTCGAGCTGCAGCGCTTTCTCGGTTTCGCGAATTTCTATCGTCGTTTCATTCGTAATTTCGGTCAGGTGGCAGCTCCTCTCACAGCCCTTACTTCTGTCAAGACGTGCTTTAAGTGGTCCGTTTCCGCCCAGGGAGCTTTTGATCTCCTCAAGAAGCGTTTTACATCCGCTCCTATCCTTGTTACACCTGACGTCTCTAGACAGTTCATTGTCGAGGTTGACGCGTCAGAGGTGGGCGTGGGAGCCATTCTGTCCCAGCGCTCCCATTCTGACGATAAGGTCCATCCTTGCGCGTATTTTTCTCATCGCCTGTCGCCGTCGGAACGTAACTATGATGTGGGAAACCGCGAACTGCTCGCCATCCGCTTAGCCCTAGGCGAATGGCGACAGTGGTTGGAGGGGGCGACCGTTCCTTTTGTCGTTTGGACTGACCATAAGAACCTTGAGTACATCCGTTCTGCCAAACGACTTAATGCGCGTCAGGCTCGTTGGGCGCTGTTTTTCGCTCGTTTCGAGTTCGTTATTTCTTATCGTCCGGGCTCAAAGAACACCAAGCCTGATGCTTTGTCCCGTCTCTTCAGTTCTTCAGTAGCCTCCACCGACCCCGAGGGATTCTCCCTGAGGGGCGTGTTGTCGGTTGACTGTCTGGGGAATTGAGAGGCAGGTAAAGCAAGCACTCACTCACACTCCGTCGCCGCGCGCTTGTCCTAGGAACCTTCTTTTCGTTCCCGTTCCTACTCGTCTGGCCGTTCTTCAGTGGGCTCACTCTGCCAAGTTAGCCGGCCATCCCGGCGTTCGGGGTACGCTTGCTTCTATTCGCCAGCGTTTCTGGTGGCCCACTCAGGAGCGTGACACGCGTCGTTTCGTGGCTGCTTGTTCGGACTGCGCGCAGACTAAGTCCGGTAACTCTCCTCCTGCCGGCCGTCTCAGACCGCTTTCCATTCCCTCTCGACCGTGGTCTCACATCGCCTTAGACTTTATTACCGGTCTTCCTTCGTCAGCGGGGAAGACTGTTATTCTAACGGTTGTCGATAGGTTCTCTAAGGCGGCTCATTTTATTCCCCTCGCTAAACTCCCTTCTGCTAAAGAGACGGCACAAATCATCATTGAGAATGTTTTCAGAATTCATGGCCTTCCGTCAGACGCCGTTTCGGACAGGGGTCCGCAATTCACGTCTCAATTTTGGAGGGAGTTTTGCCGTTTGATTGGGGCTTCCGTCAGTCTCTCTTCCGGTTTTCACCCCCAGTCTAACGGTCAAGCAGAACGGGCCAATCAGACGATTGGTCGCATCTTACGCAGTCTTTCTTTTCGAAACCCTGCGTCTTGGGCAGAACAGCTCCCCTGGGCAGAATACGCTCACAACTCGCTTCCTTCGTCTGCGACCGGGCTATCTCCTTTTCAGAGTAGCCTCGGTACCAGCCTCCTCTGTTCTCGTCCCAGCTCGCCGAGTCCAGCGTCCCCTCCGCTCAGGCTTTTGTCCAACGTTGTGAGCGCACCTGGAGGAGGGTCAGGTCTGCACTTTGCCGTTATAGGGCGCAGACTGTGAGAGCCGCTAATAAGCGTAGGACTAAGAGTCCTAGGTATTGTCGCGGTCAGAGAGTATGGCTCTCCACTCGTAACCTTCCCCTTATGACAGCTTCTCGCAAGTTGACCCCGCGGTTCATTGGTCCGTTCCGTATTTCTCAGGTCGTTAATCCTGTCGCAGTGCGACTTCTTCTTCCGCGACATCTTCGTCGCGTCCACCCGGTCTTCCATGTCTCCTGTGTCAAGCCTTTTCTTCGCGCCCCGTTCGTCTTCCCCCCGTCCTTGTCGAGGGCGCACCTATCTACAGGGTTCGGAAGATTATGGACATGCGTCCTCGGGGCCGTGGTCATCAGTACCTAGTGGATTGGGAGGGTTACGGTCCTGAGGAAAGGAGTTGGGTTCCATCTCGGGACGTGCTGGACCGTTCGCTGATCGATGATTTCCTCCGTTGCCGCCAGGTTTCCTCCTCGAGTGCGCCAGGAGGCGCTCGGTGAGTGGGGGTACTGTCATGTTATGTCTTGTCCCTGTGCTTTCCCTTCTCTTCGTTTCCGCCTGCTGGTCGTATTGGTTACTCTCTCTCTCTCTATCGTTCCGTTCCTGCTCCCAGCTGTTCCTCATTCTCCTAACGACCTCGTTTACTCTCTCACACCTGTCCCCTCTTTTGCCCTCTGATTAAGTCTCTATTTCTCTCTCTGTTTCTGCTTCTGTCCTTGTCGGATTCTTGTTTGCTTTGCCCTTGTCCCGTCCTGTCGTAATCTGCCTCTTCATCAGATGCTGCGTGTGAGCAGGTGTCTCTGTCCTCTACGGCCCGCGCCTACCCAGAGGGACCTGCAGTCGGTTGCCGCTAGCCCTGCAATTCTCCTCTACTACTAGAAGGAGGACTCTCCTGCAAAGATAGAGGATTTATGTTTTCCCTGTTTGGACATCTCCTGTAAAGATTGAGGATTTATGTTTTCCCTGTTTGGACATTAAAAGACTCTGTTTCTGTTGAATCGCTGTTGGGTCCTCACTCATCTGCATAACAATTATAAAGTTGTTGAGATCGTTGATTGCCATTGTGTCACTCAGCATACATATGACTATGCTCCTAAACAATAGACAGCATACAGACGAATACAGACGAACTCATCTTACAAATGTATTCAAGCTAGTTATGTTCATACATTTTCCTATGAGTTATTACATTTCATAATGCTTTCGATGCAGTCTAAGTGCTGTAAGATATCATGTAATATATCACTCATATAATGTGTTTTAACCTCAAAATGCTTCTGTTTCACAATATTTTGTTTCACTGGAGTAAACACACACACACATACGCACATGCACGAATGCACACAACCATAAATCATGAGCACAAGTTTCTGATTATCTGTCATGTCATTGCTTATTGTCGCTTCAGGGCTATACATTCAGAAAGTACTCATACCTCTTGACTTTTTCCACATGTTGTTGTGTGATTTATTTTTTTGTCAAGTATGTACACAAAATATTCTGTAATGTCAAAGTCGAAGAAAAATTCTGAAATGTTATTTTAATTAATGGAAAGTAAAACACAAATATGTTTTGATTAGATACATACAGTGCCTTGCAAAAGTATTCACCCCTCATGGCTTTTTTCCTATTTTGTTGCATTACTGTAATTTAAATGTATTTTTATTTGGATGTCATGTAATGGACCTACATAAAATAGTCAAAATTGGTGAAGTGAAATGAAAAAAATTAAAATGAAGAAAAAAAAACGGAAAAGTGGTGCATGCATATGTATTCCCCTTTGCTATGAAGCCGATAAATAAGATCTGGTGCAACCAATTACCTTCATAAGTTACATAATTAGTTAAATAAAGTCCACCTGTGTGCAATCTAAGTGTCACATGCGGAGATTGGAATATCTGTACATAGGACCACTTTAAGCCATACACTCCACAGATCTGGGCTTTATGGAAGAGTGGCCAGAAAAAAATAAGCAAACATGTTTGGTGTTCACCAAAAGGTATGTGGGAGACTCCCCAAACATTTGGAAGAAGGTACTCTGGTCCGATGAGATTAAAATGGAGCTTTTTGGCTATCAAGGAAAGCACTTTGTCTGGCTCAAACCCGACACCTCTCATCAACCCAAGAACACCATCCCCATAGTGAAGCATGGTGGTGGCAGCATCATGCTGTGGGGATGTTTTTCATCGGCAAGGACTGGGAAACTGGTCAGAATTGAAGAAATGATGGATGGTGCTAAATACAAGGAAAATCTTGAGGGAAACCTGTTTCAGTCTTCCAGAGATTTGAGACTGGGACAGAGGTTCACCTTCCAGCAGGACAGTGACCCTAAGCATACTACTAAAGCAACACTTGAATGGTTTAAGGGGAATAAAATGTCTTGGAATGGCCTAGTCATAGCCCAGACCTCAATCCAATTGAGAATCTCTGGTATGACTTAAAGATTCCTGTACACCAGCGGAACCCATCCAACTTGAAGGAGCTGGAGCAGTTTTGCTTTGAAGAATGGGCAAAAATCCCAGTGGCTAGACATACCAAGCTTATAGATACATACCCTAAGATACTTGCAGCTGTAATTGTTGCAAAAGGGGGCTCTACAAAGTATTGACTTTGGGGGGGGGTGAATAGTTATGCACGCTCAAGTTTTCCATTTTTGTTCTTCTAATTTCTGGTTTGTTTCACAATTTAAAAAATATTTTGCATCTTCAAAGTGGTAGGCATATTGAGTAAATCAAATGATACAACCATTGTATTCAACCCCCTGAGTCAATACATGTTAGAATCACCTTTGACAGTGATGACAGCTGTGAGTCTTTCTTGGTAAGTCTCTAAGAACTTTGCACACCTGGATTATACACATTTATTTTAAAAATTCGTCTTGGCAAGCAATTCCAGTGTATATTTGCCAATGTGTTTTACGTTATTGTCCTGCTGAAAGGTGAATTTGTCTACCGATATCTGTTGGAAAGTAGACTAAGACACAATAGATTTAGCCTGCGCTTAGCTCTATTGCGTAGACAATTCTGTATACCTTGCCGATGACAAGCATACCCAGAACATGATGCAGCCATCACTATGCTTGAAAATATGAAGCTGTAAATATGAAGCTGTGATGTGTTGTGTTTTTACCCCAAACCTAACTCTTTGTATTCAGGACCTAAAGTTGGCTTTGGTGCCTTATTGCAAACAGGATGCATGCTTTGGCATATTTTTTTTCTGTACAGGCTTCCTTCTTTACACTCTGTCATTTAAGTTAGAATTGTATGCAAAACATACTCATACAAATTACTACATCACACAAACATCAGTACACAAACATCACACCTTCCCAGACCCACTAGCCCCCACCCCTATCTCCAGCACCCATATCACTTTCTTCACATGGCCTCAACCTGCACCATTTTGTTTCTCTCAGTCTAACAGGCTCTTGAAAATTTCAGATACTAAAGAATTTGACCGTTGCATTGTGTGAACTATTGAGGATTGGTTGATTTCCAGTTTGAGTATATATTTTTTAAAGATACCTTACAAGAAGAGTATCGTACAACCCATCGAGTATCTCACTGCACCCTCATATGTTATGTCTTGAAATATACAGACAGAGGAATTAAAATTACATTTACAAAACATTGAAATACCTCTGACATCCATCTTTCTGACTCCGCCTGTAACTTTTGACCCCTTATTTTTTGTTGGCACAAAACTATCTCTATACTTCCATTCATTTGTATAGTTTAGCTTTGTTGTGGCAGAATCAGAATTCTTTAGGTAACATTGATAAAGAAGATGTTTTATCAATGTTCATAAGTATGCTTATGCGGAAAGTTACTTGGGACTCAGAGAGGGGAGAGGTCAGGTTTGTCTTATCTGTGAATGTGTCTGTAACTATTCCTATTTTCCACCATAATTTGCAAATAAATTCATAAAAAATCCTACTATGTGATTTTCTGGATTTCTTTTCTCATTTTGTCTGTCATAGTTGAAGTGTTCCTATGATGAAAATTACAGGCCTCTCTCATCTTTTAAGTTGGAGAACTTGGACAATTGGTGGCTGACTAAATACTTTTTTGCCCCACTGTATGCCATTGGATGAGGTAATGTTTTGGTCCTAAGTGGTACCAAGAACGAGAAGTAGAACGTCATCTAAGAGGGCAAACTGAACGATAATTTATAGCTAATGCTGTCTGGCTATATGATACTCCTTTTTCTGGTAAAAGGTTCTTTGTGTAATGTTCCTAAGATCTGTTATTTGTCATGTTTTGAGTATTGATGGGTGTGTCTTGGCTATAAATGATACTAAGAACTGTTTTGTAAGCACTCTCAGATAATGAATTTATAGACACTGAATTGATCTGAGAGTCACAGGGTTATGGTGAAGCTCATATAATTAAAGATGGACTTTATAATAACTCTTAATTGCTCTCTCGTGATTTGGTAATACAGGAAATTTACATGACACCTTCTGATGAGTCCCGTGACACAAAATGCAGAACGCCATCATGTTTGTGAAAGTCTCATCTTACCATAGTTTGGTCATACTAGTGTGTAGGCGAAACCGTTCGGAAGGTGGCAGATCAGCGCTACTAACTTCAGACTAGTCCCCTGGGGCTTGTGGTGGTCGATATTCTGAATATTTCATGGTCTGACAAACAGATGCATTGGACTGAGGCGCATCCCATGCAAAAAACATATCTCTAGATTAAACGGACAAATTGTTATTATTATGATTTTTTTTCTACTTTTACCCATTTTCTCCCTATTTTCGTGATATCCAATTGCTAGTTACAGTCTTGTCCCATCGCTGCAAATCCCCTACAGACTCCCCTACAGACTCGGGAGAGGCAAAGGTCGAGAGCCATACATCCTCCGAAACACAAACCTGCCAAGCTACACTGCTTCTTGATACACTTCCTGCTTAACCCGGAAGCCAGCCTCACCAATGTGTTGGAGGACACCGTCCAGCTGGCGATTTTCATAGGGATTTTTTTTATTGTGTTACTTAGACTGACGCACACTTAAAGATTTTAACACAGAACTCTATAAAAGGAACAAGACACATGCAGATTTTATGTTTTCAAATTGCAAAGTGTACCAGAGTAACATTGTCTCAATGCCTACACTATTTGACATTGCTCTATGTTTTGATGTCTCAATGATTCACCACTTGTGTTTCTGACAATTTGCTTTGATCTTCTACCTGTCTGACTGCAGTCTGCTTTGACAACAGCACAGAGTTGTAGAGAGTCATAGTATTGAAGTAGTTCACTTATCAACCTGGTATGTTAACCGATGACATATCACATTTTGAAAATGAACATTAAACATTTATGGCATCAGTAAAACTGCCTGATCCAGCACTTTGGTGAATACCATAGTACTGGCAGAGAGAGGAGGTTGAGCAGGAAGTTACTTTACCGTTAGTGATGGTTGGGCTCGGAGGGTGTAGCTCTAGCTGTGTGTTCACCATGGAACTCTGCATTAGAGGAAAACACACGCATGCAAGCGCACGAGCACACACACCCGCACATACACTGCCCAGAGTGGATAAAAGTGAACACAGCATTTGGATGGCAGAAGAGAGAGGGTAACCAATGAATCAGAGGTGTTACCATTAGCATGCAGGGAGAGTGGCCATGCACAACTTTGTCACTCCAAGATCCTGTTATTCCAAGGCAGTGACTCTCGAAAAGATGCTATTGTCAGTTAATGGACTTGAAAGGGCCAGAGACCACAGAGGGTCTGGATATACAGAGGCTGCGAGTTGGGAGAAAAGGGAGCTTTTACACAGTGCATGCCAGATTCTCCAGCTGCACTGACTGGAACAGACAGGCTCTTCTCTCGTCTCTCTCCTGTAGCTATACACAGCAAATTACACCACACACACTGATACACACCGATACACTCGGCCTCCAACACCACACTCAATGACACACTGGCCTCCAAACCAACACAGACTGATACAGTGGCCTCCAAACCAACGCACACTGATACACTGGAATCCAAACCAACAGATTGTGATACACTGGCCTCCAAACCATAAAACATTGATACACTGGCCTCCAAACCAACACACATTGATACACTGGCCTCCAAACAAAAACACACTGATACACTGTCCTCCAAAACCAACACACATTTATACACTGGCCTCCAAACAAAAACACACTGATACACTGGCCTCCAAACCAACACACATTGATACACTGGTCTCCAAACCAACACACATTGATACACTGGCTTCCAAACCAACACACATTGATACACAGGCCTCCAAACCAACACTTTGCGATACACTGGCCTCCAAATAACACACATTGATACACTGGCCTCCAAATAACACACATTGATACACTGGCCTCCAAACCAGAACACACTGATAGACTGGCCTCCAACCAACACACACTAATACACTGGCATCCAAACACTAGCCACCACCACGACTACCACACAAACTGATACACTGGCCTCAAATCCAAAACATCAGTCAATTTGCAGTCTGTGCTCTGTCTAGCTACGTACATCTTATCAGGCCTGAAAGCCAAACATTTACATTACATTTACATTTAAGTCATTTAGCAGACGCTCTTATCCAGAGCGACTTACAAATTGGTGCTTTCACCTTATGACATCCAGTGGAACAGCCACTTTACAATAGTGCATCTAGGTCTTTTAAGGGGGGTGAGAAGGATTACTTTATCCTATCCTAGGTATTCCTTAAAGAGGTGGGGTTTCAGGTGTCTCCGGAAGGTGGTGATTGACTCCGCTGTCCTGGCGTCGTGAGGGAGTTTGTTCCACCATTGGGGGGCCAGAGCAGCGAACAGTTTTGACTGGGCTGAGCGGGAACTGTACTTCCTCAGTGGTAGGGAGGCGAGCAGGCCAGAGGTGGATGAACGCAGTGCCCTTGTTTGGGTGTAGGGCCTGATCAGAGCCTGGAGGTACTGAGGTGCCGTTCCCCTCACAGCTCCGTAGGCAAGCACCATGGTCTTGTAGCGGATGCGAGCTTCAACTGGAAGCCAGTGGAGAGAGCGGAGGAGCGGGGTGACGTGAGAGAACTTGGGAAGGTTGAACACCAGACGAACACCAGACGAACACCAGACGAACACCAGACGGGCTGCTCTTTATCACCTATGTCTGATTTTCTGATTTTCTCAGAAGCAAATCTCTCTCTTACTATCTTTCTCCCTCTCACACACCCCTCTCTCTCTCTCTCTCTCTCTCTCTCTGTGATATATGTGTTTATTAAACTCTCTCTGAGAAACAACGCCACAGCCACAAATATAGACTGTCACCATACATTTCTGCAAAATCTCTCTCTCTCTCTCGCTCTCTGTCAAGATAGTGCAGAGCCAGCATGTTTGTTATGGCTAGTCCTCACTCTGCTGGTCACAGGATCCACAGAGCCAATAGACCGGTGGTACAGGTGAAACATGAGATCCGCCCCCCCTCAGACAAAACTCACCCAGGCAAAGTCACCTGAAGGACTGTTTCTCCTTTTAATTTAGTTTTATTTCACCTTTATTGAACCAGGTTGGCCAGATGAGAACACGTTCTCATATACAACTGCGACCTGGACAAGATAAAGCAAAGCAGTGCGACAAAAACAACAACACAGTGTTACATATAAACAAACATACAGTCAATAGAAAATAAAAATATCAAAATCTATGTACAGTGTCTGCAAATGTAGAATAGTAGGGAGGTAGTCAATAAATAGGCCATAGAGGGGTTAATAATTACAGTTTAGCATTGATACTGGAGTGATAGACGTGCAGATGATGATGTGCAAGTAGAGCTACTGGGGTGCAAAAGAGCATAAGGGTAAGTAATAATATGGGGATGAGGTAGTTGAGTGTGCTATTTACAGATTGGCTGTGTACAGATACAGTGATTGTTAAACTGCTCTGACAGCTGATGCTTAAATTTAGAGAGGGAGATATAAGACTCCAGCTTCAGTGATTTTTGCAATTTGTTCCAGTCATTGGCAGCAGAGAACTGGAAGGAAAGGCGGCTAAAGTAAGTGTTGGATTTGGGGATGACCAGTGCAATATATATCCTAGAGCACGTACTACAGGTGGGTGTTGCTATGGTGACTAGTGAGCTGAGAAAAGGTGGGATTTTACCTGGCAAAAACTTATAGATGACCTGGAGCCAGTGGGTTTGGCGACGGATATGTAGTGAGGCCCAGCCAACAATAGCATACAGGTCGCAGTGGTGGGTAGTATATGGGGCTTTGGTGACAAAATGGGTGGCACTGTGATAGACTACATCCAGTTTGCTGAGTAGGGTGTTGGGGGCTATTTTATAAATGACATGGCTGAAGTCAAGGATCGGTAGGATTGTCCGTTTTACGAGGGTATGTTTGGCAACGTGAGTGAAGGAGGCTTTGTTGCGAAATAGGAAGCCAGCTAGATTTAATTTTATATTGGAGATGCTTAATGTGAGTCTGGGAAGGAGAGTTTACAGTCTAACCAGTAGTGGTTAGTTGTCCACATATTCAGTGGACAGAACCGTCCAGAGTAGTGATGCTAGTCGGGCGGGAGGGTGCGGGCCGCAATCGTTTGAAGAGCATGCACTTAGTTTTACTAGCATTTAAAAGCAGTTGGAGGCAACAAAAGGAGTGTTGTATGGCGTTGAACCTCATTTGGAGGTTTGTTAGCACAGTGTCCCAAGAAGGGCAGATGTATACAGAATGGTGTCGTCTACCTAGAGGTGGATCAGAGAATCAACACAGCAAGAGTGAAATCATTGATATATACAGAGAAGAGAGTCGGCCCGAGAATTGAACCCTGTGGCACCCCCATAGAGACTGCCAGAGGTCAGGACAGCAGGCCCTCCGATTTGACACACTTAACTCTATCAGAGAAGTAGTTGGTGAACCAGGCGAGGCAGTCATTTGAGAAGCCAAGGCTATTGAGTCTGCCGATAAGAATGCGATGATTGACAGAGTCAAAAGCCTTGGCCATGATGATGAAGACGGCTGCACAGTACTGAGGTGCACCCATGACCAGCTCGGAAACCAGATTGCATAGTGGAGCAGGTACGGTGGGATTCGAAATGGTCGGTGATCTGTTTGTTAACTTGGCTTTCAAAGATTTTAGGAGGACAGGGAAGGATGGATTTAGGTCTATAACAGTTTGGGTCTCGAGTTTCTCCTCCTTTGAAGAGGGGGATGACTGCGGCTGCTTTCCAATCTTTGGGGATCTCAGATGATACGAAAGAGAGGTTGAATAGGCTAGTAATAGGGTTTGCAGCATTTTCAGCTGATAATTTCAGAAAGAGATGGTCCAGATTGTCTAGCCCAGCTGATTTGTAGGGATCCAGATTTTGCAGCTCTTTCAGAACATCAGCTGTCTGGATTTGTGTGAAAGAGAAGCAGGGGAGCTTGGGCAAGTTGCTGCAGGGGGTGCTGAGATGTTGGCCATGGTAAGGATAAACAGGTGGAAAGCATGGCCAGCCATAGAAAAAATGCTTATTGAAATTAACGATTATCGCAGATATATTGGTGGTGACAGTGTTTCCTATCATCAGTGCTGTGGGTAGCTGGGAGGAGGTGATCTTATTCTCCATGGACAATTTATTTTGGAATTAGTGCTACAGGAAGCAATTTTCTGTTTGAAAAAGCTAGCCTTAGCTTTCCTAACTGACTGAGTATATTGGTTCCTGACTTCCTTGAAAAGTTGCATATCGTGGGGGCTATTCGATGCTAATGCAAAATGCCACAGGATGTTTTTGTGCTGGTCAAGGGCAGTCAAGTCTGGGGTGAAGCAATGCGTATATCTGTTCTTAGTTATACATTTTTTGAATGGGGCATGTTTATTTAAGATGGAGAAGAAAACACTTTTGAAGACCAAACAGGCATCCTCTACTGACGGGATGAGGTCAATATCTTTCCAGGATACCTGGGCCAGGTCGATTAGAAAGGCCTGCTCGCTGAAGTGTTTTAGGCAGCGTTTTGACAGTGATGAGGGCTGGTCGTTTGGCTGCGGACCCATAACGCACGCAGGCAATGAGGCAGTGATAGCTGAGATCCTGGTTGAAGACAGCGGAGGTGTATTTAGAGGGCAAGATGGTCGGGATGATATCTAAGAGGGTGCCCATTACAGATTTAGGGTTGTACCTGGTAGGTTCCATGATAATTTGTGTGAGATTGAAGGCATCTAGCTTAGATTGTAGGACCTGGGTGTTAAGCATGTCCCAGTTTAGGTCACCTAACAGTACGAACTCTGAAGATAGATGGGCGGCGATTCACATATGGTGTCCAAGGCATAGCTGGGGGCTGAAGGGGGTCTATAACAAGCGGCAAAAGTGAGAGACTTGTTTCTGGAAAAGTATTTTTTTTTAAGTAGAAGCTCAAATTGTTTGGGCACAGACCTGGATAGTATGACAGGACTCTGCAGGCCTCAGTAGATTGCAACTCCTTCGACTTTGGCAGTTCTATCTTGTCTGAAAATGTTATAGTTAGGGTTGGAAATTGCAGGATTTTAGGTGGCCTTCCTAAGTCAGGATTCAGACACGGCTAGGACATCCGAGTTGGCAGATGAATTAAGCAGTGAATTAAACAAACTTAGGGAGGCTTCTAATGTTAACATGCATGAAACCAAGGCTTTTATGGTTACGTAAGTCAACAAATGAGAGCGCCTGGGGAATGGGAGTGATGCTGGGGGCTGCAGGGCCTGGGTTAACCTCTACATCACCAGAGGAACAGAGGAGGAGTAGTATAAGGGTACGGCTAAAGGCTATAGGAACTGGTTGTCTACTGCATTCGGAACAGAGAGTAAAAGGAGCAGATTTCTGGGCATGGAAGAATAGATTCAAGGCATAATGTACAGACAAGGAAGGGTATGGTAGGATGTGAGTATAGTGGAGGTAAGCCTAGGCGTTGAGTGACGATGAGAGAGGTTTTGTCTCTAGAGGCACCATTTAAGCCAAGTGAGGTCACCACATGTGTGGGGGATGGAGCAAAACGGCTAGCTAAGGCATATTGAGCAGGATGCTCTACAGTGAAATAAGACAAAAATCACTAACCAAAAGAGCAATAGACAAGGCATATTGACATTAGGGAGAGGCATGTGTAGCCGAGTGATCATAGGATCCAGTGAGTAGCTAGGCGAGCTGGAGGCACAGAGATTCAGACAGCTAGCAGGCCGGGGCTAGCAGGCTAGCAGATGGGCCTCAGAGGGACGTCGCAATGGAAGAGCCTGTTGAAACCCCCTCGGATGGTTACGTCGGCAGACTAGTCGAGATTGATCCGTGGGGCTCTGTGTCAGCAGCAAAGGGTCCAGGCCAATTGGCAAAAGAGGTATTGAAGCCCAGGAATTGTCTGATGGATCTCTTCAGCTAGCTGGGAGATGGGCCTAGCTCCAGGCTAACTCCTGCCCCTCTTTCCCCCCTTTCTCTGTCTCTCTCTCAGTCACCCATTCATTTTCCCCCTTATGTCTTTCAAAGACTTTTAGCTTATAGGCTCACAGATCTTACATAAAAATGTAGAGAACCTTTTAGTGGATAAATCCATAATATGACCTTTTAAATGTGTCTATCCTAACCTCTGAACACTTACATGATTATCGACTTGCAATGAAAGCTCACAGACATCTCTGTGAAAAAATAGACTTAGTTACAGCCGCTGTATTGGTCCCAGATACAAAATGTAGTCTGGTTGGGTATTAGAGATGGTCAGGTTTGCCTCATGCAGTAAGGGTCTGTATACATTACAGAAAGAGGCCTTTGGAGCAGCTTTCCTTTGGCTACAAAGACTTCAGTGTATATGAACAGTGAAGAGAAGGAAGGGGGCGGGGGTACAGCCTGGCTACTGGGGAACCTAAGACTCACAGAGAGGCTTTAAATCATAATTAATAGGTTTAACAGCATTCTTGAAGATACAGTAGTGCTGAAATAGGAGGTACCCCCCGTTTAAGATCAGTTTAAAAGCCAATCAGCTTTTGACTGAGTGAAGGGGCCACCAAAAGTACTAGAGAGAAAGGGAGAAAAGGAGGAGAGGAACGGCTCAACTTAGTGGTGGCCGGCTGTAAGGCCTATGTGTGATTGGTTGGTAGAGAAGGGTATAGGAGGGTAGAAGGGTATTGGACAGGGGCCAAACAAGTGCCCACGCAGATCAGATGGCAGGTGACGGTAGTCCAAGCGTGCATGGGCACAAGGCCTCTTTGTGAGGCCCTAGTGCTGGTCCACAGGAACCCCTCACCTTGGAAATGGACACCCAGAGGTACGTGAAGGGTCGTTACGCCAGGGGAGCAAATACAGCCACTGGCATGGGCTGGTCTCTGTGAGGTGTGTGTGCGTGCATGTGTCCAGCCTGGACGGACACAGCCTGCTCTGGCCCTGTGCATACCTGTAGCCATCTGATCAATCAGGCCTTGTCTAACGTGCTCTAAGGAGCGGAGTGAAGCTGGCCAACTGCCAAGACACCCTGAGCAAACAACCCAGCAATGGGAACAGCCGTATTAATGCCTAGCTCATATTTCTGTAACGTAAGCATTATGCATGGATGTCGTTATGTGCATGTGTATTTGTGAGCGAGTGTGTCTAAAGCAAAACCTGCTTTTGAAAAAGTATATCCATTGGACGGCCGCATTAGCCAGAGGGGCTAGGAGAGCAAGTCTTTTCTGAAGGTCAAATTTCAGGGTCCTATTGCTTTGGTCATTTACAGAACCATATGTGGATTGGATCTCCAGTCATGGGAGAGGCCTTGTTAATGGGTTATTGGTTTACATTGATGTCTGGACTGCAGCACATTTAGGGTTCAAAGACTGGGCAGGATGAGCTGAAACTACCCCAGGACTCAACTCACCAGACACCCAATTACTGTGAACACACACATAGATGCACACACACACAGCTATCATCTTCATACAACCCTTCATTCCCTAAGGTTAAACCAAGAGGCATAAACTTGTAGGAATACACAGGGGAAATGTGAACACACATACTATAGCTCCTCTTTGTTTGTCTTTAAACCAGTCAGATTTACAGCTCCATGCTGGCTGTGCTTTGGCACAGAGCCAGAGAGGAGGCACAGCGAGATCCCCCCCAAACAAATCAAAGAGAGCGAGACTAACCCAGACCTGTTTGATTCAGCACCAACTTCCCCCTGTCAGAAAGATGCCGCTCTGAGACACAAATCCAATCAAGAGCCCTTACTGAAAGCATGAGGGAGCGAGAGACAAAGAAAATGAAAGACAGCGAGAGAGAAACAGAGAGAGAGAGAGAAAGAAAGAGAGAGAAAGAGAGAGAGAGAAAGAGAGAGAAAGGTAGAGGAATGAATGAATATCCTTAGAAAATGCAGCGTAAAAGCACGGCAGCATAGCTCTCAGCTGTGGTCAGACAATGAATAGAGCTCTTTCGTATCCTCACATTGATTGAAGTGCAGATAGATGCTTTCTGAAGGCTACAGTGGCCATACAATACCAAGATAACTGGCTGAAGGAATGAGAAATGAGCAGCTGCCTGGCATGGGCTCATTGTTCTCCTCCCTAACACACTCAGTGGTGAGTGTGTATGTGAGCATGTGTGTGAGAGAAAGAGAGAGAGACTTTCTCCTTTGTGTCTGTGCTGTCATGAGTCTCAGACTGCCAGACGTAAGCCTGTCTGTGCTAGTGTAGCCTAGCGCACGCTGCTTTACTGGCGTCTACTCATCCATTCCACAGGCACTGCCTCAGCCTATCCTACTCTCTTCTTATACACACACACACATACACACACTATACATGCTCATCAAGTGCTGATAATGAAAAAAACTACACTATCTCGCCACAAAATCTACAAACAAAGGAGAGTGTTTCCAGGCTGAAAGCAGAGAAAAAAAGCCCCAGACAAAGAGGTGTCTGCTGGGCAAAGAGAGATGCACAGCCTCACCTTGAGCCGGTTCCAACCTGGAGGAGGCCAGTAATCCAAAGGTAACCCCCAAGAGCAGAGTCCACATCTTGGTTTTAGCGTCTGGCGATGGCGGGGTGAGTTACTGGATGAGTAGGAAGTGTGTATGGTCTCTCCAGTTATCCTATCTTCTCTGTGTCAGGAGTGAGTGTGTGTGTGTGTGTGTGTGTGAGTGAGTGTGTGTGTGTGAGAGAGAGATGAAGAGAGAGAGAGGGAAAGTCCGGTCCTCTAAAGGGAGTGGGTGTCTGGTAGCTATTGGAGCTGAGACAGACTTTGCCCAACTTTTTTCTATTCTCTGCGAGAGAGGGTTTCTGAGCCTTGTGACAGGCAGAATGGGGAAGAGGGTGGTGCATGTGTGTACACACCCTTCTGCCTCTCACTCTCTTGCTCCCTCCCACCCTACCTTGCGCAGCCTCTCTCTCCATTTTTTCTTTCTCAATCACTCTTTTTTTCTCTTTTCTGTCACTGTCTGCTTCTTCAGTTTTTTATTAGCTTGGAAGGTGCCCCTCTCTTGTGTTTTGCTAACTATCCTCTTTTCTCTCCCCCTTCTATCCCTGTTCTACCTTTCTCTCATTCTGTCTATGACAGGAACAGTTGCTGAGAGCGCATCTGGTCTTTTGTTTTCTCCCTGCTCTGCTTTCAATGAATATCCTCCTCCCCTCTCCTCTGTCAAAAAAAAGCCCCCCCCTCCAATCTCAACAACCAGAATGGTATATTGAGTGCCACTATGTTATCGGATTAAATATAGATCACTTCTACTCTTACTAGGGGCTTTATTTCAAGCCCCCTACCTATCCTAGTCTCTTTTCACTGGTAGGTGAACTGGAGGTATTTCAGCCATATTCATATTGCTTTCACCTACAGTAGCTAAGTCCTATAGATCAGTGGTCAATGAGAATTCAAGGAGAGCCTAATGAGACAGAACCATGAACTGACTGACTACATAAGCATGAAGGAAACTACATTGATGTTCATGAAGATTTTTTCCAGCTCTAGTCTCAGCTGTGAAGGGCCAAAAATAGCTTTGACCTCTTGTTAGATGGAATTTAGATGGCATCTATGCGATGATTAAGGAAGCTGTCAATGGGAGTAATAGTATCACTATGTTCATATTTAGCTTCTAACTGAAAAGACCCAGGTTTTTTCAGATCTAAAGATAAGAAATCAGACAAAATCTTTGTTCATGTTCAAGTCCTTGGTCCTTTCAGTTCTAAAGGAAAGTACTCTGGCAAAATCTTTGTACATTTCCAAGTAAGTACCTACAGCAGGTCAACAACATGAAAGGTGGAGGCCTATTGTAGTTGTCTTGTTTTCTGCTTCTCAGCCAAACACGTATAGAGACTGCTGTAATGGCCCAGCCGATCATTTCCAGTAATCCATTGCACCTTTCAAGATAATCAACTAAGCACGTGTATATAAAGTAGGTTATATGAAACACCTTGAAAATGTGATTCTACATTCATATGAGGTACATTCCCCTGTGTATTTATTTGGACAGTGAAAATAAAATGTTTAATTTGGCTCTATACTACAGCATTTTGGATTTGAGATCAAATGTTTTATATGTGGCGACAGTACAGAATGTCACCTTTTATTTTAGGGTATTTTCATACATATATGTTTAGAAATGAATGCAAATGATGTATCTAGACGACCTATTGAATGTGTCATAAGTGTTGATACAAATGTATTTATAGTGGGGCGGCAGGGTAGCCTAGTGGTTAGAGCGTTGGACTAGTAACCGGAAGGTTGCAAGTAGGGGGCTTGAATCCCCCGAGCTGACAACCTGTCGTTCTACCCCTGAACAGGCAGTTAACCCACTGTTCCTAGGCCATCATTGAAAATAAGAATTTGTTCTTAACTGACTTGCCTAGTTAAATAAAATAATACTTAAAAATAGTGTATTAAATATAGTAAAATGTTTAGTATTTGATCCCATATTCCTAGCATACAATGACTACATCAAGCTTGTGACTCACAAACTTGTTGGATGCATTTGCAGTTTGTTTTGGTTGTGCTTCAGATTATGTTGTGCCCAATAGAAATTAACGGTATATTATGTATCGTGTGATTTTGGAGTCACTTTTATTGTAAATAAGAATAGAATATGTTTCTGAACACTTCTACATTAATGTGGATGCTGCCATGATTACAGATAATCATTACTGAATCATGAATTATGTTGAGTGAGAAAGTTACAGATGCACAAAGATCATGCCCCCAAAACATGCTAATCTCTCACCATTACCAATAACGTTGGAGGGTAGCATTTTAGGTGAGGTATGATTTGTTATATCTCTATTCGTTTATCCTATATACAATACATCATCTATCTATGTGAGGCAATAGAGGGAACGAGTGAGAAATAAACCACTGTGTTCAGTTCATTATGGGAGAGATAAAGAGAGCATTGTTATGGCTTATCTTTATCACACCAAATAAAATATGATGGTACAGAGAAATATGGCTGGAACTCCCACCATCTTGATGACAGCTCTAGAGGATTGGCCATGTTACAGTGAGAGGAAACAGTGTGGGAGTGTTGTGAATGGCAAATCGCCCTCTAGGTATTTGCTGTGTAAAAACAGACACATCTCAACATCAACTGTTCAGAGGAGACTGCGTAAATCAGGCCTTCATGGTGGAACAGTGGAACGGAATGAAAAAAAATATTGATTTGAAAATAATTCCCGTTCCAACCCCTGGATGTAATACACAAGAAGATGATGTGAGAGAGTGAATAACGTGTGATTAATGATGGGATGAACTTGAGTGACATACTGTGCTGTAGGTTAAAGAGGAACTAGCATAAACCACAGTGACTAAAGCAGTCTCCATCCGTCTCCTCCACTCCCTCTTTCTCTGTATCATACTTTACCTCACACTTCCTCAACATGTTATTTCCTGTTCAGCCGTTGGCATGGCAACACATTTTTGTTTGTTTTCTCTGGTAATGACAGGGTACAAAGCAAAAGCAGATAACGAGACGCCCACATGCCCACACAACACACTCATTTGTATTATCATCAAAAGAGCTGGAGGTAATGAAAGTGCACTTACACGCATGAAAAGACTCCCAGGACTGGAGTTAAGACAAATAATTATGAAGATTAAATATACAATCTGTATAAACTAGCATGTAGTGTTGAATATGTATCAGAGATAGAGAGAGACAGAAACAGAGACAAAGAGGGAGAGCAAGCTAGGCTGAGCTCTAGACCACCAAGCCTAGTTAAGTTACCCTCCAGAGAACAATGGCTGTCCTAGTTTCTTTCTGTGGGGAGACAACAGTGACCCACACGGAAAAGACGGTCCTGTCCTTCATGGGCGCGCTGGGCCTTTTGTGTCATATTTGCTGTTGTCGACTAAGGTCTTTTAAAGCACTTAGGCACACAGCGACTGTCATGGCCAACTGTAGCAGAGACAAAAATGTCGGACAAAATGTCAACAGCGTAGCACAATGGAATACTTCAGACGCTCAAACAGCAAACCATTTCACTTGTGCTTACCTGTTTCTTAGTCAAAAGTACACAGGAACTTGCTCAAGAGTGAACATGGCCTTTGACTGAGAGGATAATATTTATTTAAAAGGGGTCAGTTTCATTTCATTGATGTCTGGGATATAAACCCTTAAGGAATAATGAGAGACAGGTTGACAGACAGCCAGTCAATAGAACTAGAGAGAGAGAACACAGAGAGCGATATAGGAGGGAGAAGCAGACAATCAGAGACAAAGAAAAAAGTATTGAGCTGTCTGTGAGCATTCTCAATAATTGAACCAATAGCCCAACAAATCCAACTTGGTTCTGTTCTGGTTCTCCACATGACGTAAGTATGAGTAGAATACGAGCACAGGAGGTTAACTGGTGTGTGCAGGCGAGCCTAAACCCACAAAATGTACTGGCTGAGTCAGCCAGTACACACCCAGTAAGAGTTTCCACCGCTCTCATTGGTTTGCTCACAAGCACGCACACGCACGCACACACACAGACACAGACAGACACACACACCCACCCACCCACCCTCGTGGTCAAAACTGTTTGTGGTAACGGCCTGGCCGACTAATGGCACTTCCTCAGCATTCTTCTCCAGCAACGTGCCTTTTTCCCTTGGAGCAGCGCATTGAGAGGAATGTGGCTTGACACGATTGCAAGATGTCCATATATGTGCAGAGGGATGAGAAAGCTGGTTTCAAAAATCATTAAACTATGAGGGCAAAGACTCTGGTGAGGATGAACTGTAAGTTAGAGTTGGAGTAGTGGACTATATCTCTGTCACATTGTCAGTAGTGTATGGGCAGATGACATTCGCCCTTGTGGTGATTTAAACAGGCTACTCATACCCGTGCTTCTACACCTGCCTTGCTTGCTGTTAGGGGTTTTAGGCTGGGTTTCTGTATAGCACTTTGATATATCAGCTGATGTAAGAAGGGCTATATAAATACATTTGATTTGATTAAACAGTTATCAGTTAATCGGTTAGAGGGAATAAGTAAGGAGGACATGACCTAGACAAGCCTCAGTGAGATCAACTCTTTAGAAAATACCATCAAGAGCTCGGATTCTGTTATATCTAAAAACCATCAAAGCAAACTTATCATTTGATCTGTATTTTCTCTTTCTGGTAAAAATGTGAGCTTTAAGGACGATGGTGAGGAAATGGAACCATGTTGGTTGCAGTGGTGCAGTTTCCTGTGGGGATTGGTTAACCTCTCTCTACAACCACTTAAACATGATGTGATGTTTACAGCATGAGCCAGAATGGTGTGTGTGTGTGTGTATCTGTGAGTGTATGTGCGTACCTCTGTGTATGTATATGTGTGTATATGTGTGTGTGTGGACATGCGGCCCTCTGTCTCTGTGTGTGTGTACCTCTGTGTGTGAGAATGGGATAGGTCAACCTACCTCACCCCTGCTCAGTTGACGCAGAAGGGTCAGAGCCAGAATGAACCGACTGGGCAGAGCATCATGGGAGCATGACTGGGCTGCTTCAAAAAGCCTGGCTTTGCTCTACAATAAACAGAGAGAGCGAGGGGCTTGGCTGGTGTTTGGGTGACGGGACAGTTCGGTTCGGGCAGCCAGGTGAGTCTCCTGTATGACCAGCTTGAATGTCCCGGTGTCATTCACCTCTGGGTCATACAGTACATACTCAGAGGAAAACAAAGAAAGTCACTTACTGTTACACTCCTATTTGATGCACAGGTGAACCAATCGCAACAATATTTGGGCACAATGTGCTTTTGTCAGACTTAGTGAGTCATGACAGGTAAGCCCACAGGTGCAGTGGTATAGCGCTTAAATGCCACTGTACCTTTGGTGCCACCAAACCAGAACCCCTCCCATCCACTACCAATGAATAAGGAAATGGTATGGTTGAGGGGACTGTTCAAAGAAATTACTAAGAAGGGACACACCAATATAGAAAGGGAAGAGTTTTCTTTTAAAGGAAGCAGAAGTAGTGAGGGGAGGGCAGAGGAAATCCTGTCCACAATGGTTAAATAAACGTGAGCGTGAGTGTGAATGGGAGTCGGCCTTTTACCAAGTCTGATGATCATTCACAAAGCCTGCTCATCCAGAGGAGTCTGTGTGTGTGTGTGTGTGTGTGTGTGTGTGTGTGTGTGTGTGTGTGTGTGTGTGTGTGTGTGTGTGTGTGTGTGTGTGTGTGTGTGTGTGTGTGTGTGAGACAGACAGACAGACAGACAGAGCGAGCTGGCTACAAAAGATGTCTAAGCAAACAGTATGAAAACAAAAACAATATAGGCAATATCACTCGTTGGATTAGCTCTATATGTATGGACACGACTCTAGCAAATTTGAAATATTACATTTTTTTTTACTCATAAATGCGTTCTTTCATATTGTTTTCTGTGGCAACTGTGGTATGTAAGATTGAAAAAGTTGCCTACTCGTCAACAATGACTATTAATTACGAGGAGATTGCATATCAAACACTAGGCTAGGATCTAGCTAAATAGTTTGTTGCTAGCAAACCTGCCAATATTACAATGAACTGTTCCGTTGTCTGGTTTTAATGGCTTCTGATATTATAGGTTTGTATAAACGTAGCGTGGGCATCCTGACATTCTAGGTTTGTATAAACCTAACGTGGGCCTCCTGATATTATAGGTTTGTATAAACGTAGCGTGGGCATCCTGATATTATAGGTTTATTTATATCTAGCATGGGCCTCCTGATATTATAGGGTTATATAAACCTAGCGTGGGCCTCCTGATATTATAGGTTTATTTATACCTAGCGTGTGCCTCCTGATATTATAGGTTTATTTATACCTAGCATGGGCCTCCTGATATTATAGGGTTATATAAACCTAGCGTGGGCCTCCTGATATTATAGGTTTATTTATACCTAGCGTGGGCCTCCTGATATTATAGGTTTATTTATACCTAGCGTGTGCCTCCTGATATTATAGGGTTATATAAACCTAGCGTGGGCCTCCTGATATTATAGCTTTATATAAACCTAGCATGGGCCTCCTGATATTATAGGTTTGTATAAACGTAGCGTGGGCATCCTGATATTATAGGGTTATATAAACCTAGCGTGGGCATCCTGATATTATAGGTTTATTTATACCTAGCGTGTGCCTCCTGATATTATAGGGTTATATAAACCTAGCGTGGGCCTCCTGATATTATAGCTTTATATAAACCTAGCATGGGCCTCCTGATATTATAGGTTTGTATAAACGTAGCGTGGGCATCCTGATATTATAGGGTTAAATAAACCTAGCTTGGGCCTCCTGATATTATAGGGTTATATACACCTAGTGTGGACCTCTGATATTATAGGGTTATATAAACCTAGCGTGGGCCACCTGATATTATAGGTTTATATAAACCTAGCATGGGCCTCCTGATATTATAGGTTTATATAAACCTAGCGTGTGCCTCCTGATATTATAGGTTTATATAAACCTAGCGTGGGCCTCCTGATATTATAGCTTTATATAAACCTAGCGTGTGCCTCCTGATATTATAGGTTTATATAAACCTAGTGTGGGTCTCCTGATATTATAGGGTTATGTAAACCTAGCATGGGCCTGATATTATAGGGTTATATAAACCTAGCGTGGGCCTCCTGATATTATAGGGTTATATACACCTAGTGTGGACCTCTGATATTATAGGGTTATATAAACCTATCGTGGGCCTCTGATATTATATGTTTATATAAACGTAGCATGGGCCTCCTGATATTATAGGTTTTTATAAATGTAGCGTGGGCATCCTGATATTATAGGTTTTTATAAACCTAGCGTGGGCCTCCTGATATTATAGGTTTATATAAACCTAGCATGTTATCCTGGCACACGGTAGGTGCCTTGAAACCAATTGAGCAATGTTTGAACGCCACACCAGAATCCATTCCCCAAATAATTCAGGATGTTCTGGAGTCAAAGGGGTGTCTGACCAGGAGCTAGATGGGTGTACCTAATAAACTGTGTGAGTGTATATAAAACACAGGAACATCACATTTTTGACTGCACTGGGCCTTTAAGATAGGAATGTATAGTTCACTGCCTTGATAAAGTTCAATGGGTGAGGGACAAGGCGGAGTAAGGCAGAGGAAGAGAGAGGGATGGGGTAGGGCGGTATTGAGTAGAGTGAAGGAGTTTGTACCCCTCTCTCTCACCCTCCCTCCAGTCAGAATTTTGAATCATTACCTCCCACCCTTCCTCCTCCACTGCCCACACAACAGTGAGTAAGTAGCCTGCCTCACCTGCATGTTCCCCGTTGGGTCTGTACTCAAACCTCTCCATTCTGTTAGGCTCCAAGACACTCCTGGTCACATACACACACACTGTCACGACTTCCACCGAAGTCGGTTCCTCTCCTTATACGGAGGCGTTCGGTGGTCGACGTCACCGGCTTTCTAGTCATCGCCAATCTACCTTTCATTTTTCCATTTGTCTTGTCTTGTTTTCCTACAGACCTGGTTTCAATTCCCTCAGTATTAGATGTGTAAATAACCCTCTGTTCCCCCCCATGTGTCTGTGTGTAATTGTTTGTTGTTTCATTTATGTGCATGATAGACTGGTTTGCGCTGGGTTATGTCAAACTATATTTTGTTTAGGGTTCTTAGTGCCGTGTGTTTTGTACGCCGAAATAAAAGGCTCCTTTGGCTACCCAACTTCTGCTCTCCTGCGCTTGACTCCTTACAGCCAGTTACGCATGTCTAACAGAATTCCACACCCGACCATGGGGTCAGCAGGAGCAGGTACCCTAGGTATAGGAGTCGAGGAGCGAGTCAGAGAACACGCGGCGATGCTACAACATCTAGGCGTCGGAATGGACATCGTCGTTCAGACCATGGACCGCTGGAGGAGACAGAGAGTCCCTCCACCAGCACAACAGGGGTTACCACTACTCGTCCCTCCTGTTACTGGTCCTAGTGGGATGCGTCTCACCATTCCCAGGGAGTATGATGGGACAGCGGCACGCTGCCAGGGGTCCCTGCTTCAGCTGGACTTATACCTGGGCACCGTTTCCCGGCTCCCTCGTTAAAAGAGAGGGTGTCCGTCTTTGACTTGTGCCTCTCGGGGAGAGCTCTGGAGTGGCTAACGCCATGTGGGGAGAAGGAGATGCGGCGTTGGACGACTTCTAGGAGTTCATCCGCCGCTTCCGGGCGGTCTTCGACCACCCTCCCGAGGGTAGAGCAGTGGTCTCTTCCACCTGAGGCAGGGGACAAGGAGCACCCAAGAGTTCGCCCTGTAATTTCGGACCCTGGCCGCAGGAGCGGAATGGAACAACAGGGCCCTTATCGACCACTACCACTGCAGCCTGCGCGAGGATGTCCGTCGGGAGTTGGCCTGCAGGGATACCACCCTCACCTTCGACCAACTGGTGGACCTGCATTCCCAGTATAAGGCCGATTCCGGCGCAGCTGGGAATTTCATCGACAGAGCATTCGCCCATAGGTTAGGGAACCCTATTGTTCCAGTGGGTAGGCCTTTCCCAGTTCACGCTCTGGACAGTCAACAATTAGGGTCCGGGTTGATTAGCGAGGCTACCATTCCACTGGGCATAGTGATGCAGGGGGGTCAAGAGTAAAGAATCAGTCTCTTCCTCATTGACTCTTGCGTTTCCGGTGGTACTAGGCCTTCCCTGGTTAGCTCGTCATGAGGGCTCTCACGGGGTGGTCGCGAGAGTGCTCAGGGAGGTGTTTAGGTGTTTCCGTTGGTGCTACTAAGGTAGAGAGTCCAGTCCAGGTCTCCACCGGGCACATTCCCCCTGAATATGATGATTTGGCTCTCGCCTTCTCCAAAAAGGTGACTCAATTACCACCCCATCGACTGGAGGATTGTGCGATAAATCTACTGGTAGACTCTGCACTTCCCAGGAGCCACGTGTATCCGCTGTCACAGGTGGAGACTGCGGCTATGGAAACATATGTCTCCGAATCCCTGCCTCAGTGGTACATTCGGTCCTCCACTTCACCCGCCTCCTCAAGTTACTTTTTTGTGAAGAAGAAGGAGGGAGGTCTGTGCCCGTGTATTGACTAACAAGGCCTAAATCAGATGACGGTGAGGTACAGTTACCCGCTACCTCTTATTACCACTGCGATTGAGTCAATGCAAGGGGCGTGCTTCTTCACCAAACTAGATATCAGGAGTGCTTACAACCTGGTGCGTATCCGGGAGGGAGACGAGTGGAAGACGGCGTTCAGTACGACCTCGGGGTATTATGAGTATTACCTCGTCATGCCGTACAGGTTGATGAATGCTCTTGAGGTCGACCGATTATGATTTTTCAACGCCGATACCGATACCGATTATTGGAGGACCAAAAAAAAAACGGCTACCGATTAATCGGACGATTTTTAAAATGTATTTGTAATAATGACACTTACAACAATACTGAATTAACACTTATTTTAACTCAATATAATACATCAATAAAATCAATTTAGCCTCAAATAAATAATGAAACATGTTCAATTTGGTTTAAATAATGCAAAAACAAAGTGTTGGAGTGTAACGGCAGATTTCCTCTTCTTCGTCTGAAGAGGTGTAGCAAGGATCGAACCAAAACGCAGTGTGGTAAGTGTCCATGTTTTAATAGTATAAACTGAACATGACACAATACAAAATAACAAAGTGACTAAACGAAACAATCCCGTGTGACACAAACACTGACACAGGAAACAAACACACACAAACCAACAGTGAAACCCAGGCTACCTAAGTATGATTCTCAATCAGAGACAACTAACGACACCTGCCTCTGATTGAGAACCATATTAGGCCGAAACAGAAACCAAACATAGAAACACAAAACATAGACTGCCCAGCCCAACTCACGCCCTGACCATACTAAATAAAGACAAAACAAAGGAAATACATTTCAGAACGTGACATGGAGAAGAAAGTAAAAGTGCAATATGTGCCATGTAAGAAAGCTAACGTTAACTTCCTTGCTCAGAACATGAGAACAAACATATGAAAGCTGGTGGTTCTTTTTAACATGAGTCTTCAATATTCCCAGGTAAGAAGTATTAGGTTGTAGTTATTATAGGAATTATAGGACTATTTCTCTCTATACAATTTGCATTTCATATACCTTTGACTATTGGATGTCCTTAAAGGCACTTTAATATTGCCAGTGTAACAGTATAGCTTTCGTCCCTGTCCTCGCTCCTACCTGGGCTCGAACCAGGAACACATCGACAACAGCCACCCTCGAAGCAGCGTTACCCATGCAGAGCAAGGGGAACAACAACTCCAAGTCTCAGAGCGAGTGACGTTTGAAACGCTATTAGCACCCACCCCGCTAACTAGCTAGCCATTTCACATCGGTTACACCAGCCTAATCTCGGGAGTTGATAGGCTTGAAGTCATAAACAGCTCAATGCTTGAAGCATTGTGAAGAGCTGCTGGAAAAACGCACTAAAGTGCTGTTTGAATGAATGCTTACGAGCCTGCTGGAGCCTACCATCGCTCAGTCAGACTGCTCTATCAAATATCAAATCATAGACTTAATTATAATATTTACATTTACATTTACATTTAAGTCATTTAGCAGACGCTCTTATCCAGAGCGACTTACAAATTGGTGCATTCACCTTATGACATCCAGTGGAACAGTAGTGCATCTAAATCTTTTAAAGGGGGGGGGGTGAGAGGGATTACTTTATCCTATCCTAGGTATTCCTTAAAGAGGTGGGGTTTCAGGTGTCTCCGGAAGGTGGTGATTGACTCCGCTGTCCTGGCGTCGTGAGGGAGTTTGTTCCACCATTGGGGGGCCAGAGCAGCGAACAGTTTTGACTGGGCTGAGCGGGAACTGTACTTCCTCAGTGGTAGGGAGGCGAGCAGGCCAGAGGTGGATGAACGCAGTGCCCTTGTTTGGGTGTAGGGCCTGATCAGAGCCTGGAGGTACTGAGGTGCCGTTCCCCTCACAGCTCCGTAGGCAAGCACCATGGTCTTGTAGCGGATGCGAGCTTCAACTGGAAGCCAGTGGAGAGAGCGGAGGAGCGGGGTGACGTGAGAGAACTTGGGAAGGTTGAACACCAGACGGGCTGCGGCGTTCTGGATGAGTTGTAGGGGTTTAATGGCACAGGCAGGGAGCCCAGCCAACAGCGAGTTGCAGTAATCCAGACAGGAGATGACAAGTGCCTGGATTAGGACCTGCGCCGCTTTCTGTGTGAGGCAGGGTCGTACTCTGCGGATGTTGTAGAGCATGAACCTACAGGAACGGGCCACCGCCTTGATGTTAGTTGAGAATGACAGGGTGTTGTCCAGGATCACGCCAAGGTTCTTAGCGCTCTGGGAGGAGGACACAATGGAGTTGTCAACCGTGATAGCGAGATCATGGAACGGGCAGTCCTTCCCCGGGAGGAAGAGCAGCTCCGTCTTGCCGAGGTTCAGCTTGAGGTGGTGATCCGTCATCCACACTGATATGTCTGCCAGACATGCAGAGATGCGATTCGCCACCTGGTCATCAGAAGGGGGAAAGGAGAAGATTAATTGTGTGTCGTCTGCATAGCAATGATAGGAGAGACCATGTGAGGTTATGACAGAGCCAAGTGACTTGGTGTATAGCGAGAATAGGAGAGGGCCTAGAACAGAGCCCTGGGGGACACCAGTGGTGAGAGCACGTGGTGTGGAGACGGATTCTCGCCACGCCACCTGGTAGGAGCGACCTGTCAGGTAGGACGCAATCCAAGCGTGGGCCGCGCCGGAGTTGCCCAACTCGGAGAGGGTGGAGAGGAGGATCTGATGGTTCACAGTATCGAAGGCAGCCGATAGGTCTAGAAGGATGAGAGCAGAGGAGAGAGAGTTAGCTTTAGCAGTGCGGAGCGCCTCCGTGATACAGAGAAGAGCAGTCTCAGTTGAATGACTAGTCTTGAAACCTGACTGATATGGATCAAGAAGGTCATTCTGAGAGAGATAGCGGGAGAGCTGGCCAAGGACGGCACGTTCAAGAGTTTTGGAGAGAAAAGAAAGAAGGGATACTGGTCTGTAGTTGTTGACATCGGAGGGATCGAGTGTAGGTTTTTTCAGAAGGGGTGCAACTCTCGCTCTCTTGAAGACGGGAGGGACGTAGCCAGCGGTCAGGGATGAGTTGATGAGCGAGGTGAGGTAAGGGAGAAGGTCACCGGAGATGGTCTGGAGAAGAGAGGAGGGGATAGGGTCAAGCGGGCAGGTTGTTGGGCGGCCGGCCGTCACAAGACGCGAGATTTCATCTGGAGAGAGAGGGGAGAAAGAGGTCAGAGCACAGGGTAGGGCAGTGTGAGCAGAACCAGCGGTGTCGTTTGACTTAGCAAACGAGGATCGGATGTCGTCGACCTTCTTTTCAAAATGGTTGACGAAGTCATCTGCAGAGAGGGAGGAGGGGGGAGGGGGAGGAGGATTCAGGAGGGAGGAGAAGGTGGCAAAGAGCTTCCTAGGGTTAGAGGCAGATGCTTGGAATTTAGAGTGGTAGAAAGTGGCTTTAGCAGCAGAGAGAGAAGAGGAAAATGTAGAGAGGAGGGAGTGAAAGGATGCCAGGTCCGCAGGGAGGCGAGCTTTCCTCCATTTCCGCTCGGCTGCCCGGAGCCCTGTTCTGTGAGCTCGCAATGAGTCGTCGAGCCACGGAGCGGGAGGGGAGGACCGAGCCGGCCTGGAGGATAGGGGACATAGAGAGTCAAAGGATGCAGAAAGGGATGAGAGGAGGGTTGAGGAGGCAGAATCAGGAGATAGGTTGGAGAAGGTTTGAGCAGAGGGAAGAGATGATAGGATGGAAGAGAGAGTAGCGGGGGAGAGAGAGCCAAGGTTGGGACGGCGCGATACCATCCGAGTAGGGGCAGTGTGGGAAGTGTTGGATGAGAGCGAGAGGGAAAAGGATACAAGGTAGTGGTCGGAGACTTGGAGGGGAGTTGCAATGAGGTTAGTGGAAGAACAGCATCTAGTAAAGATGAGGTCGAGCGTATTTCCTGCCTTGTGAGTAGGGGGGGAAGGTGAGAGGGTGAGGTCAAAAGAGGAGAGGAGTGGAAAGAAGGAGGCAGAGAGGAATGAGTCAAAGGTAGACGTGGGGAGGTTAAAGTCGCCCAGAACTGTGAGAGGTGAGCCGTCCTCAGGAAAGGAGCTTATCAAGGCATCAAGCTCATTGATGAACTCTCCGAGGGAACCTGGAGGGCGATAAATGATAAGGATGTTAAGCTTGAAAGGGCTGGTAACTGTGACAGCATGGAATTCAAAGGAGGCGATAGACAGATGGGTAAGGGGAGAAAGAGAGAATGACCACTTGGGAGAGATGAGGATCCCGGTGCCACCACCCCGCTGACCAGAAGCTCTCGGGGTGTGCGAGAACACGTGGGCAGACGAAGAGAGAGCAGTAGGAGTAGCAGTGTTGTCTGTGGTGATCCATGTTTCCGCCAGTGCCAAGAAGTCGAGGGACTGGAGGGAGGCATAGGCTGAGATGAACTCTGCCTTGTTGGCCGCAGATCGGCAGTTCCAGAGGCTACCGGAGACCTGGAACTCCACGTGGGTCGTGCGCGCTGGGACCACCAGATTAGGGTGGCAGCGGCCACGCGGTGTGGAGCGTTTGTATGGTCTGTGCAGAGAGGAGAGAACAGGGATAGACAGACACATAGTTGACAGGCTACACAAGAGGCTACGCTAATGCAAAGGAGATTGGAATGACAAGTGGACTACACGTCTCGAGTGTTCAGAAAGTTAAGCTTACGTAGCAAGAATCTTATTGACTAAAATGATTAAAATGATACAGTACTGCTGAAGTAGGCTAGCTGGCAGAGGCTGCGTTGTTGACTTTGTAGGCTAGCTGGCATTGGCTGCGTTGTTGACACTACACTAATCAAGTCGTTCCGTTGAGTGTAATAGTTTCTACTGTGCTGCTATTCGGGGCTAGCTGGCTAGCTAGCAGTGTTGATTACGTTACGTTGCGTTAAAAGAACGACAATAGCTGGCTAGCTAACCTAGGAAATCGCTCTAGACTACACAATTATCTTTGATACAAAGACGGCTATGTAGCTAGCTATGTAGCTAGCTACGATCAAACAAATCAAGCCGTTGTACTGTAATGAAATGAAATGAAAAATGTGATACTACCTGTGGAGCGGCGAAATGCGACCGGGTTGTTGAGTGCGGAAGTTCTGTTCGGTAGACGTTGGCTAGCTGTTGGCTAGCTAGCAGTGTCTCCTACGTTAAGGACGACAAATAGCTGGCTAGCTAACCTCGGTAAATTAAGATAATCACTCTAAAACTACACACTCTAAACTACACAATTATCTTGGATACGAAGACAGCAAAGACAACTATGTAGCTAGCTAACACTACACTAATCAAGTCGTTCAGTTGAGTGTAATAGTTGTGCTGCTAATCGGTAGACGGTGGACGTTAGCTAGCTGGCTAGCTGCAGGGCAGATAGCAGTGTAGACTGCGTTAGGACGACGAAATACGATAATTACGCAATTATCTATGATACAAAGACGGCTATGTAGCTAGCTAAGAAGAAATTGCTAAGATTAGACAAATCAAACCGTTGTACTATAATGAAATGCAATGAAATGTAATACTACCTGCGGACCGAGTGCGGATGCGACCGCTCGCTCCAACCCGGAAGTAAAAACACACAGAAATACGAGCCTTTGGTCATTACATTTACATTTTACATTTAAGTCATTTAGCAGACGCTCTTATCCAGAGCGACTTACATTAATATGGTCGAATCCGGAAACTATCATTTCGAAAACAAAACATTTATTATTTCAGTGAAATACGGAACTGTTCCGTATTTTATCTAACGGGTGAAAACCCTAAGTCTAAATATTGCTGTTACATTGCATAACCTTCAATGTTATGTCATAATTACATAAAATTCAGGCAAATTAGTTCGCAATGAGCCAGGTGGCCCAAACTGTTGCATATACCCTGACTCTGCATGCAAAGAACGCAATAGAAGTGACACAATTTCACCTGGTTAATATTGCCTGCTAACCTGGATTTCTTTTAGCTAAATATGCAGGTTTAAAAATATATACTTCTGTGTATAGATTTTAAGAAAGGCATTAATGTTTATGGTTAGGTACACATTGGAGCAATGACAGTCCTTTTTTGCAATGACAGTCCTTATGCAACGCAGGACACGCTAGATGAACTAGTAATATCATCAATGTGTAGTTAACTAGTGATGATGATTGATTGATTGTTTTTTATAAGATAACTTTAATGCTAGCTAGCAACGTACCTTGGCTTACTGCATTCGCGTAACAGGCAGGCTACTCGTGAGGCAGGTGGTTAGAGCGTTGGACTAGTAACCGAAAGGTTGCAAGATTGAATCCCCGATCTGACAAGGTAAAAATCTGTCATTCTGCCCCTGGACAAGGCAGTTAATACATTGTTTCTCGGCCGTCATTGAACATAAGAATGTGTTCTTAACTGACTTGCCTAGTTAAATAACGATTAAAGAAAGGTGTACATTTTTTTATTTTTTTATAAATAAATAAATCGGCCAAATCGGTGTCCAAAAATACAGATTTCCGATTGTTATGAACACTTGAAACCGGCCATAATTAATCAGCCATTCCGACCTCGAGAATGCTCCATCAGTTTTCCAAGTAGTGGTGTAGTGGTGTATATTGATGACATTCTGATATTTCTCGGCTACACGAGCCGAGCATGTGTCCCTGGTGCACAGGGTGCTTGGTCGACAGTTGGAGCATGACCTGTACGTCAAAGCTCAGAAATGTCTTCTTCCAGCAGTCCGTCTCCTTCCTAGGGTATCGTATTTCCACCTCGGGGTGGAGTTGGAGAGTGACCTCATTTCAGCTGTGCGTAATTGGCCGACTCCCACCACGGTAAAGCAGGTGCAGCGGTTTCTAGGGTTTTCCAATTAATACAAGGTTTTGGTCAGGTAGCGGCTTCCATTACCTCACTGCTGAAGGCGGGACCGGTACGTTTGCAGTGGTCGGCTGAGGCGGACAGGGCTTTTGGTCACCTGAGGGCTCTGTTTACCTCGGCTCCCGTGCTGGCCCATCCGGATCCCTCCTTGCTGTTCATAGTGGAGGTGGACTCTTCCGAGGCTGGGATAGGAGCCGTCTCTCTCGAATCAAATGTATTTATATAGCCCTTCGTACATCAGCTGATATCTCAAAGTGCTGTACAGAAACCCAGCCTAAAACCCCAAACAGCAAGCAATGCAGGTGTAGAAGCATGGTGGCTAGGAAAAACTCCCTAGAAAGGCCAAAACCAAGGAAGAAACCTAGAGAGGAACCAGGCTATGAGGGGTGGCCAGTCCTCTTCTGGCTGTGCCGGGTGGAGATTATAACAGAACATGGCCAAGATGTTCAAATGTTCATAAATGACCAGCATGGTCAAATAATAATAATCACAGTACATGTCGAGGGTGCAGCAAGTCAGCACCTCAGGAGTAAATGTCAGGTGGCTTTTCATAGCCGATCATTAAGAGTATCTCTACCACTCCTGCTGTCTCTAGAGAGTTGAAAACAGCAGGTTTGGGACAGGTAGCACGTCCGGTGAACAGGTCAGGATTCCATAGCCGCAGGCAGAACAGTTGAAACTGGAGTAGCAGCACGGCCAGGTGAAAGTCTTTTGGAGTGAGTCTGTGGACTTTTCCATGTGAATATTGAAGTCACCAAAAATTAGAACATTATCTGCTATGAATTCCGATACGAATTCAGGGAACTCAATGAGGAACGCTGTTTGTGGCCCAGGATGCCTGTAAACAGTAGCTATAAAAAGTGATTGAGTAGGCTGCATAGATTTCATGACTAGAAGCTCAAAAGACGAAAACGTCATTTTCTTTTTTGTAAATTGAAATTTGCTATCGTAAATGTTAGCAACACCTCTGCCTTTGCGGGATGCACGGGGGATATGGTCACTAGTTTAACCAGGAGGTAAGGCCTCATTTAACATAGTATATTCATCAGGCTTAAGCCATGTTTCAGTCAGGCCAATCACATCAAGATTATGATCAGTGATTAGTTCATTGACTATAACTGACTTTGAAGTAAGGGATCTAACATTAAGTAGCCCTATTTTGAGATGTGAGGTATTACGATCCCTTTCTATAATGGCAGGAATGGAGGAGGTCGTTATCCTAGTGAGATTGCTAAGGCGAACACCGCCATGTTTAGTTTTGCCCAACCTAGGTCGAGGCACAGACAATGGGGATAGCTGAGCTGACTACACTGACTGTGCTAGTGGCAGACTCCACTAAGCTGGCAGCCTGGACTGCACCCTATTTCATTGTGGAACTAGAGGAGTTAGAGCCCTGTCTATGTTGGTAGATAAGATGAGAGCACCCCTCCAGCTAGGATGGAGTCCGTCACTCCTCAGCAGGCAAATTCTATATTTTGGGATAGGCAGAAAACAGTTTTCAACCAGCGATTGAGTTATGAGACTCTGCTGTGGAGCTCATCACTCCCCCTAACTGGGAGGGGGCCAGAGACAATTACTCGATGCCGACACATCTTTCTAGCTGATTTACATGCTGAAGCTATGTTGCGCTTGGTGACCTCTGACTGTTTCATCCTAACATCATTGGTGCCGACGTGGATAACAATATCTCTATACTCTCTACACTCGCCAGTTTTAGCTTTAGCCAGCACCCGGGTACGCCACAGAAGCTCCGCCCCTGTGCCACCATCAGTGCTCGGGTTCGCCACTGAAACTCCGCCCCTGTGCCTTCTTCTCGAGGAAGCTCAACCAGGCGGAGTGAAACTATGACGTGGGGGACCGGGAGCTGTTGGCTGTTCTCAAGGCTCTGAAGGTGTGGAGACATTGGCTTGAGGGGGCTAAACACCCTTTTCTCATCTGGACTGACCATCACATTCTGCAGTACATCCGGGCAGCGAGGAGACTGAACCCTCGCCAGGTAAGGTGGGCCATGATTTTCACCCGTTTTGTTTTCACCCTTTCGTACAGACCAGGTTCCCAGAACGTGATGGCAAACGCACTGTCCCGGCTGTATGACACAGAGGAGCGGCCCATGGCTCCCACCGCCATACTCCCGGCCTCCTGCCTGGTGGCACCGGTAGTGTGGGAACTGGACACGGACATTGAGCAGGCGTAACGTGCAGAGCCCGCTCCCCTCCAGTGTCCCACTGAGTGTCTGTACGTTCCACCTGCTGTCCGTGACTGGCTGATCTATTGGACCCACATGTCACCTTCCTCTGGTCATCCAGGCATTGGTCAGACGGTGAGCTGTCTGAGTGGGAAGTTTTGGTGGCCACTTTCGCTAAGGACGTGAGGGTTTATTTTTCCTCTTGCTCGGTGTGCGCACAGTGCAAGGCTCCTAGGCACCTGCCCCGAGGTAAATTACACCCTTACCCGTTCCACCAAGGCGATGGTCGCACCTGTCGATTGATTTCCTTACCGATATCCCCCCATCACAGGGAAACACCACAATCCTGGTTGTTGTGGTTCGTTTCTCTAAGTCCTGCCATCTCCTTCCTCTGCCCGGTCTCCCTACGGCCCTACAGACTGCGTAAGCCTTGTTTACGCACGTCTTCCGGCACTACCGGGTGCCTGAGGATATAGTGTCTGAGGATATAGTGTCGGGGTCCCCAGTTCACTTCGAGGGTCTGGATGGCATTCATGGAACGTCTGGGGGTCTCGATCAGCCTTACCTCGGGTTTTCACCCTGAGAGTAACGGGCAGGTGGAGAGAGTTAACCAGGATGTGGGTAGGTGTCTGCGGTCTTATTGCCAGGACTGGCCAGGGGAGTGGGCGGCTTTCGTGCCCTTGGTTATAGATGGCTCAGAACTCGCTTCGCCACTCCTCCACTAACCTCTCCCCCTTCCAGTGCATACTGGTGTACCAGCCTGGTCTGGCTCCTTGGCATCAGAGTCAGACCGAAGCTCCTGCGGTGGATGACTGGTTCCGGCGCACGGAAGAGACATGGGACACCGCCCATGTTCACCTTCAGCGCGCCATGCTGCGCCAGAAAGCCAGCGCAGACCGTCACCGCAGTGAGGCCCCGGACCGGGTCTGGCTCTCGACCCGAAACCTGCCCCTCCGCCTGCCCTGCAGGAAACTGGGTCTGCGGTTTGTGGGGCCGTTTAAAGTCCTGAGGAGACTGAACGAGGTGTGTTACAGGTTACAGCTCCCCCCGATTAACGTATTAGCCCCTCGTTCCATGTGTCTCTCCTCAGGCCGGTTGTGGCTGGTCCGCTCCAGGAGTCTGAGGTGCGGGAGGTTCCTCCGCCCAGCGTACGCCGTTCGCCTTCAGTACCTCGTGGAGTGGGAGGGGTATGGAGGAGAGATGCTGGGTTCCAGTGGAGTGTTGGACCCTTCAATGCTGCGGGAGTTCCACCTTCTCCATCCGGACCGCCCTGCACCTCGCCCTCCGGGTCGTCCCGGAGGCTAGTGACGGTGCGCTGCTGGAGCTGCGTGTCAAGGGGGGTACTGTCACGACTTCCGCCGAAGTCGGTTCCTCTCCTTGTTCGGGCGACGTTCGGCGATCGACGTCACCGGCTTTCTAGCCATTGCTGATCCACCTTTAATTTTTCCATTTATCTTGTCTTGTTTTCCTACACACCTGGTTTCAATTCCCTCAGTATTAGACATGTATACAACCCTCTGTTTCCCCCCATGTCTGTGTGTGGAATTGTTTGTTTTTTCAAGTTTGTGCACGATAGACTGGTTTGCGCTGGGTTGCCCTTACAGCCAGTTACGCATACCTAACACACACGCCCTCAAGTTGGATCAGAAGGACATCTGGACACTATATTAATTGACAAGCCATCACACCATGAGAGGATTTGCCCTCTTCTGTCTCCATGGCAACTGCCCATGGTACTACTGATGTCACGTGATTCACCCTGCTGTGTGTCCGTGAGTGTGCCCTCTAGCCATACACCCCAGTAACTATAACATGCTGGCCACCCTCATTTCATCAAAACCATGTCCTTCTAAAACAGCCAATTGGATGTGTTCCTCTGCAGCGAGCGGTCCCCGGCTCCAGACGTTCTGGGTAATTAGATTGGGCTGAATGACAGAGACTTGCAGCCTCCACTCAAGGAAGGAAATGTCACTCCGTGGTGGGATGCCGCAAAATGTCAGAATCTGTCTTGCCAGGGGGGTTTACGGGGATGAAATTCCTATTGGCATTCTGGAACACTTTCTGACTCCCAGATAAAAGACAGTCCCGCTGTTTGTCAATAGACCAGCAAGGCTGTGATTTGTGTACCATTGCTACATGAGTTGCTATTGGCTGTGTGAGTGTATCCACGATAGCAATGCTTCCACCTGTCTAGTGCCAAGGTTTTGTGGTCTTAGCCTTCTCTGTCTGGCATCCCAACTAGAGTCGTGAAAGGATGTGTACACCTCTCTCCGGAGCAAAGACCACCCCCTTTCTCCCTCCTTTCATCCCTCTCCTCCCTCCCCATGAATCCCCCTAGCATGTGAGAGCCTGTCTTTGATGGACCTCTCCACATCCGCTCCCTTTCTCCTGTGGTTCTGTTGAGTCAGGCCTTTGGCCAGATCTAATCTATGGGCCGATAGTTCTCAGAGGGGAATCAAACCTACCGTATCTGCCTGCAGCAGCTGCTATCTCCCCTGTATCCATATATACACACTATATACTAGGCAGTACAATGAAGGGAAAATGAGACCATTACAATGGACTGGATTACATTTTTAATAAAACGAGATTGGCAGAGATGAGGAAGGAGATTATCTTGTCTGGTGCAGATATACAGTAGGAGGATGTAGGGTTAACATATGGCTTCCTGTGTATAAAGCAAAGCTATATCACATAAAATGACTTACACATATGCTGTATACATAAAAGATCCTATGGTATGGCAATATGAGAAATAATAGCGAACCCCACTGAATATTCAGATGGCTTTTCAGGGTTGTGTGTGAGTTGGGGACAGTGGGAACAGAATTGGTGGCATTCCGTAACAACAAACACAATGTGTATTTTCCTCCTATTGTAGCTAGTCGGTTATAACAGGGGTGTTTGTCACTCTCTCTCTTTTCACACCTGCCATCGCCGTTGTAACTAGGAGACAGTGGCTGGGTGTGCATGGAAATAGACACTTCTAGTGTGTCCAATGACACTATCAATATCCAACACATTTTCTGAACCCTAATAGAGCTCTTTGTGACCCTAACAGAGCTCACCTTTGTTACATCAGAGGTGCTCTATGTAATTCTGATTGGAGATCATAGGCATTCCCTGATTCGTCTCAGGCCCACGTGAGACATTACATGCCCTGGGGGATAGCACTGGGACCTGTTCAGTGCACAGAACGTAACAAATGCATTGAAATAGGAGGTCATAGGTGGACTTGTCCAATGAGAACCCTCATTTCCTTAGAGGCCCTACTCTCCAACATTTCTTTACATGCTACCTATCCCACAACACACTACATACCTACAGAAGAACATGTATTCTTTGTAGGATTACAGTGCCCCACCAGTACTGACACACATAAATAGCTTTTCTAAACATACACTACATGACCAAAATCATGGGCATTAATATGGAGTTGGTCCCCCCTTTGCTGTTATAACAGCCTCCACTCTTCTGGGAAGACTTTCCAACAAATGTCGGAACGTTGCTGATGGGACTTGCTTCCATTCAGCCACAAGAGCATTAGTGAGGTCAGGCACTGATGTTGGGAGATTTGGCATGGCTCGCAGTAGGCTTTCCAATTCATCCCAAAGGTGTTCGATGGGGTTGAGGTCAGGGCTCTCTGCAGGCCAGTCAAGTTCTTCCACACCGATCTCGACAAACCACTTCTGTATGGACCTCGCTTTGTACACAGGGACATTGTCAAACTGAAACAGGACCTTTCCCAAACTGTTGCCACAAAGTTGGAAGCCCAGAATAGTTTAGAATGTCATTCATTGTATGCTGTAACATTAAGGTTTCCCTTCACTGGAACTAAGGGGCCTAGCCCGAACCATGAAAAACAGCTCCAGACCATTATTCCTCCTCCACCAAACCGTCGGACTGCCAGATGGTGAAGCATGATTCATCACTCCAGAGAACGCGTTTCCATTGCTCCAGAGTCCAATGGCGGCGAGCTTTACACCACTCCAGCCGACGCTTGGCATTGCGCATGGAGATCTTAGGATTGTGTGCGGCTGCTCGGCCATGGAAACACATTTCATGAAGCTCCCGACGAACAGTTCTTGTGCTGACTTTGCTTCCAGTCGCAGTTTGGAACTCGGTGGTGAGTGTTGCAACCAAGGACAGACGTGCTACATGCTTCAGAACTCGCGGTCCCATTCTGTGCATTTGTGTGGCCTACAACTTCTCGGCTGAGCCGTGGTTGCTCCTAGACGTTTCTACTTCACAATAACAGCACTTTCAGTTGACTGTGGCAACTCTAGCAGGGCAGACACCTGACAAACTGACTTGTTGGAAAGGTGGCGTCATATGATGGTGTCACATGGAATGTCAATGAGCTGTTTAGTAAGGCCATTCTACTGCTTTGTCCATGTGTATTTTTGACATCTGTTTTCTTGGGGTGGTTATAATACAGTATTTTAAATACAGTAAATTAGAATATATCATATAGACAATCTTGTGAGTTTTCAGTGGATTATGTTGCTCCTCGTAACCCTTCAGGAGACCTAACAGAACCTACAATCCCAACAAAGTCTTTAGTCAGAATGTTGAGGGAAATTTCTAAATGCCACTCACTCTGTCAGGAAAAATGTATTCACACAGGAGAAACGCAGTGCAGTCCATGGCCGATAATAAATACATGGGAGTAGAAAAACATAACAGTCTATACATCAGCATCGGTTTGCATTGTCCAGGTGAATGGATAAGAACTCATTGAGACATGGGCCGTAGCATTGGCACCTCCATCAAAAAGCCTTATCATTGATGATCATGACATAGCAGAGGTCATAAAAAGTCATATCTGCTGTATCTACGGGGCGGCAGGTAGCCTGGTGGTTAAAGCGTTGGACTAGTAACCGAAAGTTTGCAAGATCAAGTCCCCGAGCTGACAAGGTACAAATCTGTCATTCTGCCCCTGAACAGGCAGTTAACTCACTGTTCCTAGGCTGTCATTGAAAATAAGAATTTGTTCTTAACTGACTTGCCTTGTTAATTAAATAAAGGTAAAATAAAACATATATGCACAACTAGCCATGGCAATGTTAATTTAGTTCAAATAAGACAGCTGCTCCTTTGCAGAACACACTATAAGTATCACGGTGGAAGTGTTCCCTCTCTCCTTCCTTCCCATTCTCCATCCCTCCATCTCAGGCTAGTGACATGCACTGCGGCCTCTCCAGATTGACACAAAACCTGTCCAGGAAGCGTGATGCCAGCTTGTCGTCCACTAGGCACCCGTCACTAGACAGGGTGACGGTGCTCAGGGCACTGGTCTCCTCGGTCAGACGGTGCACAGCCTTGGAGGTGCCCAGGGACAGGATACACACCTGCGGAGGGTTGATCACCCCACTGAACCCACTGATGCCAAACATGCCCAGGTTAGAAATACTGTCAGGGAGAGACAGGAAGGGAAGGATAAAGATTTTTACATTTGTACCGATAAAGCTCATTTTAATTTGTGAGGGGAATTGGGAGGAATTAGTAGGGGGAGGAGAGAGAGAGAGAATGAAGGAGGAAGAGAGAAAAAAAGACGAAGGAGGGTGGTGAGAGACGAAGGGAGGGGAATGAGAGAGAGAGGAGAAATTGGGCATTGCATCATTAGTCTGGCTCAGCCAGGGAAAACATGCAGACAATTAACCAAGGGGAGATTACAGCCAGACATAATGGGGCCTTATTGCTACCTATTCCCTGTTACTAATTCAGTGAAGACAGCATGCACTCAAAACACAAAGAGGCTGTGTGTGAGGTGAATTAAGGAGAATACAAAAGAGGATACCAGGAGACATTTCCTCAATAGACACATAAAGACATTGTGCCACTTCCAACAGCCTGAGGTGAACTCACAGAGAGAGAGAGACCATCCTATCTCTGTGTTTAGTGAGCAATAACATCCACAGGCAATTTCCTGTGAGGGTTAATAACATAACCAGGCCTGGGGGATGGAGGGATGGATAAAGGGAGGGAAGAAGCATGCATACATCTTCAAGAAGAGATAGAAAGAGCTTGCATCCTTTATAGAAATGAATTATCCTCCTCTCTGACACAGAAACCCCATTTATGTCTAAATTACCCAATTAATTCAAATGAGTTAAAACAGCCCGCCCTCCCCTGGAATGGATGGCTACATAATTGATGGCTCTTGTCGTCTGGCCACATATTATCTTCATGCCTGCATGTGATAATGTAGAATCTGTGTATTATATGGACTAACTGTGATGGTTGTAACTCTAATAGCAGGACATTACTGATTGCTTCCCTACCAGTAGCCTACTGACCTATTCAAGAAACGATTAGCTTAGCGCCTGGTACAAACGCTGCAGATTGTCAGCGGTGATCCAGATACAGTTATTGAACACCTTTCTCCCACAACGTAGACCTGTATGTCTGCATATTCAAACGTTTGACTATGTTGAAGTGCTAAGTAAGAACCTAGGTCAAACACCACCAGTTCACCGTCTAACAAGCCAAGAGAGAAATCCCACAGCCAAGTCTACACTGCATTTGTTCAAAGCATATCTATCTAAATAATATTCCGTGTGTAAAGGACTGAGGGTTAGTATTATCTGGCTCTCAGATAATAAGGTGTGTTGTGTTTACCTGTATGAGCCTCACTGGTACTCATGAGGAAGCAGCTTCCCATCCCAAGCATTTTGGGCCAGTGCCTAAAGAAAACAGATCAGCAGTCAGTCATCTACTGTAGTCAGAGGCAGGGATCCACTGTGAGCCATAGGCTAATCAATGATCTACTGTCTAGAGGTGGTGAGGGTTCAATCAGATCCATCAATCACGCTTCTAGCCGTCTCAGTGATACAGTATGGACCTCATGGTTCAACGATAATGTTGAAATAATGTCATGCTGATAACCTCCCTTCAGCTTGTCATAGTCAACACTCCAAGGCAGCCCTCACTCAGAGTTCAGACTGCATACTCCAAATGCTTCACACAAGAGCTTCTGTTAGCATTACTTCCAGGCATTAAATCCAGGCATCAACACACACAGAGCTAGAGCAGAGTGCAGTTCAATCCCACTGTGTTGAACCTGTTAGGTTCTAAATAAATAAAGTAAAAAACTCACAGATGCTTAATCAAGCTCAAACTGAGTTTATTCACCCACTGGGTCATACAGTTGCATAAGAAAAAAACATATTTCCACCAGTGGTAGTGTAAATACTCCAATTTGGGTGGAGTCTCCTCCTTCTCTCTAAACATTGCATCTTTATTGCTAGGAAGGAAGTTAAGTGATACGAGCAATAAACTGTTCCTAACCTGACCTAACCTCGACCCCCTTCCTCTCTACACCACATCTCTCCACCCTTATCCGTGCCTACCACATGTGATTGCCCTTTCTTTACTCAATACACTCCAAACTTAATTGCCTCCACCATATACATTCCTCCTACAGATAACCATTAACTTCTGGTGTAGACCCTAGACTATAGCACTCAATATTTCAATAGGTCAGTTGATAATTAACAATATTCCAAGTTTAATCAGCACTCATCAAACCCCATCGAAGGCAACACTTTTACATTTACACAATGAAAACCAAATTGGCTGAGCAGGAAGAAACAGTGCAGGCAATTGCTTTTAAAGAAAAATCATTGAAAGTTAGTCTTTAGGAGGGTTCCAAGCAGGCCATATGGGGTGGAATGGGACTGCACTAGAATAATGACCCATTTTTATACAAAATTGACCACTTTGTCTGAATGCATGTAGACCTACTGCATCATCAATGTTTAACCCCGCTGATTCCAATTCCAGGGTCTTCTACATCAGGCCCTACCCTATTCCACCACTGTAGGATATATATTTTCCTCTCCTGCATACAGTGGTGTGTCAGTCCAAGTTGCTGCTTCGCCAAATTGATCTTGTGTGTACTCTCTGTATTGTTCTGAGTGGGCTTTCTCCGTCTGTGGCTTGGCAAGCTGGAGTAAGGGAGTTGACATGACTCAGTGAGCAGAGAGAAGACGAGTTCTCTAATGTAATGGTGCTTAAGAAACAATTAAACACCCCCTGTCTTCCATCACTCAAAAGTCAACATGAATCAATATGCTACTAGAGCACAAATCAATACGCTACATAAAGAGCTTGGAGGCTGCACTGTTGCACTTTATATAGGTGTGTGTGTGTGTATTTTCTGGATTATTGAGTCTCATCCCAGTGCATGTGAGGTGGAAAACCATCCATATGTTCCTCACATTCACACATTACTAGTGCGCGGTTCAGGTGTTTGTTCACTCACACCCGCCTTTAATTGCTAATAATGCATTCGCAACCGCCCGACTATAGGAGATAAAGTGAAAATCTGAGGCCTGTACCTGGCCCTAACTCGCTAATATAGATATATGCTCTGTACACTACAGTCAGAGACGGCAGAAACATGTTTTGACAGGAGGTGGCAGGAATTTATGTGCCGATTTAGATATGTTTCTGTTTATACTTTCCAACATTTTGGTTATTTGTTAGTCAACTTGTCTATAATTAGATATTGTACATGTAGCTTCCCTCCTGTTATTATATGTTGCCCTAAAAGACTAAATAAACCCTGTCTCACCAGAATGTCATAAATCAATAGAAAAAATGCTTCCATCTAGTTGACCGGTAAAGTTCTCTGCCATATCAGCTTCTTTTGCAGAGCAAAGACGTTTACGAACCAGGGAGAAAAAAACTGGAAAGATTCTCTGTGCAAAATTTCTAATGACATCAGTTTGACCGGTTGTAAGGAAATAGAAAGCTGTGAAAATGTCCCAACATGTATCTGATCAGATTTGAAATCGGCTTGGATCCATATTTTATGTGGTTGAAATACTCTGTGTTTATGAATCTAACTGTGCATTCGCATTCTCTCAAAATGCTGAAAGAAAGAAATCATATTTCTCCTGTCAAAATGTAGCCTACATTTGGTGTGTCCTTTTACTGCAAGAAATGCTTAATTCTGCATGAGTTAATATTAAGGCTATGTGAAGGCTATGTGAGAGATTATAGACCTACAGTCAGTGTCCAGATTTAAGTTTCTATTTACCCATCTGAGCAGTATTGGCGACTCTACAGTTCCTTTATGTGCCACAGGCCTATTTGAAGTCCTGACCTTGTGTCAAATTGTATTGCGCTTCACAATCATCACACATACACTGCTGTCATCCCCTTATAGCACTTCACCAAATCTTTCCCAAACATTACATTTACATTTACATTTAAGTCATTTAGCAGACGCTCTTATCCAGAGCGACTTACAAATTGGTGCGTTCACCTTAAGACATCCAGTGGAACAGGCACTTTACAATAGTGCATCTAAATCTTTTAAGGGGATGAGAAGGATTACTTTATCCTATCCTAGATATTCCTGAAAGAGGTGGGGTTTTGACAGGTGTCTCCGGAAGGTGGTGATTGACTCCGCTGTCCTGGCGTCGTAAGGGAGTTTGTTCCACCATTGGGGGGCCAGAGCAGCGAACAGTTTTGACTGGGCTGCGCGTGAACTGTACTCTCCTCAGTGGTAGGGAGGCAAGCAGGCCAGAGGTGGATGAACGCAGTGCCCTTGTTTGGGTGTAGGGCCTGATCAGAGCCTGGAGGTACTGAGGTGCCGTTCCCCTCACAGCTCCGTAGGCAATACCATGGTCTTGTCTAACTGTGATGCGAGCTTCAACTGGAAGCCAGTGGAGAATGAGCGGAGGAGCGGGGTGACGTGAGAGAACTTGGGAAGGTTGAACACCAGACGGGCTGCGGATTTAAGTTCTGGATGAGTTGTAGGGGTTTAATGGCACAGGCAGGGAGCCCAGCCAACAGCGAGTTGCAGTAATCCAGACGGGAGATGACAAGTGCCTGGATTAGGACCTGCATTACTTTTCTTGCCCTCCCTTTTCATTATTTTCAACTCTACATTTTGCAGTTTTTACTCTTGCTGAATAATTTTTGCCTCCATGGATCAAAGTTAACTTTTTCTACCCAGTCCCAAAAGAATTTGGCGATTGGCGTGTAGGCTATTTTGTGCGCTTATAGTTAGGCCCTGAAGCTTAATTAAGCGTATGCACTAATACCAGCCTAAAATAAGGAAATAAAAACCTCAATGTAGCACATAGATATCAATTGAACAACAAAGACACATTTATGGATTTTTTGAAGGTACTGTTTTTTATGTTTATTCAACCCGCCACCAACACAATATTTAATGATCCGCCCCACCCTGCGGATATAACCGTTGGGACACAGAGGCTACACAAGTACACACACATTGAAGCATGTCATACAACCCTATGTAAGATACTCTCTTAATATTCTCTTTTCTATGGGCCAACATGACAACCCTGGACCAAATATAGGAAATCATTTGCAGCAGATGTGCAATACTACATCTAACACGCATGCACGTCATGCTCATTCAAATGGACATTTACTTTAGAGATATTGCAGAGACACTGCTTTTATAAAAAAAAACAGTATGTCAAAAGACCCAGAGACACATTAGAATACATGGGGAAACATTAGCGATAACAGCATCGAAAGGAAAAGCAATCATGTGTTTTGTGGGTTCAGGCATGGTAGCCACTGAGCGCTCTGTGCCCCGTCCAGACCACATGTTGTATTCAATTAGCTGCTGATAAGGGGTTTACATTCTGCCCTAACTCAAACCAGGCTTCTGACTCTGGGTGGGAACACACGGACAGGAGACCACTGTGCGTGCGTGTGTGTGTGTGGCACTGCAAGTGTGTATGTGCTTAATAAATGTGTTGTGGCAGGCTACAGATCGGTAGCACACGTTGTCCTTTGCAGGGAATACATTGGAATTACATTGTCACATTCTCTATTTCTTAAGCTGGCACACGGGTGTGTGTGTGTGTGTGTGTGTGTGTGTGTGTGTGTGTGTGTGTGTACCCAGCTGCTGAGGCATATGTACCTGCCCCCTATTTTACCCTCCATCGCTTTTAATGATCTAGCATTGTACATTTATGTATTCATAATCATGGCACGTTCACTTCATAGCTGGCTGCTGAGATGGAGAGAACTACAGTGTCTATAGTGTCATATCATACAGACATACAGTGGGAAGAACAAGTATTTGAAACACTGCTGATTTTGCAGGTTTTCCGACTTACAAAGCATGTAGAGGTCTGTAATTTTATCATAGGTACACTTCAACTGTGAGAGACGGAATCTAAAACAAAAATCCAGAAAATCACATTGTATGATTTTTAAGTAATTAATTAGCATTTATTGCGATTCGATGTTCCAAACATATTGCTCACCATATGACTGCCGCAGAGGGATAAGCGAGTCATGAGAAAACAAGTTTTGATTAAACATGGATATTAAATTGCTGAAAACAAATTTGGCTCACTATTTAAAAAGAAGTAGGTGAGCTTTGGTGTAGGTACAGCTGACTAGCAGCCGTAAAAATAATATTGCGATATTGTCAAAAATAATATGCCATATGTAACTGTATCGATTTCCCCTCCCCCATCACTAGTATGGTTATCTACTGTGTCAAAACAATTGACTAAGTTATTTTAGCAATCCACCATCATCACCAAAATCATTATGAGAAGCCCAATGGTGGCAGATTTAAGAGCTGCAAAAAATGATGCAGATAATGGTCTGGTTTAACCATGCAGTACAACAATCTCTGGTCCCTGTCCAGGAATGTAAACACCACCAACCCTGATAATGTGTTTACCTAGAGAGTGATTCATTCCCAGCCTGAGCTTTCCAAAGAAAGCACCTGAGGAATGCAGTTACACACTGAATCTGAAACCAGCCCCTCGCCCCGACCAACTCGATTGGAGGGACCTCCGTTGTCAAATGTTGCTGACAAAACTCTGAGGGTGACTTCAATACTGGCGAAGGGATCAAATAAACCAATCAACTTCTGGACACACTCGTGACTTGAATGATGAAATTCATGTTCCACATTTAAATTATAAAATTAGCATGAAATTCAAATGGGAAAATTCCCACTGTCGTTTTACAAGATATAAACCTCAGTAATAGTTTTTTATTTGATTTCCAATGTTACTTGTGTCATTTCTCAAAATCTGACGAACAAATACAGGTGGTAAATGTTTTGTGTGTAAAATTGTGCAAGCTAAAATATTATGCAGTGAATTATGGGATACCACTTCACTCTGAAGGCGGCAGCATAGCTGACTATGTCAAAGTGGCTATTGGAGGGTCTAATTAGCCCCTACACCCTCCATTATTTTCACAACCTCAGCTTTGTTACATGTGGATATTGTAGAGGCACGCGTGATTTAGCAAATGGAGGGTCAAGGGTGATTTGGGATTCAGCCACAGTCTCAAGGTAAGGGGCTGCTGGTGATATTACCGTTCTTCACTCATTTGATATAACTTTAATTTAAGTGCTTTGTAACTGCCAATAAAAAATTGAGACAGCGAGTTCCATTTCAGATACTGTAACATTTCATGATTTTATTTCTCCAACATGCATGTATTTCTCCAACAGCACAGGCCCTGATTCTGAACTATGAGCTCCACACTACCCAGGTATCAGTAGAGTTCCACCCTACCTTGTCGTTAGCGGAGATCTCCTGCACTCCCTTGTCAGCAGCGTTTGTGATGATGGGGGTAATGAGGCCCTTCTCAGTCGCCACAGCGATGGAGATGCTGATGGAGTCCAGCGCCTGGGGGGCCTCCCCCGTCCAGGTCACGTTGACCTCCGGCAGAGCCTAAAGGCCAAGGTCAGAGGTTAGGACAGATTCTGCTAGATGGGATTCAAGGAGGAGGAGAAGAGGACTGAGGGGAAGAGAGAGTGGAGGGATGGAAGAGGAAAAAGGACTAAATGACACTCCATCCATGGCCTTCACAAGACAGGACAGAGAATTTCGATATACCCTGTCCTATCCCCGTGACTAGATATGATAATGTTTCCACAGAAGTAAGGGAGGGTCAGGGTGAAAGGTGAACGGCCCAGTGTTACAGTAGATTCAGTGGTCTGACCAAAGGCAGGACCACAGGGCCTAACAAAGTGGGTAGAGATGGTCTCATCTTCTTTTCACCTATGTCTCTGTTTCCATGGATACAGTCAGTCACACAAAGGAGCCACCTTCATACTCAAAATGCACATTATGAAAATCAAATCAAAGCTTATCCTAGCCAAGGCACCCAGCTAAATCCAAGGGAGTTTGTTTGGTGATTACATTCCCAGTCTTCACACAGAGGGTAAGAGGAGAGAAGGAGAAAGAGGGGGAGGGAGAGAGTGTCATGTGTTATATTTTTCCTACATAAGGAACTACAGGGGAAAGGATGGAATAAGGCATTGAAATTTATCAAGGAGAGCCCCAGGTAAAACACAGAGAAAGGAAGATCTACAGACATTTCCCTACTAAGACGAGACAAGGATGCATTTTTTCTTTCTCTGTCTATCCTCTCCATAAATAATTTAGAAAATGAATTTAAAAAACCTGTCTGGTTAGAGATGAATACTCAGCCAATTTCCTCAGAATTCCCATCAAATGGCAGAAAGACAGGATAGAATTTACTGGGAATTGGTTTCTATTTATAGATCTGTCCAACAGCCAGACAATAGCAGGCTCTGTGCCTCAGCCTGCCACCAGTTAAAGTCAGTTGATAAATATACATGGGGGTGTTTGAACCAGGGATGGTTGTAGAGGAATGGCTTCAGGGGATCTGTAACGGTGACGTGATGTGGCTTTGTTGCTCAGGAAACTGAAGCTAAACAACACATTTACCTTCCAGGCTGTTAGGCAAAACTGTGATATTTGTGCAAAGGGTTGCATACTTTCTATGGGCACTGTAGATAGAGTGCATTTGGAAAGTACTCAGTACTTTTTCCACATTTTGTTACGTTACAGCCTTATTCTAAAATTATTAAATAAAACATTTTCCTCATCAATCTACACACATAATCAATCTACACACATAATGACAAAGAGAAAAAAACGTTTTTTTGAAAACATTTCAGTTAATTTTTTAAACAAAAAAAACAGAAATACCTTATTTACATAAGTATTCAGACCCTTTGCTATGAGATTCGGAAATTAGCTCAGGTGCATCCTGTTTTCATTGATCCTCCTGTTTCTACAACTTGATTGATGTCCACTTGTGGTAAATTCACTTGATTGGACATCATTTGGAAAAGCACAAACCTGTTAATATAAGGTCCCACAATTGATAGTGCATGTCAGAGCAAAAACCAAGCCATGAGGTCGAATGAATTGTCCGTAGAGCTCTGAGACAGGATTGTGTCGAGGCCAAGATCTGGGGAAGGGTACAACAACATTTCTGCAGCATTGAAGGTCTGCACGAACCCAGTAGCCTCCCACCATCATTCTTAAATGGAAGAAGTTTGGAACCACCAAGACTCTTGGTCACTAAGGCCCGCTGGACAAACTGAGCATTCGGGAGAGAAGGGCCTTGGTCAGGGAGGGGACCAAGAACCCGATGGTCATTCTCACAGAGCTCCAGAGTTCCTCTGTGGAGATGGGAGAACCTTCCAGAAGGACAACCATCTCTGCTGCACTCCACCAATCAGGACTTTATAGTAGAGGGGCCAGACGGAAGCCAGTTCTCAGTAAAAGGCACATGATAGCCCGTTTGGAGTTTTCCAAAAGGCACCTAAAACTTTCAGACCATGAGAAACAAGATTCTCTGAAACCAAGATTGGACTCTTTGGCCTGAAAGCCAAGCATCACGTCTGGAGGAAACCTGGTACCATCCCAATGGTGACGCATGGTGGTGGCAGCATCTTGCTGTGGGGATTTTTTTCAGTGCCAGGGACTGGGAGACTAGTCAGGATCGAGGGAGAGGAAGACTCGAGGCTGTAATCCCTGCCAAATGTTCTTCAAAAAAGTACTGAGTAAATGGTCTGAATACTTTGATATGCTGATGCTAAATTGTATCAGCATATCGATTGCGCAACCAGGGCTGGCAAAACCTTGGATCATTGCTATTCTAACTTCCGCGATGCATATAAGGCCCTCCCCCGCTCTCCTTTCGGAAAATCTGAACACGACTCCATTTTGTTGCTCCCTGCCTACAGACAGAAGCTAAAACAAGAAGCTCCCGTGCTGAGGTCTGTTCAACGCTGGTCCGACCAATCTGATTCCACGCTCCAAGACTGCTTCCATCACGTGGACTGGGATATGTTTCGTATTGCGGCAAACAACAACATTGACGAATACGCTGATTCGGTGAGCGAGTTCATTAGAACGTGCGTTGAAGATGTCGTTCCCATAGCAACGATTAAAACATTCCCAAACCAGAAACCGTGGATTGATGGCAGCATTCGCGTGAAACTGAAAGCGCGAACCATTGCTTTTAATCAGGGCAAGGTGACCGGAAACATGACCGAATACAAACAGTGTAGCTATTCCTTCCGCAAGGTAATCAAACAAGCTAAGCGTCAGTATAGAGACAAAGTAGAATCGCAATTCAACGGCTCAGACACAAGAGGTATGTAGCAGGGTCTACAGTCAATCACGGATTACAAAAAGAAAACCAGCCCAGTCACGGACCAGGATGTCTTGCTCCCAAGGAAGACTAAATAACATGTTTGCCCGCTTTGAGAACAATACAGTGCCACTGACACGGCCCGCAACTAAAGCATGCAGACTCTCCTTCAGTGCAGCCGAGGTGAGTAAAACATTTAAACGTGTTAACCCTCGCAAGGCTGCAGGCCCAGACGGCATCCCCAGCCGCACCCTCAGAGCATGCGCAGACCAGCTGGCTGGTGTGTTTTTGGACATATTCAATCAATCCCTATCCCAGTCTGCTGTTCCCACATGCTTCAAGAGGGCTTCCATTGTTCCTGTTCCCAAGAAAGCTAAGGTAACTAAGCTAAACGACTACCGCCCCGTAGCACTCACTTCCGTCATCATGAAGTGCTTTGAGAGACTAGTCAAGGACCATATCACCTCCACCCTTCCTGACACCCTAGACCCACTCCAATTTGCTTACCGCCCAAATAGGTCCACAGACGATGCAATCTCAACCACACTGCACACTGACCTAACCCATCTGGGCAAGAGGAATACCTATGTGAGAATACTGTTCATCGACTACAGCTCAGCATTTTACTCCCTGTTCACCCACGACTGCGTGGCCACGCACGCCTCCAACTCAATCATCAAGTTTGCGGACGACACAACAGTGGTAGGCTTGATTACCAACAACGACGAAACGGCCTAAAGGGTCTTCGGAGTGTGGTGTCAGGAAAATAACCTCACACCCAACGTCAACAAAACTAAGGAGATGATTGTGGACTTCAGTAAACAGCAGAGGGAACACCCCCCTTTCCACATCGATGGAACAGTAGTGGAGAGGGCGCCGCCCCACAACCCTAAGCTCTCCAGTGAAGTTTTAAGTTCAAGGACTCAACCACCCGCGTGTTCACAGCATCACTCAAGGCCATCAGACTGTTAAACACAAACTGCCACTTTAATTGGTCCATTTCTCCGGACATTTGAGTAGCATTTTTTGAAATGTCGTCATTGTAAACAGAGATTTATGGATATAAATGGCATATTATTGAAAAAAACATAAATGTACTGTGTAACATGTCATATTACTGTCTTCTGATGAAGATTTTCAAAAGGTTAGTGAATTATTTATTTTTTAATCGTACTTTTAAATTTTATATTTTCTGGGACAAAATGGCTGCCTCTTGTCTTTTGTTTCGGTGGTGATCTAATATAAATATGTGCTATGTTTTCGCCGTAAAACATTTTAGAAATCTGACTTGCTGGGTAGATGAACAAGGTGTTTATCTTTCATTTGAGCTATTGGACTTGTTAATGTGTGGAGGTTAAATATTTCTAAGAATATTTCTTTGCATTTTGCGTTATGGTAATGAGCTTGAGCCGTAGTCACGATCCCGGATCCGGGATGGGTAGTAATCAAGATTAATCAAAATTAATATAATATCAAAATTAATATAATGTTTACATACCCTACATTATTTATCTCATATGTATACGTATATACTGTACTCTATATCATCTACTGCATCTTTATGTAATACATGTATCACTAGCCACTTTAAACTATGCCACTTTGTTTACATACTCATCTCATATGTATATACTGTACTCGATACCATCTACTGCATCTTGCCTATGCCGCTCTGTACCATCACTCATTCATATATCTTTATGTACATATTCGTTATCCCTTTACACTTGTGTGTATAAGGTAGTAGTTTTGGAATTGTTAGTTAGATTACTCGTTGGTTATTACTGCATTGTCGGAAATAGAAGCACAAGCATTTCGCTACACTCGCATTAACATCTGCTAACCATGTGTATGTGACAAATAACATTTGATTTGATTTGATATACTTAAGTAAATTAAATAATAGATATTTATTTTTTATAACTTTGCAACATTTTCTAAAAAAACAGTTTTTTTTGTCATTATGGGTACTTGTGTGCAGATTGAGGAAAAACAAAAACATTTCAATCCATTTTAGAATTAGGCTGTAACGTAACAAAATGTGGAAAAAGTCAACGGGTCTGAATACTTTCTGAATGCACTGCATATCGAAACATGAACATTGTTAGAAACTGGAAGGGTAGTTAATACTCCATGAGTGTAGCAGCTTCTGCCTTGATGATAAAATCATTGACGGACACTTTGATCTCTGCTGGAAAGAAAGGAGACAACAGTTGTCAAACACTACAGATATGTAATTCAAGTGCTGTTAGTCAGGTAAGTGTTAGGGATTCTTTTGCACATGTTTTAGCCCATAGTTCTGAAAGTAGCACTCAAGCCAAAAGTGGTCCCCGAAAATTGTGCACTTGTCACATATGTGCAGATATGTGCACTACGTCATTGCTCTCTCTCTCTCTCTCTCTCTCTCTCTCTCTTACTGTGTCCACTGCAACCTCATTGGATAACCCTGGGCAGGCCTCTTGCTAGCTATCACTCAAATGTGAAGGGCTGAAGTTCATTGGCTAGAACTCAAATTGCTAGGGAGCTGGCCCATGGCACCTCTTCAAGAATACAGTTGCTTTCAAACTAGGGATTTCATGGCTAATTGAGGTAAGACAGTTATTCTGCTCACAGGTTATGCATGTACGAACTACACATTGACACATCCAGCCCAAAGCAGGATGTTTAAAAAATGCTTTCTTATTCGCCAAAGCAAAGTATCCCATACCAACTTCTCCAACAAGCATGGCAGATGACATCTGGTGTGCACGCTATAGGATTATGTGCATTGTAAGAGAATCAGACATACTAATTATGTGTTAGGATCAAGAGAGGCCTTATGCTGTTATTGTTGTTACTAGTGGAGTTTATTTTCCATTCTTCTCTCCTCCAGTTGAAGGGCAGTGTCATCATACAGGGCAGGGGGTACTGGGTGAGGGGCAGCTGGGTGGTTGAAAAAATGTCTATATGAACAAACACCCTTCACTCCCCCACCCAGTGCAATATAAACTCAATACTTTCTCTCACAATAATGTCCAGTTTAACAAACCCACACATACTTTTTTTTTGTGGGTACTTATAGTTGTGGTGTGGTTTCATATAAGCCCTTTTGGGCTTCCAACCTCACTTGCACACCGTTTTCACATTATTATTTTTTTGTACTGTTTTGTCTTTCACTTCTTTTCTTTGGTGCGAATAATTAAAACCCCCCAAAACTAAGACCACTCCTTTAGATAACACGCCCTGCCTCTCCCATCCCTCTAATTCTATGTCCTCCATCTCTCCTCCCTCTCCCTCTCTGCTCTCTCCATACAGTGCCCATGGTGTGGCGGCAGTGCCTGGCATGGCGTTAACACTGGGCTGTATGAGAGCGCCTATTAGTGCCAAACGGTTATGAATGCTCTTAGCGGGATGACCAACAAGCTAACCGTGAAATCACTGTGCTTCTGAACAAAGAGAGCCAGGGAAAACAACCGGACGAAAAGAGAATCCCTTAACACACACACCACCCTGCTGCTAATAGGACTGGAATGGCCAGTCTCTCTCTGTTTCTTCTGCATCACAGACACACAGGGCTGAAACAGGGCTGAAGAGCTGTATGAATGTTGATCAAATCAGGCTAAATCATATGTTCATCCTATCATCCCAGAAAATGGAAATGTATTAAACGCATTGTCAACGTCATCTTGAAGAGAATGTAAATAAAGTGACGTTTAACTGTCAGGTTTAGATGGAATGAGGAGGCTTTGCATTGTGTTCATCTCTCAAAGGGAATAATGAGCAGAACCAGGAGTTTCACCTGACCATGTAAACTAAGAAGGAACAACTTAGGACCTTGCGGCACCCCTTCACATCTCCAGGGGATTCTGGACTGGCCCTGGTCCAAGTTTCAAAAACACCCTTGGGTGGTTGTTATGACATTCTTACGATGTTCCCTCTCTCTCTTTACTTGGCGAGTGCATGTACCACCCTTCACTAAGAATAGCCATTAAGCAGAAGTAACATGGAACACATGTTGTGCAAAATGTTTTGGCTAATTTCATTGGTGGAGAGATGGGATGAGAGTTGAGACTGTGAGAGTAGCACAGGCAGGACAGAATGGGCTAGACACTGACAGGCCTGCCTAATTACTTCACATCCGATCACAACAAAGTAAAAACTACCCCTCCTCTCTCCATATCTTATTCAGTTTCTCTATCTCCCTCCCCACTTCCTTCTACCGCTCTGTACTGTGTTATATACTACATTGTGATATTCTGTGCTACTATGAGCTAAATCCCATCCAGGTCTCATACAGTGCTCACATAGGTCTCATGAGTGTTCAGCTGGGTTGTATCATGTAGTGCTACTGTTTACTTGAACACAGCCAGCCTTCATCTTTGACCAGTTTTTTGTTGTGCTGTGCCCTGTTGTGTTCTGTTATGTAGTGTTATGTTATGCTGTGTTCTGATGTGTTGTGTTCTGATGTGTTATATTGTATTCTGATGTGTTGTATTATTTAGTGTTCTAATGTGTTGTGTTCTGTTATGCTTTGTTCTGATGTATTGTCTTCTGCTATGTTGTGTTCTGATGTGTTGTGTTCTGTTATGATGTGTTCTGATGTGTTGTGTTATGTTCTGATGTGTTCTGATGTGTTGTGTTCTGTTATGATGTGTTCTGATGTGTTGTGTTCTGTTATGATGTGTTCTGATGTATTGTCTTCTGATATGTTGTGTTCTGATGTGTTGTGTTCTGTTATGATGTGTTCTGATGTGTTCTGTTATGTAGTGTTCTTGTGTGTTGTGCCCTGTTATGCTGTGTTATGTTATGTTACGTTGTGCTGTGGCCTCACCTTTGGCCATCTCCTTGCGCAGCTGCAAGATGGCACCCAGGTCACAGTCTACGGTGGCGTAGGCATGGGGGATGGTGGTCTTGGACTGCGTTAGCCTCTGGGCAATGACACACCATACGTTGGAGGCAGTGATCTCTGTGTAGGTACCCTAGGAGAAGAGAGGAGAGGAGAAAATTGAAGAATGTCAGTCGGTCAATGTGCAGATTTATGTTTCTGGATGACTTCATGACTCAGCTTCCATCAATAACTCCATTCTGGACAAAATCACTTTCACCTGAAATTTAACCCCCCCAACCCTTCCTCCCATTACAGGTTACAGACACATCTGAAGTTAGACTTTCCTCTGAAGCTATAGTACTCTCGATGATATTGAAAAAATAGTTACAAAAGATAGATTGATTGATTGATTGTGATCGATGTCGCTGAACAAAAAATGGGACCAACTCTAAGGTGGTATATTGGATTATTTATTTGTGTCTTGTCAATGTAATGGTCTTTGAAATACAATATGGGAAACAAGACGAGGAGGAAATGTGCCATTTTTATAAACATTACTGAAATAACCATTATGACTAAATCCTGGACGTAATTTCCTAATTTCCTGTGTAAATATTTCCTTCTGTAACCCCTTCTGCAGTAATGCAACATTTAGTACTCAACAAAGTCATGAAACTAAACAAGATCTTTCCATCCCCATTACAGTGATAAAGAGGCAGGGATGGAAAGCAGGCTGGGTGCCTGACCATGGCCAACCCCAACTAGTCTGGGTCGTCTTTATGAGGCTGCTGCTTGGCGTGTTTGGACAGGCCTGGCTCTTAGCTTGGCCAGGGTCTGGTCTCTGTCTGAGTACAGGAGGAGCCTTCTATCAACTTCACAATACAGAATTGTCCAATAATCACTAGACTACTCTAAATAAAGGCATCAAATCAGGCTTAACGAAACTAAGCTATCAAATAAAAGTACAAATACAGTTGAAGTCAGAAGTTTACATACACCTTAGCCAAATACATTTTCACAATTCCTGACATTTAATCCTAGTAAAACATCCCTGTCTTAGGTCAGTTAGGATCGACACATTATTTTAAGAATGGGAAATGTCAGAATAATAGTAGAGAGAATGATTTATTTCAGTTTTTCTTTCTTTCATCACATTCCCAGTGGGTCAGAAGTTTACATACACTCAATTAGTATTTGTTAGCATTGCCTTTAAATTGTTTAAAGAGCTTAAATGACTTAAATGTAAATGTCAAACTTTTTTGTTAGCATTGCCTTTAAATTGTTTAACTTCGGTCAAACTTTTCGGGTAGCCTTCAATAAGCTATCCACAATAAGTTGGGTGAATTTTGGCCCATTCCTCCTGACAGAGCTGGTGTAACTGTGTCAGGTTTGTAAGCCTCCTTGCTCGAACACGTTTTTTAAGTTCTGCCCACAAATATTATATTGGGTAAGAGGGCAGGGCGTTGAGATGCCATCTATTTTGTGAAGTGCACCAGTCCCTTCTGCAGCCAAGCACCACCACAACATGATGCTGCCACCCCCATGCTTCACAGTTTGATTGGTGTTCTTCGGCTTGATCTTCGTTCTTCCCCTTTTCCTCCAAACATAACGATGGTCATTATGGCCAGTTCTATTTTTGTTTCATCAGACCAGAGGACATTTCTCCAAAAAGTACAATCTTTCCCCCATGTGCATGTGGATGTTTTGGAGCAGTGGCTTCTTCTTTGCTGAGTGGCCACTCAGGTTATGTCGATATAAGACTCGTTTTACTGTGGATATATATACTTTTGTACCGGTTTCCTCCAGCATCTTCACAAGGTCCTTTGCTGTTGTTCTGGGATTGATTTGCACTTTTCACACCAAAGTACATTCATCTCTAGGAGACAGAATGCATCTCCTTCCTGAGCGGTATGATGGCTCCGTGGTCCCATGGTGTTTAAACTTGCGCACTATTTTTTTGTACAGATTAACGTGGTACCTTCAGGTGTTTGAAAATTGCTCCCAAGGATGAACCAGACTTGTGGAGATCTACAATTTTTTTCTGAGGCCTTGGCTGAGTTCTTTTGATTTTCCCATGACGTCAAGCAAATAGGCACTGAGTTTGAAGGTAGGCCTTGAAATACATCCACAGGTACACCTCCAATTGACTCAAATTATGTCAATTAGCCTATCAGAAGCTTCTAAAGCCATTACATAATTTTCTGGAATTTTCCAAGCTGTTTAAAGGCACAGTCAACTTAGTGTATGTAAACTTCTGACCCACTAGAATGGTGATACAGTGAATTATAAGTGAAATAATCGGTCTGTAAACAATAGTTGGAAAAATTACTTGTGTCATGCACACAGTAGATGTCCTAACCGACTTGCCAAAACTATAGTTTGTTAACAAGACATTTGTGGAGTGGTTGAAAAACTAGTTTTAATGACTCGAACCTAAGTGTATGTAAACTTCCAACTTCAACTGTATGTTAAATAACTAAACTAAAGCAAAAGTCAAGGTGCCGTTGTTCGGCAGTTATAGACTGAGAGGCCAGAGTAACCTACAGTGGGGCAAAAAAGTATTTAGTCAGCCACCAATTGTGCAAGTTCTCCCACTTAAAAAGATGAGAGAGGCCTGTAATTTTCATCATAGGTACACTTCACCTATGAAGGACAAAATCAGAAAAAAAAATCAGAAAATCACATTGTAGGATTTTTTATGAATTTATTTGCAAATTATGGTGGGAAACAAGTATTTGGTCACCTACAAACAAGCAAGATGTCTGGCTCTCACAGATCTGTAACTTCTTCTTGAAGAGGCACCTCTGTCCTCCACTCATTACCTGTATTAACGGCACCTGTTTGAACTTGTTATCAGTATAAAAAACACCTGTCCACAACCTCAAACAGTCACACTCCAAACTCCACTATGGCCAAGACAAAAGAGCTGTCAAAGGACACCAGAAACAAAATTGTAGACCTGCACCAGGCTGAGAAGACTGAATTTGCAATAGGTAAGCAGCTTGGTTGGAAGAAATCAACTGTGGGAGCAATTATTAGGAAATGGAAGACATACAAGACCACTGATAATCTCCCTCGATCTGGGGCTCCACGCAAGATCTCACCCCATGGGGTCAAAATGATCACAAGAACGGTGAGCAAAAATCCCAGAACCACATGGGGGGACCTAGTGAATGACCTGCAGAGAGCTGGGACCAAAGTAACAAAGCCTACCATCAGTAACACACTACGCCGCCAGGGACTCAAATCCTGCAGTGCCAGACGTGCCCCCCTGCTTAAGCCAATACATGTCCAGGCCGGTCTGAAGTTTGCTAGAGAGCATTTGGATGATCCAGAAGAAGATTGGGAGAATGTCATATGGTCAGATGAAACCAAAATATAACTTTTTGGTAAAAACTCAACTCGTTGTGTTTGGAGGACAAAGAATATTGAGTTGCATCCAAAGAACACCATACCTACTGTGAAGCATGGGGGTGGAAACATCATGCTTTGGGGCTGTTTTTCTGCAAAGGGACCAGGACGACTGATCCGTGTAAAGGAAAGAATGAATGGGGCCATGTATCGTGAGATTTTGAGTGAAAACCTCCTTCCATCACCAAGGGCATTGAAGATGAAACGTGGCTGGGTATTTCAGCATGACAATGATCCCAAACACACTGCCTGGGTAATGAAGGAGTGGCTTCGCAAGAAGCATTTCAAGGTCCTGGAGTGGCATAGCCAGTCTCCAGATCTCAACCCCATAGAAAATATTTGGAGGGAGTTGAAAATCCGTGTTGCCCAGCAACAGCCCCAAAACATCACTGCTCTAGAGGAGATCTGCATGGAGGAATGGGCCAAAATACCAACAGTGTGTGAAAACCTTGTGAAGACTTACAGAAAACGTTTGACCTCTGTCAATACCAACAAAGGGTATATTAACAAAGTATTGAGATAAACTTTTGTTATTGACCAAATACTTATTTTCCACCATAATTTGCAAATAAAATCATAAAAAATCCTACAAATGTGATTTTCTGGATTTCTTTTCTCATTTTGTCTGTCATAGTTGAAGTGTACCTATGATGAAAATTACAGGCCTCTCTCATCTTTTTAAGTGGCAGAACTTTCACAATTGGTGGCTGACTAAATACTCCCCCCACTGTATGTGTGTGTGAGTCATCATTCCACAGTATCCTATTCCCTCACAACATCAGATTATTGAAATCAAATTCCCCCATCACCATACTACTTAAAAATAGGTTAAAGTTTTATTTTAACACGGGAGGTGGGCTTTTTCTCTCTGAGCGATGTACAGCGCCCTGACACAACTACCGTGACTTATCAAGAGACCCAGGAGCCTTTCTGCCTCCCTTCTGCCTCCTCACCCGACATCTGTCAAAGGAAACCGAAGTTATACTGATTTCTCATTTGGAGTCCCAGCAGTCACTTAGAAGCAAGGGCACTTTCATAGAGTGAGCGAGATAAACCTGAGGAGACCAAGGCCGATTGTCTCTTTATCCGTTTCTCTATATTTTTAACAGACATGTTGAGACAGTCGCCTGTGTCTGAGGTTTCTGGTTCTCTCATCGACATACGGTTACTCCCTCGTTATGCCGAGAGGGAGGGAGGGATGGCTATCAACACCAATGTTATGCACGGCTTGCAGACGTCGTACACGTCTCAAACCAAAGGGCTTTATCAATCAATCAGTCAGTCAATAAATACATTTTTACATGGTGTCCTGTTAACACTGTGACCTTGGTGCCAGGCCATAGAAAACGCTGTCAACAGCACACATTCCAAATTACAGTGAGGTTAGAGGAGTTGGTCAGGACCCGGTCAGAGGTCTATGTCTTCAGCTCTCTACACTGTCTCCACTGACCAGATGTTTCGGTCTGGATACCCCGTGCACAGTCAAAAGTCCCAGGTCTCTGTCTGTCAGTCTATCGGATGGCTAGGTCTCTCGTTGTGCATGAGGAGTAAGGCGATAGGCGTTCATGCTCACCTTGCATGGCATCATAGGGGCTGTGAGTAAACTCTCCTTTGTGCAAACAATGATAAGGATCTGTTCCATAGAAAACCTACCAGAACACATATGGCTTAGGGGGACTCAGAGGAACTATTAAGACACTAGTCTTCTATGACCAATTATTCATACACTCTGGAGCAGAATGGTAATACAATGTTTGTTAATATCTGAAGCCTAGTTGTTTGTGTTTGGTTAATTCCCTAGTATTTCTTCCAAACCCTGCTGGAATACAAAATAACTGTCTACTCACAAATCTCACTCATGCTTATTATTACCAGTACATGGGAAGAGATGCCACAACAGGAACAGGACGAAATTAAGGACATGAAAGCCACAAATCACACCATTTAAATACCGATAGGCACGTGGGAAATATTTGCATAACCTTGGCTTTCTGATTGAGGGACTTATTTACTGCAATATTCTGTTATTCCCCCACAGGACATTATACAAATGTTACATAAGGCTAGAAAGAGTCTCCAACACTTACAGACAAGTGAGTCATGTGAAGTTAGGAGTCAATCAAAGTGAACCTTCTATGTGAATCTGTGACAACGTACCCTCAATTCAACCAATCATAGATCTTGATAAATTGTGGGTAATGCCAATTATCTACAGTGAATTGCAGCACTGAGAGAGGGCAAGGTAGAGTGTGTGTATAGGGTAAGGAGGGTAGGTGAGTCATAGTGAGTCATAATAACCTTGAGGTGGTCCCTGACTCCCTTTATCTGCTCGCACACCAGTGAGTCTTGAAGAGTTAAAAACACTCGTCTCTAACCCTGGCCATAACACGCTCGTCTAACATCATGATGTTTTTCACTGAGTACAGGTGCACGGCAGTCATGTACTTTCTTAGAAGACATTGCCCATCCCAAATCAATCCCTGGCCCCATGAGCACTTTGTGTAGATCTCGATTTAGAATTGTGAGTGTTTAGTGCTAGGGCAGTTTGCTGTGTGTGTGTACTTACTAGTGCTCCAGGCTTGCCAGGTAAGGATTGAGGGGGGTACATGGGCCTGCTGTCTGGGGGTGTTGGGCAAGTGCTGGGGTGGCCATTGGACTGGGGACAGCCATTGCTGGGGCTACCGTAACTGGAGCTGCCTTGGAATCAGGACACTTTTTCAGGAGAGTCAGGTCATCTCTATAGAGGAAAAGAATGGCACAAGGTAGAGAATAGACGAAACAAATGAAGCAAAATAGAAAAGACCCACTCATCATCACTTGCACCTATTACCCAGACCAATACAAAGTAAGTGTCACGACTCCAACCGAAGGTGGCTCCCCTTCCCGTTCGGGTGGCGCTCGGCGGTCGTCGTCGCCGGCCTACTAGCTGCCACTGATTCTTTTCTCCCCCTCCTTATGTGTTTATAGATTACACCTGTTTTGAGTTGGTTGTATTAGTTGGGCTTTATTAGTCAGCCGGCCCGCTCGTTTCTTTGTTTGGGATTGATCATTGTAACCCTGGTGTTTGCTACAGATGAACGTGTTTGTGTAATTAGTGCTGGACTGTTTTCGTTCCCTGTGTCTGGGACATTTTGTTTGAGTACCCAAAAGTGGGGTCGCCGTGGTTCACTGTGTGTGCATTAAAGGAGCACTATATTGAACTCTCTGCTTTCCTGCGCCTGACTTCACCCTCACGACACCCAGTACCTTACAGTAAGTATAATTTGAACAAGACCAAAGTAATGTAGGCTATGAGTACAGTATGACTCATGGAGGGTGGATCTGGGACCATGGGCTTTGAAAAGACTGAACACTGGGCCACTCCTCTGACACCCTTACAGTCCAAACATCCATATGCGCAAACACTCATAATGGAAATAAAAACTGCCCTCACTTTGCTCTCACACACCTGTATGCAGAATGACAGTAGATGCAGAAACACCATTATGTAGCTAGGTAGCTAGGCAATAAGCAGCTATTTATCTGTGTTGTGTTATTGAAAGTCTGAGGAAAGCATACATGATGTACTTTCTATCCCAGCGTACACATCAAACTCTGGCCTTACCTGAGTGACTGGGCCTATTGATATGGACCCTGCTTGGCTTTGGGGGGAGAAAACACAAATATCTAAATGTATCTCAACCACAACCGGAGTCGAGAGCAAGAGTGGTAACTTTCAGTTATGAATAGGACCAGCACAGAGATTGGACGTGAGAAGACAAGCACTCACCAATCATAAACAAACACTTCCCCACAATGGAGGCCAGGATCGGATGTCAGATGCATTCACTCTCTCATCTGACAAACAGAGCATGCGTTTCACATGGGCACACTGGGCAGGCTGATCAAGTTAGGAGATGTAGGTAAATAAAAAAAACAACAGAACAAATATGAGCAACGAATGACGTCAACAACACCCACACATTGCTCTCCAAATGATTATCTTTATCAATTCAACGACCAATCACAACCACTGAGTGAAAACAAAACCTGACTCTGATTATCATTAGTTTCATCAAGAGTTCCTGAAGCATAATTAATGTGGTTTGTCAGAAAAGCACCTGGCATGGAGGTTCAAAGTTGGCAGCCATCTTTATGGTCAAAGTGGATTTAAAAAAAAACATTTGTAAAAAATAGTAAACAAATAAAAACGAATATATCTTGATTAGATACGTATTCACCATCCTCAATACAAGTCTCTTAGAACCGTATTCTCTAAGAGCCATCATTCTTTTCAAAATTCTTCAAGCTCTGTCAAATTGGTTGTTGATCAACCTGTGCTTAGCTGTATTATGTGTATTTTCATCTAAAAAAAAACATCCTTGCCGATGACAAGTATACCTATAAAATGATGCAGCCACAACCATGCTTGAAAATATGAAGAGTTTTACTCAGCGATGTGTGTGTGTTGGATTTGCCCCAAACATAACACTTTGTATTCAGGACATAAAGTTAATTTCTTAGCCATTTTTTTGCTGCATTACTTTAGTGCCTTGTTGCAAACAGGATGCAAATTTCAAATATTTGTATTCTGTACAGGCTTCCTTCTTTTCACTCTGTCAATTAGGTTAGTATTGTGGACTACCTACAATGTTGTTGATACATCCTCAGTTTTCTGGCATCACAGCCTTTAAAATCTGTAACTGTTTTAAAGTCACCATTGGCCTCATGGTAAAATAACTGAGAGTTTCCTCTCAGGCAACTGAGTTAGGAAGTATGCCATCTTTGTACTGGGTGTATTGATACACCATCCAAAACGTAATTAATAACTTCATTATTCTCAAAGGGATATTCAATATCTGCATTTTCTTTTACCCATCTTCCAATAGGCGCCCTTCTTAAATCAAATCAAATCAAATTTATTTATATAGCCCTTCGTACATCAGCTGATATCTCAAAGTGCTGTACAGAAACCCAGCCTAAAACCCCAAACAGCAAACAATGCAGGTGTAAAAGTGAGGCATTGGAAAACCTCTTTGGTCTTTGTGGTTGAATCTGTGCTTGAAATTCACTGCTCGACTGAGGGACCTTTCAGATAATTGTATGTGTGGGGTACAGAGATGAAGTAGTCATTCAAAAATCATGTTCAACACTGTTATTGAGCACAGAGTGAGTCCATACATCTTATCATGCAACTTGTTAAGCACATTTTTATTCCTGAACTTATTTAGACTTGCCATAAAAAATACATTTTTCAAGACATTCAAGACATTTCAGCTTTACATTTTTATTACTTTTTAAACATTTCTAAAAACATAATTCCAGTTTGACATTATGGGGAATTGTGGGTAGGCCAGTAAAACAAATCTCAATTTAGTCAAATTTAAATTCAGGCTGTAACACAACAAAATGTGGAAAAAGTAAAGGGGTGTGAATACTTTCTGAAGACACTGTATGGATAACAGGGTTTGATGTGTTGTGATCGACCCACTCAGTTTCCCCCCACAAAACACCAGAAAATGGCCAAAAAGACTACAACCAGCTCACCTGCTTTTACACGATGATTTGACTATTAGAATATCAACACTTCCTTAGATAAAAATTAAAAAGGAATAGTTCCACCATATTAAAATGAAAGTTGACCTGCACTTTAGCAAGTATTTAGTCATATAAAAAACGTAATCTTCAATTCGCCATGTGGTCTATATTAAAGGGCACTTCATTTAATTTAACATGCTTTTAAAATTGAATATTTTAAAAGCACAATTTCTACTTCAAAAGGGACTGTTTACATGAAACGACCCATCTGCTGCAACATTTGGATTTATTTTAAATGATCAAATAAAATAAACATTAACATTGCCAGTTAGACTCTAAACAATGACACCGCCACTCCTACAAAGAGAGCAGTGTGGAAACGTGAAAGTAAAGGGTGGGGGAGAGATGGAGGAAGAGAAACTAAGAGGAGGAAAAAGAGATGTAAATAGAATAGGAAAGTTCAGCCCCAGTATTCCTAATCTTTGCTTTCAGGGAGGGTGTCAAGGCCGGGAGGTGGGGCAAGGAGGCTGAGGCAGGTATCAGGTGTGATTCCTCAGAGGTCTCTAGTTTCACACCAGTGCACTGAGGCCCTCCTACCCCACATCATTGTCTGAGTCAGCTGCCCCTGCTGCCCTCGTTCATACAGCAGGGAGAAGGCTGGGCCCCACATCCTGCTCTCATTTTCCCTTTCCATGTAGTCCCTCTCTCTTTACCTCCCTCTCTCCTTCCTTATCTCCTTCCCTCCTTCCCTCTCTACTTCCCTCCCTCTCTCCTTCCCTCTCTCTACTTCAAATCAAATCAAATCAAATGTTATTTGTCACATACACATGGTTAGCAGATGTTAATGCGAGTGTAGCGAAATGCTTGTGCTTCTAGTTCCGACAATGCAGTGATAACCAACAAGTAATCTAACTAACAATTCCAAAACTACTCTCTTATACACAGTGTAAGGGGATAAAGAATATGTACATAAGGATATATGAATGAGTGATGGTACAGAGCAGCATACAGTAGATGGTATCGAGTACAGTATATACATATGAGATGAGCATGTAGACAAAGTAAAAAAAGTGGCATAGTTAAAGTGGCTAGTGATACATGTATTACATAAGGATGCAGTCGATGATGTAGAGTACAGTATATACGTATGCATATGAGATGAATAATGTAGGGTAAGTAACATTATATAAGGTAGCATTGTTTAAAGTAGCTAGTGATATATTTACATCATTTCCCATCAATTCCCATTATTAAAGTGGCTGGAGTTGGGTCAGTGTCAATGACAGTGTGTTGGCAGCAGCCACTCAATGTTAGTGGTGGCTGTTTAACAGTCTGATGGCCTTGAGATAGAAGCTGTTTTTCAGTCTCTCGGTCCCAGCTTTGATGCACCTGTACTGACCTCGCCTTCTGGATGATAGCAGGGTGAACAGGCAGTGGTTCGGGTGGTTGATGTCCTTGATGATCTTTATGGCCTTCCTGTAACATCGGGTGGTGTAGGTGTCCTGGAGGGCAGGTAGTTTGCCCCCGGTGATGCGTTGTTTGATTGTGCATCTGTAGAAGTTTGTGAGTGCTTTTGGTGACAAGCCGAATTTCTTCAGCCTCCTGAGGTTGAAGAGGCGCTGCTGCGCCTTCTTCACGACGCTGTCAGTGTGAGTGGACCAATTCAGTTTGTCTGTGATGTGTATGCCGAGGAACTTAAAACTTGCTACCCTCTCCACTACTGTTCCATCGATGTGGATAGGGGGGTGTTCCCTCTGCTGTTTCCTGAAGTCCACAATAATCTCCTTAGTTTTGTTGACGTTGAGTGTGAGGTTATTTTCCTGACACCACACTCCGAGGTTCCTCACCTCCTCCCTGTAGGCCGTCTCGTCGTTGTTGGTAATCAAGCCTACCACTGTTGTGTCGTCCGCAAACTTGATGATTGAGTTGGAGGCGTGCGTGGCCACGCAGTCGTGGGTGAACAGGGAGTACAGGAGAGGGCTCAGAACGCACCCTTGTGGGGCCCCGTGTTGAGGATCAGCGGGGAGGAGATGTTGTTGCCTACCCTCACCACCTGGGGGCGGCCCGTCAGGAAGTCCAGTACCCAGTTGCACAGGGCGGGGTCGAGACCCAGGGTCTCGAGCTTGATGACGAGCTTGGAGGGTACTATGGTGTTGAATGCCGAGCTGTAGTCGATGAACAGAATTCTCACATAGGTATTCCTCTTGTCCAGGTGGGTTAGGGCAGTGTGCAGTGTGGTTGAGATTGCATCGTCTGTGGACCTATTTGGGCGGTAAGCAAATTGGAGTGGGTCTAGGGTGTCAGGTAGGGTGGAGGTGATATGGTCCTTGACTAGTCTCTCAAAGCACTTCATGATGACGGAAGTGAGTGCTACGGGCGGTAGTCGTTTAGCTCAGTTACCTTAGCTTTCTTGGGAACAGGAACAATGGTGGCCCTCTTGAAGCATGTGGGAACAGCAGACTGGTATAGGGATTGATTGAATATGTCCGTAAACACACCGGCCAGCTGGTCTGCGCATGCTCTGAGGGCGCGGCTGGGGATGCCGTCTGGGCCTGCAGCCTTGCGAGGGTTAACACGTTTAAATGTTTTACTCACCTCGGCTGCAGTGAAGGAGAGACCGCATGTTTTCGTTGCAGGCCGTGTCAGTGGCACTGTATTGTCCTCAAAGCGGGCAAAAAAGTTATTTAGTCTGCCTGGGAGCAAGACATCCTGGTCCGTGACTGGGCTGGGTTTCTTCTTGTAGTCCGTGATTGACTGTAGACCCTGCCACATGCCTCTTGTGTCTGAGCCTTTGAATTGAGATTCTACTTTGTCTCTGTACTGACGCTTAGCTTGTTTAATAGCCTTGCGGAGGGAATAGCTGCACTGTTTGTATTCGGTCATGTTGCCAGACACCTTGCCCTGATTAAAAGCAGTGGTTCGCGCTTTCAGTTTCACGCGAATGCTGCCATCAATCCACGGTTTCTGGTTAGGGAATGTTTTTATCGTTGCTATGGGAACGACATCTTCAACTCCCCGCACGTACTTACATTGTTCTTGGTTATTGTTTGTGGGGACCTTGTTGGAATGTTGGAAATCGTCTAACCACACATAAGAGAGTGACACACACAAACAAATGTGCAGGAGCGAACGCTTTCACTAATAACTGCAGAGTAAGCAGGCAGGCAGAAGAGCCCGGTTCCTTCAGGTTAGGTAAGCTACAGGAAGCTACATGCCCTCTGAAAATCTAAGCCAATTTGCTTGGGTGGCCAAATCACTACCTGCCACTCCTCTCTCCCTACCCATTCTGCTGATACATGCGCATCTGAATTCGCATGACAGCTCCTATTCAGGCTACGAGAACATGGTGAGCCTAGCCAGTGAACAAGAGGAGATATGAGATTTAACACCACTGACTATGTCATTACCTCCCTGTGGAGTTTCTTTAAAAGGGACGAGGGCTGCATAGGGAGATTTTCACATTATAACTTGAAGAAAACCCCCACAATATACGTGTACCATCTACCAAATATCCTCCTATTCCTCTGTATGATGGAGTGAGGTACAGTTCTCCATAAATCCCAAAGCAATATGAAGTGTCTTTTCCATGTGATGAGAACATCAATTGATCAGCTCATAAATCCTGAGCCCAGAGTCCCCAGTGTGTGGCAATGACATCATCCACTGATAGGCTACTGTGTGCTGCTAGCTGGCTCACTGGCTGGCTGATCCATCCTTCCTCACATAAGGCATCTGCTTTTCACACAGGCCATTTATACTCCCACTGATAGACAGACAAGGCAAAAGAGCCTCAAATGGTGACTGGAATATTAAAGACACACGCAGACAGACAGACAGACAAACACCACAGATAGACAGACACCACAGACACGCGCATGCACAACTCCCCACCCCACACACCATCCCAACTGTCCTGAGTCAAACCCAGACTACACTGCCATCTGGGACAGAGTGATGGTCATGAAAACCTCTTCCTTCCAGTGAAGAAAAGCCTCGTGTCCTCACAGAGAGGCAAATATCTGAGTCTCTAATCATCAAGCACTAGATCTACCATGGTCTATCATTCTATGAAAGGAATTCTGTGTTGAGGTATACTGTAAAGACATAAAACGTAATGCTGATGTTGGTAAAACTAAAGCTTAGAGACATCTAGAAAATGTATGCTGCGGACAGGTGGAGAATAAATCAAAAGTCTACCTAAAATAAATGTACAGCGTACCTTGAAATAACTTACGACCACAGACTTCCTTGGACAAATGTTTGTATTTCTGAACCAAACGTTCCCATAAAAACACTATAAATCAGCAGCCTTAAAAAACCTCTACAGCATTTCTCTACCCTCCGGCAGGCAAACATACAGTAGCACTCTGAAATGGTGGATGTGCCTTTAACTTGGTATTGATGTTAACAATGGGGGACATAATCCACTATAATACCCTTATTGTATGAAGACAATATGGCTGGTTTATACACACGTCCCTCTGAGGCAGACTAAATGTAAATGTTCACTTTTTAAAGACAAAGTCCACTATATGCTTATACAAGAACATGCCCTGACATGATAACCTATTACGTAATGTGACATTAGCAGGTGAACACCCAATAGTCTAATTTACAGCCTCAGTAGAAAAGGGAATTACCACAGATATTACAAAATAATGTCCATGCTACGATATTCATGTATCATACTTGTGTAAATCAATCCCATTAACCATTTATTATGTCGGAAAACATATGGCAAGTGATAAATAGTCATTTCCAAGCCATTGAGGTGAGGTGAAGCGTGGTAGAGATAGGTAGTGGTGCTTTATCAATCTGTAGCTACCCAGGCATGTGTGTTCTCTGAACATGCCATACCTGTCAGTCTTAGAGAGGGGGGAGAAAAGAGAGCAGCCACATGCCTGTGATTGTTATTGGATATTTTGTGTTTTCCAAGGTTAAACATGGCAGGGGGAATGAAAGCTTGAAAGCCTATCAAGATCTTTTTCTCCCACCTTCACCCCACACACTTCCCTCCTCTTGAGTTTCATGGTAAACAATGTTCTCCAGAAACACGGGGCCTTCCTCTTCTTCATGAAATGAAGATGAGTAGAGGAAAGACAGAGAGAGAGAGAGAGAGAGAGAGAGAGAGAGACAGAGAGAGAGAGAGAGAGACAGACAGACAGACAGACAGACAGACAGACAGACAGACAGACAGACAGACAGACAGACAGACAGATAAAGGGAGAGAGAGCGAGAGAGAGACAGAGAAAGAGAGAAAGAAACAGAGAGTACTGTTTACTGTTAATTTCTGATAGCTTATTTAATTTTTGTTTATTGTACATTTCACTTGCTTTGGCAATATAAACATATGTTTCCCATGCCAATAAAGACCCTTTGAATTGAATTAAATATATATAGAGAGAGACAGAGAGACTAATGATTTCACAGTTGAGTTTGTGTCAGAGCTGTCATATCACCACTCCACATAACATCTGTTATTTTAGTTAGAAAACTCACTGAAGGGCTACTTAACAGAGTGGGAGTGTCCGCATGTTTGTTTTGAATTACTTCCCTACTATATTGGGTGTCTATGAGGGATATTTGTATAGTCAATCACTGAATTAACCTGGCTGACAAGACTCACAAAAATCAAATCAAGTCAAATCTATTTGTCACATACACATGGACAGCAGGTGTTAATGCAATTGTAGAGAAATGCGTGTGCTTCTAGTTCTGACCATGCAGTCATATCTAACAAGTAATATAACCTAACAATTTCACAACAACTACCGTATACACACAAGTGTAAAGGAATGAATACGAATATGTACATAAAAATATATAACTGAGTGATGGCCGAACGGCATAGGCAAGATGCAGTAGATGGTATAGAGTACAGTATATACATATGAGATGAGTAATGTAGGGTATGAAAACATAAAGCGGCATTGTTTAAACTTCTTCGAAATAGGGGGCGCTCTTTTAATTTTTGGATAAAAAACGTTCCCGTTTTAAACAAGATATTTTGTCACGAAAAGATGCTCGACTATGCATGTAATTGACAGCTTTGGAAAGAAAAAACTCTGACGTTTCCATCACTGCACAGATATTATCTGTGAGTGCTCCAGAACTAATGCTACAGGTGAAACCAAGATGAAATTTCATACAGGAAATGGTCCAGATTTCGAATGCCCTGTGTTCCAATGTCTCCTTATATGGCTGTGAATGCGCCAGGAATGAGCCTGCACTTTCTGTCATTTCCCCAAGGTGTCTGCAGCATTGTGACGTATTTGTAGGCATATCATTGGAAGATTGACCATAAGAGACTACATTTACCAGGTGTCCGCCCGGTGTCCTGCGTCGAAATTATTGCGTAATCTCCAGGTCCATGCGCGTTCCATTTCTTCAGAGGAGAAACCAAACTGCCACGAATGATTTATCATCGATAGATATGTGAAAAACACCTTGAGGATTGATTCTAAACAACGTTTGCCATGTTTCTGTCGATATTATGGAGTTAATTTGGAAAAAAGTTTGCGTTGTAATTTTCTTACCCAAACGTGATGAATAAAACGGAATGATTTGTCCTACACAAAAAATATTTTGGGAAAAACTGAACATTTGCTATCTGAGAGTCTCCTCATTGAAAACATCTGAAGTTCTTCAAAGGTAAATGATTTTATTTGAATGCTTTTCTTGTTTTTGTGAAAATGTTGCATGCTGAATGCTAGGCTTAATGCTATGATAGGCTATCAATACTCTTACACAAATGCTTGTTTAGCTATGGTTCAAAAGCATATTTTGAAAATCTGAGATGACAGTGTTGTTAACAAAAGGCTAAGCTTGAGAGCAAATATATTTATTTCATTTAATTTGCGATTTTCATGAATAGTTAACGTTGCGTTATGGTAATGAGCTTGAGGCTATAAATAGGATCCCGGATACGGGATTGCTCGTCGCAACAGGTTAAAGTGGTTAGCGATACATTACATCAAGATGGCAAGATGCAGTAGATGGTACAGAGTACAGTATATACATATGAGATGAGTAATGCAGGGTATGTAAACATTATATAATGTAAAGTGGCTAGTGATAAATTGATTACATCAATTTTTCCATTATTAAAGTGGCTGGAGTTGAGTCAGTATGTTGGCAGCAGCCACTCAATATTAGTGATGGCTGTTTAACAGTCTGATGGCCTTGAGATAGAAGCACCACTGCCTGTCCCCACTTTGATGCACCTGTACTGACCTCGCCTTCTGTATAATAGCGAGGTGAACAGGCAGTGGCTCGGGTGGTTGTTGTCCTTGATGATCTTTTTGGCCTCCCTGTGACATCGGGTGGTGTAGGTATCCTGGAGGGCAAATAGTTTGCCCCCGGTTATGCATTGTGCAGACCTCACTACACTCTGGAGAGCCTTCCGCTTATGGGCGGAGCAACTGCCGTACCAGGCGGTGATACAGCCCGACAGGATGCTCTCAATTGTGCATCTATACAAGTTTGTGAGTGTTTATGGTGACAAACCTCCTGAGGTTGAAGAGGCACTGCTGCGCCGCTTCACCGCGCTGTCTGGAACTTTAAACTCTCCACCCTCTCCACTACTATCCCGTCAATGTAGATAGGGAGCTGCTCCCACTGCTGTTTCCTGAAGTCCACAATCATCTCCTTTGTTTTGTTGACATTGAGTGTGAGGTTATTTTCCTGACACCAAACTCCAAGGGCCCTCACCTCCTCCCTGTAGGCCGTCTCGTCGTTGTTGGTAATTAAGCCTACCACTGTAGTGTCGTCTGCAAACTTGATGATTGAGTTGGAGGCATGCATAGCCACGCAGTCGTGGGTGAACAGGGAGTACAGGAGAGGGCTGAGAATGCAACCCTTGTTGGTACGCAGTGTTGAGGATCAGCGGGGTGGAGATGTTGTTACCTACCCTCACCACCTGCGGGCGGCCCGTCAGGAAGTCCAGGAACCAGTTGCACAGAGCGGGGTCAAGACCCAGGGTCTCGAGCTTGATGACGAGCTTGGAGGGTACTATGGTGTGAAATGCTGAGCTGTAATCGATTAACATCATTCTTACATAGGTATTCCTCTTGCCCAGATGTGTTAGGGCAGTGTGCAGTGTGATGGCGATTGTGTCGTCTGTGGACCTATTGGGGTGTTAAGCAAATTGGAGTGGGTCTAGAGCAGACATGGGCAAACCACTAGGCCCGCGGGCCACATAGGCCCGAGTTAGGCTTTTAATCCGCCCGCCGAACTTGTCCAAATTATAGTAAAACCTCCTTTTTCCCCTTTCCATGCAATGCCCACGTTTCCCATAGATGGCGCACTCAAAACACATTGACCGTTGTTGGAGTGGCAAGTTTGGAAGTGCGTCTTTTAATTAAGAGCAATGCGCATTTACGCACAGCAGCGCTGTAGCTTAATTAACACGCCGCACACGCTCTTAATTTAAATTTAAATTTTCAGCTGCAGGTAGGATATTTAATACAGCCTATGTCTGTGTGCTTGAGATACACGTGTACTGTTTGCGCGTGAAGGCACGTCCGGTGGCGAGTTTGTAGAGCGCGGGTCAGGACAATCCATCCGTGATTTTGCGGAGTTTAACCAAGTAGATATTATTGAGCTTGAGTATTTCGGGTAATAATATGTTTTGAATGTTGAAAGTGATTCCATTTTTCAATAAATGTTGATTTCTTTAACTTTGCACCTTCGATTGAAACTTATTAAAAACAGAGCTCTTGATAAATCACTAGTGGTGTGTTATTTTAATGCTATTTACATTTCTCCTCCCAGTATCTGCGAAATAGTATGTAAATGCCATATCTTGCATATTCTTTATTAACTGATAAGGGCTATTTTTCACATTTGAAAGACAGTTAATAAATTGTTGTAGTGTTCTTACTGTGCTATGAGGTTTGCACACACTACATTTAATGCTTTAGTATATCCGTGTCCCTCCAAATGCTGGACCTGTCAAATTTTAGAACCCATTGGGTGTTAAGCAAAGTTTGCCCACCCCTGGTCTAGAGTGTCCGGTAGGGTGGGGGTGATATGGTCCTTGATTAATTTCTCAAAGCACCTCATGATAACGGAAGTGAGTGCTACAGGACGGGTAGTCATTTTGCTCAGTTACCTTAGCTTTCTTGGGAACCGGAACAGTGGTGGCCCTCTTGAAGCATGTGGGAACAGCAGACTGGGATAAGTTTTGATTGAATATGTCCGTAAAGACACCAGCCAGCTGGTCTGCACATGCTCTGACGACACGGCCGGCGATGCCGTCTGGGCCTGCAGCACTGCGAGGGTTAACACGTTTAAATGATTTACTCACGTTGGCTACAGTGAAGGAGAGCCCACAGGTTTTGGTAGCGGGCCGTGTCAGTGGCACTGTATTGTCCTCAAAGTGAGCAAAAACGTTGTTTAGTCTGTCTGGGAGCAAGGCATCGTGATCCGCGACGGGGCTGGTTTTTCTTTTGTAGTCCGTGATTGACTGTAGACCCTGCCACATGCCTCTCTTGTCTGAGCCGTTGAATTGCGACTCCACTTTGTCTCTGTACTGACGCTTAGCTTGTTTGATTGCCTTGCGGAGTTAATATCTACACTGTTTGTATTCGGTCATGTTTCCGGTCACCTTGCCCTACAGGGGTTCGCAAGTTCAGTTTTGCGCAAATGCTGCCATCAATCCACAGTTTCTGGTTGGGGAATGTTTTAATAGAAGCTGTGGTTACAACATCACCGATGCAGTTGTTAATAAACACACTGAATCAGCGTATTCGTCAATGTTGTTGTTCGCCGCAATGCGGAACATATCCCAGTCTACGTGATCGAGGCAATCTTGAAGCGTGGAATCCGATTGGTCGGACCACCGTTGAACAGACCTGAGCACAGGTGCTTCCTGTTTTAGGTTCTGTCTAGGCTGGGAGCAATAAAATGGAGTCGTGGTCAGCTTTTCAGAAGGGAGGGCGGGGAGGGCCTTATATGCATCGCGGAAGTTTGAATAACAGTGGTCTAGGGTTTTGCCAGCCCTGGTAGCACAATCGATATGTCGATAGAATTTGGGGAGCCTTGTTTTCAGATTAGCCTTGTTAAAATTTCTGCCTACAATAAATGCAGCCTCAGGATATGTGGTTTCCAGTTTACATAGAGTCCAATGAAGTTCTTTCATGGCCATCGATGTGTCTGCTCAGGGGGGAATATACACGACTGTGATTATGATCGAAGAGAATTCTCTTGGTATATAATGCGGTCGGCATTTGATTGTGAGGAATTCTAAGTCAGGTGAACAAAAGGACTTGAGTTCCTGTATGTTATGATCACACCAGATCTCGTTAATCATAAGGCATACACCCCCGCCCTTCTTCTTACCAGAGAGATGCTTAATTCTGTCGGCGCGATGAGTGAAGAAACCAGGTGGCTGTACCGACTCAGATAGTGTGTCTCGAGTGAGCCATGTTTCTGTGAAAGGGAACGTTACAGTCTCGGATGTCTCTCTGGAATGCTACCCTTGCTTGAATTTCATCTACCTTGTTGTCAAGAGACTGGACATTGGCAAGTAGTACGCTCGGGAGCGGTGCGCGACCGCTCTGTCTGCCCCTTCTACGGAGTCATTGTTTTCGGTCTCTGGGATCCGATCCATTGTCCTGGGTGGTAAGCCAAACAAAGGATCTGCTTCGGGAAAGTCTTATGCGTGGTACGCACCCAGGGCTGATGTGTCATGAAATTTAGTCACCCGGTGATTCTCAAGCAAATAACTGCCGGTCTCACGGGAATTGACTGTTAATTAACATGAACACGTCCAGCTTCTCCTGGATGCCATGCATAGCCTACAAGCCATTGATGCAGACCTCTAGAACATCTACATTTTAAAAAGTCCAAAAAATTCTGTTAAAAATCGCGCAACATTTCAGCGCCCTGCTACTCATGCCAGGAATATAGTATATGCATATGATTAGTATGTGTGGATAGAAAACACTCAGACGTTTATAAAACTGGTTAAATCACGGCTGTGACTATAACAGAACGTGCGTTTCATCGAAAAGTGCAGGAAAATGTGATCACTGAAAATTGGAAAATATATCAATGCGCCACTTGCATGTATTGTCTATGCGAAAGCAAATTACCTGGAGCCGAGATTGCAATTCCTACAGCTTCCACACGATGTCAACAGTCTTGTCATTTGCCTAGGCTTTGTTTCTTGGTCAAACGAAGAGGAGACAGCCCATTTCTTCAGGTCTCGGACCGGATATTTTGGTTGAGATTTACCCGGACATTATTTCCAGACGTACCCCTATAGAATATACTTCGTCTCGTGATCAATTTGATCGCTTATTAACGTTTACTAATACCTAAAGTTGCATTACAAAAGTATTTCGAAGTGTTTTGTGAAAGTTTATCGTCAACTTTTTTAATTAAAAAAAATGACGTTACGTTATAAGACGCTATTTTTTTTCGTTTATCACACAGTCTTCATAGATTGATATCTAGGCTATATATGGACCGATTTAATCGAAAAAAAGACCCAATAGTGATTATGGGACATCTAGGAGTGCCAACAAAGAAGATGGTCAAAGGTAATGAATGTTTTATATTTTATTTGTGCAGTTTGTGTAGCGCCGACTATGCTAATTATTTTGTTTACGTCCCCTGCGGGTCTTTTGGGGTGTTACATGCTATCAGATAATAGCTTCTCATGCTTTCGCCGAAAAGCATTTTAAAAATCTGACTTGTTGCCTGGATTCACAACGAGTGTAGCTTTAATTCAATACCCTGCATGTGTATTTTAATGAACGTTTGAGTTTTAACTAGTACTATTAGCATTTAGCGTAGCGCATTTGCATTTCCAGATGTCTAGATGGGACGCCTGCGTATCACAATAAATACATTTAATTGTAATTTTAGACAGGTCTAAAGAAACATGATAGGAAGAAAATGTCATCTATTTCAGAACAGAATAGCATACTTTGAGTCCTTATGTTAAGCCCTGATATGGCTATTGCATATGTCTGTGGGCTACACTGGTTCATTTTGCAGACAAGATTTGCTTAGAATTCCATGGCATTATTTTTTATTATTTTATAGTATGAAGAACACAACTGAACATAGCTGAATAAAATAGAAATAATATTTTCTCCAAAGTGAGCACATTTGGCTATTTTGTGTTGAGCGGTTAACAAAGAAATTTGGGTGACAAAATAACCAATAAACTGTAACCGAGCATGTTTTTAACAAAGGACACATGAAACCATGACACATCACAGCCTATCAAATGTCAAGGTAAGCACTGATTGAAGGGATTAGGTTGCCTTCACCTGGTCATCTCCCCTCACTGAAGTAGGCTAAATACTTTGCTGCATTGTTTACCCTAGGTGAACTTTCTGTGTCGGGTGTGGTTCCTCATACAGTATCTCCTTACACTCTCTCTTTCACAGACACACACACACGTGTACAAACACGACTAACAAACAAAATGACACACGTGTACAAACACGACTAACAAACAAAATGACACACAGAAACACACAGACACGCATGCACACACGTCTCTCAAAACATATGGTCTGTGTTTCTATGGCCACCAGTGAGCTCCAGAGACTGGGTTGCCATGGAGACAGCTGTGTCTTAATGAGATTCCCCAGCAGGGTATGAGGTGGGAAATGAGAACGTTCCATCAGACCCACGTGACAGCAGGTGGCCATTAGAAACGTGTGTGTCTGTGTGTGCGCAGTTTCACAGCTTCCCCTTGTGTGAGCCCACCCACATAACAGGGTTAAAGCACCTTGCAACTCCCTTACTTTTTCAAATTCTGTCACTTCCCTCACTAACTTCATACCTCGCTGGCTCTTTCTCTCTCCCTTTCAGTCACGCTGTCACTCTTGGTTTTCTGAAGTAACAAATTGTCAGCTCTGCATTTTCCAATAATGTGTGTGCTTATTTCTGAGGTGAGCATCAGCTTTAATCTGGCCTCTTATTGATACTACCTGGAAGTTCTTTGAACAGCTTTCTATCCCCCAACACCACCCCTAGTAAAAATTATTATCATCCTGGGACATGAATGTTTGTCTCAAACGGACAGTTCATTATTTCCTCCTCAGAGATATCTGCACTCTTGCATTGACCTTGTTCAGTGTTGTATAACACATACAGTGACTATTACAAACATTAGGAAAACCTTCCTGATATTGAGGTACACCCCTCCTCCCCTCCGTTTGCCCTCAGAACAGCCTCAATATGTCAGGGCATGGACTGTACAAGGTGTCGAAAGCAGGGATGCTGGCCCATGACTCCAATGCATCCCACCGTTCGATCAAGTAGGCTGCATGTCCATTGGGTGGTGGATCATTCTTAATACACACAAGAAACTGTTGAGCATGAAAAAGCCATCAGCATTGCAGTGCTTGACACAAACCGGTGCACCTGTCACCAAGAAGGCTTAAAAATCCTTTTAACCTGTCTCCTCCCCTTCATCTACACTGATTGAAGTGGATTTAACAAGTGACATCAATAAGGGATCATAGCTTTCACCTGGTCTGTCATGGAAAGCGCTTGCGTTCTTAATGTTTGTACACTCAGTACATACCACCCAGTGCCCACACTCTGTACTTACACGATAATGATATGATCGTCTGCCACGTAGCTAGATTAGAGCTAGATTAGAATAGGGGACTCATGTACACCATATTCATTAAATTACTATCTTTAACATTTGGAACATTTCTCCACCCTGAACATAGCTTGTGTGAACTACTCACTCCTTGGTGACGATACACGTGTCCAGTGGGTGTGGCCAGCTGGGGATCTAGACCGTGTGTGTCTAGACCGTGTGCTGCCGAGCTCAGCCACAACCTGGGGGGAGAAGACAAAACACACACAGAAAGACAGGGACCGAGGGACACACACAAAGTTAGTCTCACCGTAATGTTCTGATTGGTCAGAGAATATTCTATTCTATTAGGATCTCTTTTAGTCCTCATTTGGAATAATCTTCCAAGAGTCCTTAAACATACAAATTCAATGTATAATCCAAATACATTTTAACATACACTGTATATACAAAAGTATGTGGACACCCCTTCAAATGAGTGAATTCTGCTCTTTCAGTCACACCCGTTGCTGAAAGGTGTATAAAGTCGAGCACACAGTCATGTAATCTCCATAGACAAACATTGGCAGGAGAATGGCCTTCTTGATGAGCTCAGCTACTTTCAATGTGGCACCGTCATAGGATGCCACCTTTCTAACAACTCAGTTCGTCAACTTTCTGCCCTGCTAGAGCTGCCCCGGTCGACTGTAAGTGCTGTTATTGTGAAGTGGAAACTTCTAGGAGAAACGACGGATCAACCGCAAAGTGGTAAGATCACAGAACGGGACCTCCAAGTGTGTACTTCTGGCGCCGACAGAGATGGCCGCCTCGCTTCGCGTTCCTAGGAAATTATGCAGTTTTTTGTTTTTTTACGTGTTATTTCTTACATTAGTACCCCAGGTCATCTTAGGTTTCATTACATACAGTCGAGAAGAACTACTGAATATAAGATCAGCGTCAACTCACCATCAGTACGACCAAGAATATGTTTTTCGCGACGCGGATCCTGTGTTCTGCATTTCAAACAGGACAACGGAATGGATCCCATGCAGCGACCCAATAAAACGACTCCGAAAAAGAGGGAAACGAGGCGGTCTTCTGGTCAGACTCCGGAGACGGGCACACCGTGCACCACTCCCTAGCATTCTTCTTGCCAATGTCCAGTCTCTTGACAACAAGGTTGATGAAATCCGAGCAAGGGTAGCATTCCAGAGGGACATCAGAGACTGTAACGTTCTTTGCTTCACGGAAACATGGCTCACTGGAGAGACGCTATCCGAGGCGGTGCAGCCAACGGGTTTCTCCATGCATCGCGCCGACAGAAACAAACATCTTTCTGGTAAGAAGAGGGGCGGGGGCGTATGCCTTATGGCGAACGAGACATGGTGTGATGAAAGAAACATACAGGAACTCAAATCCTTCTGTTCACCTGATTTAGAATTCAACTCTTTGCAAACTGGAAACCATTTAGCCGGAGGCTGCATTCATTGTAGCTGGGGATTTTAACAAGGCTAATCTGAAAACAAGACTCCCTAAATTTTATCAGCATATCGATTGCGCAACCAGGGGTGGAAAAACCTTGGATCATTGTTACTCTAACTTCCGCAACGCATATAAGGCCCTGCCCCACCCCCTTTCAGAAAAGCTGACCACGACTCCATTTTGTTGATCCCTGCCTACAGACAGAAACTAAAACAAGAGGCTCCCATGCTGAGGTCTGTCCAATGCTGGTCCCACCAAGCTGACTCCACACTCCCAAGACTGCGTGAAACTGAAAGCGCGAACCACTGCTTTTAATCAGGGCAAGGTGTCTGGTAACATGACCGAATACAAACAGTGCAGCTATTCCCTCCGCAAGGCTATCAAACAAGCTAAGCGTCAGTACAGAGACAAAGTAGAATCTCAATTCAACGGCTCAGACACAAGAGGCATGTGGCAGGGTCTACAGTCAATCACGGACTACAAGAAGAAATCCAGCCCAGTCACGGACCAGGATGTCTTGCTCCCAGACAGACTAAATAACTTTTTTGCCCGCTTTGAGGACAATACAGTGCCACTGACACGGCCTGCAACGAAAACATGCGGTCTCTCCTTCACTGCAGCCGAGGTGAGTAAGACATTTAAACGTGTTAACCCTCGCAAGGCTGCAGGCCCAGACGGCATCCCCAGCCGCGCCCTCAGAGCATGCGCAGACTGGGTGTTTGGTGTGTTTACGGACATATTCAATCGATCCATATACCAGTCTGCTGTTCCCACATGCTTCAAGAGGGCCACCATTGTTCCTGTTCCCAAGAAAGCTAAGGTAACTGAGCTAAACGACTGCCGCCCCGTAGCACTCACTTCCGTCATCATGAAGTGCTTTGAGAGACTAGTCAAGGACCATATCACCTCCACCCTACCTGACACCCTAGACCCACTCCAATTTGCTTACCGCCCAAATAGGTCCGCAGACGATGCAATCTCAACCATACTGCACACTGCCCTAACCCATCTGGACAAGAGGAATACCTATGTGAGAATGCTGTTCATCGACTACAGCTCGGCATTCAACACCATAGTACCCTCCAAGCTCGTCATCAAGCTCGAGACCCTGGGTCTCGACCCCGCCCTGTGCAACTGGGTACTGGACTTCCTGACGGGCCGCCCCCAGGTGGTGAGGGTAGGCAACAACATCTCCTCCCCGCTGATCCTCAACACTGGGGCCCCACAAGGGTGCGTTCTGAGCCCTCTCCTGTACTCCCTGTTCACCCACGACTGCGTGGCCACGCACGCCTCCAACTCAATCATCAAGTTTGCGGACGACACAACAGTGGTAGGCTTGATGACCAACAAGGACGAGACGGCCTACAGGGAGGAAGTGAGGGCCCTCGGAGTGTGGTGTCAGGAAAATAACCTCACACTCAACGTCAACAAAACTAAGGAGATGATTGTGGACTTCAGGAAACAGCAGAGGGAACACCCCCCTATCCACATCGATGGAACAGTAGTGGAGAGGGTAGCAAGTTTTAAGTTCCTCGGCATACACATCACAGACAAACTGAACTGGTCCACTCACACAGACAGCATCGTGAAGAAGGCGCAGCAGCGCCTCTTCAACCTCAGGAGGCTGAAGAAATTAGGCTTGTCACCAAAAGCACTCACAAACTTCTACAGATGCACAATCGAGAGCATCCTGGCGGGCTGTATCACCGCCTGGTACGGCAACTGCTCCGCCCTCAACCGTAAGGCTCTCCAGAGGGTAGTGAGGTCTGCACAACGCATCACCGGGGGCAAACTACCTGCCCTCCAGGACACCTACACCACCCGATGTTACAGGAAGGCCATAAAGATCATCAAGGACATCAACCACCCGAGCCACTGCCTGTTCACCCCGCTATCATCCAGAAGGCGAGGTCAGTACAGGTGCATCAAAGCTGGGACCGAGAGACTGAAAAACAGCTTCTATCTCAAGGCCATCAGACTGTTAAACAGCCACCACTAACATTGAGTGGCTGCTGCCAACACACTGACTCAACTCCAGCCACTTTAATAATGGGAATTGATGGGAAATGATGTAAAATATATCACTAGCCACTAATATAATGTTTACATACCCTACATTATTCATCTCATATGTATATGTATATACTATACTCTATATCATCTACTGCATCTTTATGTAATACATGTATCACTAGCCACTTTAACTATGCCACTTTGTTTACATACTCATCTCATATGTATATACTGTACTCGATACCATCTACTGTATCTTGCCTATGCTGCTCTGTACCATCACTCATTCATATACCCTTATGTACATGTTCCTTATCCCCTTACACTGTGTATAAGACAGTAGTTTTGGAATTGTTAGTTAGATTACTTGTTGGTTATTACTGCATTGTCGGAACTAGAAGCACAAGCATTACGCTACACTCGCATTAACATCTGCTAACCATGTGTATGTGACAAATAAAATTTGATTTGATTTGATTTGAAGCACGTATCGCGTAACATTTGTCTGTCCTCGGATGCAACACTCACTACCGAGTTCCAAACAGCCTCTGGAAGCAACTTCAGCACAAGAACTCGTCAGGAGCTTCATGAAACACGTTACCATAGCTGAGCAGCCGCACACAAACCTTGGATCACCATGCGCAATGCCAAGCCTCAGCTGAAGTGGTGTAAGCTCACGCATAGTTCTCTGGAGCAGTGGAAATCTGTTCTCTGGAGTGATGAATCACGCCCCACCATCTGGCAGTCCGACGGATGAATCAGAGTTTGGCGGATGCCAGGAGAACACCACCTGCCCAAACCATAGCACCAACTGTAAAATTTGGTGGAGGAGGAATAATGGTCTGGGGCTGTTTTTCATGGTTCGGGCTAGAGACCCCTTAGTTCCAGTGAAGGGAAATCTTAAGGCTACAGCATTCAATGACATTCTAGATGATTCTGTGCTTCCAACGTTGTGGCAAAAATTGGGGGAAGGCCCTTTCCTGTTTCAGCATGACAATGCCCCCATGCACAAGAGAGGTCCTAACTGAAATGGTTTGTCGAGATTGGTGTGGAAGAACTTGACTGGCCTGCACAGAGGCCTATCTCAACCCTATCGAATACCTTCGAGATTAATTGCAACGCGGACTGCGAACCAGGCATAATCGCCCAACATTAGTGCCCGACCTCAATAATGCTTGTTGCTGAATGGAAGCAAAACACCGTAGCAATGTTCCAAACATCTAGTGGAAAGCTTTCCCTGGAGAGTGGAGGCTGTTATAGTAGGGGAGACCAACTCCATATTAATGCCCATGATGTTGAAATGAGATGTTCGACGAGCAGGTGTCCACATACATTATGATACTGTATAACACACTGTTACTGAGGGGGAGGGGCTGCAGCTGCAGGAGGAGGAGCCTGGGTGGGCACGGCTGCCCCAGGGGGAGGGATCTCCACCATCTTTCAGTCCTCCCCTTCCTCCACCATGAGGGCGATCAGAGTCCCCAGATGCACTGCACGACTGCCCTCCTCCATCTATGGGAAGACAGAGGCACACTTAAAATAATAATCATTTCATCAGATAGCATTTGATTTGACTTAGACTGCTCAAGAAGACTGAGGAGAGGGGGAGAAAGAGAGTGCACAAAATAACAAGTAAAAGAATGAGAAAGGAAGAGGAGCACTAGGGAGAAGAAAAAAGGGAGAATGAGTGAGAAACTAAAGAGAGAGAGGCCAAATGATAGGAAGAATGGAAAGAGAACAACCCAGGAGAGAGAGGGTTTTCAAAAGATGTGCACTTCGACACAACATTCAATACTGTTTCCAGAGGGACCATGGGCAGACCCTTCAATTCGCTGTGCGTCCATCCCTACTGCCTATTCAATCTACTTCATTTCCCCTTGCCGTTGTTCTATTCCAACAAAACACAAACAAGGGTAAAGACTAATAGAGGGGGGAATGGATTGCTTACAGTTTCTTAACCCCCCCTCCCATCGCACATTGATTCTCTCCCTCTCTCTAGCTATCCATTTCCCTTTCTAACAGAGTCAAAAAGGCACAGCATGGATGTCTCCTCCCCCCCACAGTCAGCTAGGTGTTTTTCCTCTGTCAATATTGATTAGTTCTAAATGATAGGGCTAGCACAATAGACGGGCCAGGGCCGCGACACTCCATCTATTTCCAAAAGGGATCCACTTATTGAGCTGTCATTCCTGCTAAAGGGCGAAGCACTGTTTGCCAGATAGGAAGGAAAAATAAGACAGAAAGCACAACAACAGCTGTTGGCGAAAGGGAGAGCCGTCTCTTTTGATCATGGCGACACAGAACTTGATCAGGAAGTTGGTTTCTGCGTTAGATCACACCACAAGCCCTCGTAACTGGCTGAATGTCAGTTGGTTTTGAAACATAAGTTTTGGAGGAAAACCCACAGCTGTGACTTGTTCAGCCCCACCTCCTCCAAAGTGCCCAAAGGGTTGACGTTTTTCTCAGTATGTCACGTTCTGACCTTAGTTCCCTTGTTTTTGTCTTTGTTTTAGTATGGTCAGGGGGGCGTGAGTTGGCGTGGGCAGTCTATGTTTGTTTTTCTATGTTTGTTTTTGAGTTCGGCCTAGTATGCTTCTCAATCAGAGGCAGCTGTCAATTGTTGTCCCTGATTGAGAATCATACTTAGGTACTCACTTTTGGTTTGTGGGTGTTTGTTTCCATGTGAGTGTTTGGGCCACATGGTACTGTTTCGTTTGTTCACATCGTTTATTGTTTTGTTCCAGTGTTCAGTTTGTTTATTAAAAAGACATGAACACTTAGCACGCTGCACCTTGGTCCTCCTCTCTATCTCCAGACGACATCCGTTACGCAGTACAATACTAAAGATCAGCTTTAATATTGCAGATAGATTGTAGCTTCCATCAATGTTATTGTCGGTATCATTTCCAATCCCCCATATATTTTTTGGTAAATATTTAGCTAATTTTTTGGCAGGGGACTTGGGAATCTTTTAAAATAATTTTACTTATGTCTTATGTTGTACACGTCTTTTAATATACACTGCTCAAAAAAATAAAGGGAACACTTTAACAACACAATGTAACTCCAATTCAATCACACTTCTGTGAAATCAAACTGTCCACTTAGGAAGCAACACTAAATTTCACATGCTGTTGTGCAAATGGAATAGACAACAGTTGGAAATTATAGGCATTTAGAAAGACACCCCCAATAAAGGAGTGGTTCTGCAGGTGGGGACCACAGACCACTTCTCAGTTCCTATGCTTCCTGGCTGATGTTTTGGTCACTTTTGAATGCCTGCGGTGCTTTCGCTCTAGTGGTAGCATGAGACGGAGTCTACAACTCACACAAGTGGCTCAGGTAGTGCAGCTCATCCAGGATGGCACATCAATGCGAGCTGTGGCAAGAAGGTTTGCTGTGTCTGTCAGCGTAGTGTCCAGAGCATGGAGGCGCTACCAGGAGACGGGCCAGTACATCAGGAGACGTGGAGGAGGCCGTAGGAGGGCAACAACCCAGCAGCAGGACCGCTACCTTCGCTTTTGTGCAAGGGGGAGCAGGAGGAGCACTGCCAGAACCCTGCAAAATGACCTCCAGCAGGCCACAAATGTGCTTGTGTCTGCCCAAACTCCATGAGGGTGGTATGAGGGCCTGACGTCCACAGGTGGGGGTTGTGCTTACAGCCCATCACCGTGCAGGACGTTTGGCATTTGCCAGAGAACACCAAGATTGGCAAATTCGCCACTGGCGCCCTGTGCTCTTCACAGATGAAAGCAGGTTCACACTGAGCACATGTGACAGACGTGACAGTCTGGAGACGCTGTGGAGAACGTTATGCTGCCTGCAACATCCTCCAGCATGACCGGTTTGGCGGTGGGTCAGTCATGGTGGTGGGTGGCATTTCTTTGGGGGGCCGCACAGCCCTCCATGTGCTCGCCAGAGGTAGCCTGACTGCCATTAGGTACCGAGATGAGATCCTCAGACCCCTTGTGAGACCTTATGCTGGTGCGGTTGGCCCTGGGTTCCTCCTAATGCAAGACAATGCTAGACCTCATGTAGCTGGAGTGTGTCAGCAGTTCATGCAAGAGGAAGGCATTGCTGCTATGGACAGGCCCGCCCGATCCCCAGAGCTGAATCCAATTGAGCACATCTGGGACATCATGTCTCGCTCCATCCACCAATGCCACGTTGCACCACAGACTGTCCAGGAGTTGGCGGATGCTTTAGTCCAGGTCTGGGAGGAGATCCCTCATCAGACCAGCCACCACCTCATCAGGAGCATGCCCAGGTGTTGTAGGGAGGTCATACAGGCACGTGGAGGCCACACACACTACTGAGCCTCATTTTGACTTGTTTTAAGGACATTACATCAAAGTTGGATCAGCCTGTAGTATGGTTTTCCACTTTAATTATGAGTGTGACTCCAAATCCAGACCTCTATGGGTTGATACATTTGATTTCCATTGATCATTTTTGTGTGATTTTGTGGTCAGCACATTCATCTATGTAAAGAAAATAGTAGTTAATAAGAATATTTCATTCAAATAAAAACATGTTTATAGTCAACACTTGGCTTTTTCTTGAGGGTGACACATTGGCAGTCAGGATCTCTAGTCTCCACTAAGTGTTGGTAACACCACATAAGGTTCCCCTTATCCAACTGTCTTTTGAAAAACAATCTTTTCACTGCTCAGAGATAAAACACCTATGTTCTTCTGCCTAGCATGGAAGTGGCTAGAATCTTCAGAGGTGTAAGGAATATTAGGAGACTGAAACTAGGGATATACTGTAGCTGCTGGAAGGTGACCATTGGTGATCATCAGGTCCTGTTGGAAGGTGAACCTTCAGCCCCAGTCTGAGGTCCTAAGTGCTCTGCAGCAGGTTTTCATCAAAGATCTCTCTGTACTTCTCTACGTTCATCTTTCCCTCAATCCTGACAAGTCTCCCTGTCCCTGCCGCTAAAAAACATCCCCACAGCATGATGCTGCCACCACCATGCTTCACCGTAGGGATGATGCCAGGTTTCCTACAGACGTGACGCTTGGCATTCAGGCCAAAGAGTTCAATCTTGGTTTCATCAGACCAGATAATCTTGTTTCTCATGGTCTGAGAGTCTTTTTGGCAAACTCCAAGCGGGCTGTCATGTACCTTTAACTGAGTGGCTTCCGTCTGGCCATTCTACCATAAAAGGCCTAAATAGGTGAAGTGCTGCAGAGATGGTTGTCCTTCTGGAAGGTTCTCCCATCTCCACAGAGGAGCACTAGAGCTCTGGGTTCTCGGTCAACTCGTGGGTGAACAAGGAGTAAGGCAGAGTAATGATGAGACACCCCTGGGGTTGCCCTGTGTTAAGAGTCAATGTGGAGGAGGTGTTGTTGCCAATGTTCACAGCCTGTGGTTTTCCCGTCAGAAAGTTAAGGATCCAGTTGCGGAGGGTTGTGTCCAGATCCAGGGCACTGAGCTTGGTGTCAAGCTTCGATGGAATAATAGTGTTGAATGCTTAACTGTAGTCAATGAACAACATTCTCACATCGGTGTTCCTCTTGTCCAGATGTGTTACGGCCATGTGAATAGCGATAGAAATGGCATCTTTTGTGGATCTGTTGGAGCGGTAGACAAATTGGAGTGGGTCCAGTGTGCCTGGCATGCCTTGATCTGGGCCTTGACAAGCCTCTTGGAGCACTTCATGATGACTGAGGTGAGCGCGAGAGGGCGATAGTCATTTTGGCATGTCACCTTTTTTTTCTTGGGCACTGGGACAATGGTGGTCTCCTTATAGCAGGTGGGGACTACAGCCTGAGACAGGGACAGGTTGAATATGTCCGAGAAGACGCACCCAGCCGTTCAGCACACACCGAGGACGCGGCCAGGGACGCCATATTGGCTGGCTGCTTTGTGAGTATTCACTCGAAAGTTTTCCTCATGTCAGCCTCGAAGAGTGAAAGCACCTGGTCGTCCGTAGCAGCGAGATTCTTCCTGGATGGATCGGTATTGTCTGCCTCGAAGCGAGCATGAAATGTGTTATGCCTGTCTGGGAGGGAGGCTTCGATGGGCACTGCATCGATATTCTGTAGTCCTTGCCATATATGACACGAGTCTATTCATGCTTGAGTATGTATTATCGTTTTACATCCCAAGTGGATTTGCGGTTGTGCGTTGTGCGCCACCAATACATCAGGGTTTGTTCTGCTGACATTGAATTACGCAGCACGGGCTCTCAGCATGGTACGGTTTTCCCCGATCCTCCATTTTTGGTTGGGGTATATCTGGATTTTTATTGTGGGTACAACATCATGAACACATTTCCTAATGCTTGTGATTGACGATGAGTATTCCTCAATGTTGATGGATAAATCATTTTATTATTACATTTTTGCATTCCCCCCCTTTTTCTCCCCAATTTTGTGATATCCATTTGGTAGGTAAGATCTTGTCTCATCGCTGCGACTCCCCAACGGGCTTGGGATAGGCAAATGTCGAGTCATGTGTTCTTGGAAACATGACCCGCCAAGCTGCGCTGCTTCTTAACACACTGCGTCGGAGGAAACACCGTTCAACTGACAACCGAAGTCAGCTTGCTGTCACCCGGCCCACCACAAGGAGTCACTAGAGCACAATGAGCCAAGGAAATCCCCCCGGCCAAACCCTCACGGCGCTGGGCCAATTATCCACCGTCCTATGGGGCTCCCAGTCACGGCTGGCTGGGATTGGGATTGAACCAGAGGCTGCAGTGGCAGCTTAGACTGCTGCGCAACTCAGGAGGTGGGTGGGTGAATCTTCGCTGGTGGGTCCATCGAGTTGCTGCTTGTAGGTGGGGAGTAGGAAGAGAGACTTGATCTGATTGGCCAAAGTGGGGTGGGGGATGGACTCGTATGGGTCATGGATGTTTGTGTATATATGGTCAAACACACTGGATCCTCTTGTAGGGCAGGATACATGTTGGGATATCTTGTTGACCAGGAATTGTGTTAGAAAACATACCTCTCCACCCCCCAACTCACACCACAAGCTTCCGATCAATCCATTCAGAATATGGAGAAGCAGTCTGGTTGAAAAGCACAGTCGAGTGTATTCTCCATAAGCCCCGTTTCATCACTTGAAGCCTTGCTCTGCGTTCAAAAACTTAATTTTTCAGTGATTAGACATTAGCCATCAGGATACTAGGAAGAGGCTGTGTAGCCCATCTTTTCAGCGTAGCTTGGATTCCCTCTCTCCTTACTCTTCTTTGTCATCTGTGTTACCTTAGGTCAGGGCTGCCCAACCCTCTTCCTGGAGATCTACCGTCCTGTGGGTTTTCAGTCCAAGAAGCAAAGTCGAGCAGGAACCGGCAAGACGGGTGCCCTCCTAAGCGCCACCATCTTATCCGTGTATACCCCAAAGGGTTATTATGATTCTCCTTGTAACAGATTTATAAACATGAGGACCACTAAAGACAGCAGTGGAGAACGAAATGCCACTAATGATTACACATTGACAGGCTGTAATGAGTGTTTGGTTAGGACTGCAGCCAGGTTTTTGACACTCAGTGTATGAGTGAGTGAGAGACAGAGAGAGCAAGAAGGACAGAGATGGAGCAGTGGGGCAGTGATTGTGTTTATCCGGCTTATAATCCTTTTCCTACTCCAGATTAGAGCTTGATGTTTTGTGGGACACATAATGAGCAGTGGACAAGGAAATGTAGACAAAGCATGTGACTGGGGTGTGAGGGAGAGAGAAAGCCCAGTGATGTTCCCTCCCCACTAATAGGCTCTCCATAAACATCAATTAGACAACCAGGTATTTATAGACTTATTTAATACAGCTGCCTAAGAAGCTGCTGCTGGGGGCTGTAATTCACAATCTCACACACACACACACCCGCACATGGACACGCACACAAACACCCCCCCCTTGCCACTGTCATTTTATTTTGTATTCGTCACATTATGGCATACCATCTCATGTGTGGATGTCTCCATCAATGAAGTAAAGGCATATAAGCACACATTTAGACTAGAGAGAGACAGAGGGAGTGAGAGAAGAAACACAAACACCACCAGTGGGGCTCAACACTGCCATCATCTGGCTATTAAAGGACAGCTACTGAGCCATTCAGTCACTCAGAGTCATTTAGTCAAATACATGAGCAGCACATAAAATGGACCAGACAGGTAAACGATGCCGTTTTAACACAACTGACTCACATTATAACTTGATTTCAGTGAAGAACAATATGTCAAGAGGTGGATGAGGACACCATTTTTAGAAGGCTATGCATGGATTTCAGAAAATAATAAATGTATGATTATATTTATTTTTTGTACTGTTAATATGCACACACACTGACACTCCAACACACACACACAAACACTCACTTCCTACACAATATGCACAGACATTTATACGGGCTCTACACACAAACACATACGCACTCACATACAATCATCATACGCTGCTGCTAGTCTGTTTATCATATATTCTGATCCCTAGTCACCTTACCCCTATACAAATCGAACTCTTATTACTCCAGTATCCCCGCATATTGTAAATATGGTACTGGAAATGGCTGACCCTGTGTATACTGTACATGTGTCACATGATCCCCGGCTAACTGCTCAGTTCTTCTCCCAAAGAACAGTCCTGTGGTCTCCCTTCGCTTAGTAGGTTTTTTCTCATTACCTCTCAGCATAAAGTATAAAAAAACACATTCAAACTCCGTCCTTCTCATAGGCTCAACCTGTCTCCCAAACAGCTCAGTGGTTGATGTAGGCTTTCTAAACACTAAAACCTGGGTTCCTTGGCCTCTTAGTCTGATTTCCAATTTTTCACACCATTTGCATTCATTTGTTGTTTTCCTCAGATCTCCCAGGGGGTCCCGTGGCTGAGCCAACAAGGAGACCCATGGAAAGGATGATGGGGAAAACAAACCACCAGACCCGGTGTAGACTCTGTTTTCTAGTTATAGAATCTGATTGTGAGTGTGAAATGATGACTCCTTCTTCTGCTCGTTGGCTAGAGCCTTTTTCTTAATCTTTCTTACCGGCCTTTAGGTCTGGGCCCTCTGCTTTTTTCCTTTGGCTCGGACCTTCTTTCTCCTTCAGATGTTCTCGGGGCCCTGCTCTCCCTCTAGTGGCTCATCCATGGCTCCCACTTTGGGGGGTGCTTGCAGTGGGAGAGATGATACCAGCCGGACCTCTCCGCCACTCACAGGGCTGTAAATTTTTGTTTGTGGACTCTGAATTTCATCCAGTCTTCGTTCATGGGAAGCTTGTCAGGGTCTTTACTTGGGGGAACCTTGTTTGCTTTCCTGTGGGCAGAGTGGAGAGACCTCAGTTATGTCTATCTGTCATAGGTCGAACACCTGGTGTGTTCATGGGTCATCCTGTTAACATCTCGTAAAGTGTACACCCAATACCTTCGTTAAGGCTGCTGCGCATTTTCATGAGGACAAGGGGCAAGAATTGCACTCAGCTCATTTTTGTGGAATGGCAGGCTTTTGCAAGCCCCCCTTTAATCATTTGTATAGCCCTCTCAGTAATCTCGTTACTCCGCAGGTGATACATGGACACAAACTTCTGGTCACCCATCGTTTTAATCGAAATCTGTAATTAATTGGCATTCGCTGGTGTGGTTTCCCTCTAACAAGTAAGTGACACCTCACTCAACCCAAATATATACATACACTTTTAATATGACATAGTCGAATTCTAGATAGGAGATATTACATAACTGGCTATTGGTGAAATGCATGATGTCAATATATGATGAATGGAATGAATGATTGATGAATGAATGTAGAGAGGTAGAGGTAGGATGAGGAGAGGTAGGATGATTTTGTAGAGGTGGCTTGACGAGGCTGTCTGAGGCTGTCTGAGGCTGCCCTATCCTACGGGGGTGTCCGATTATGATTGAAATAAATACTAGTTATTTTGTTTTCGGAGACATGGTTCAGCGATAATCATCTATTTTCTATTTACATTCACTTTTAAGAAAAGGCATGTCTGGACAGAGATGGCAGGAGAAAACGATATCCACTGGATGGTTCATTCAACAAGACTAGGTTGGATTTAGTCAAGGAGATAATTCAGACAAGAAAAATTGACAAAAAGGAAGGGAAGAAGAAAGGTATCCTTGTTTCAGAAACCGTGATAGGAATGATGATCTTCATGAACAAGGCTACCGTGATCAAACTAAAGCTGGAGTGAACAATAAAGTGTGGGTGGAAAGAAATGAGTCAGGACAGAGGCAAAACAGGAGTACTCCCCACCGCCATATGAGACTCAACCCAGAGGACCCCCGGGTGACTATACACAGATCTACCCTCTCATACCACTGACAAAAGAAAATGGAGAAGCAACCACAATTCTCCTCAAGGGGACTCTGATGAAGGAAGTGAAGGACACAACGGAAGTGAGGGAATCATACTTAGGCAGCCTGTTTTTCCATCTCGGTTGTGGGTAGTTGACTTTGTTAGTGGCCTGTATAGCCCTACTAAGCTTCACGTTCTTTTCTGTTGTTTTTGTTTTCTTGTTTTTGTTGGCGACATTCATAATAAAAATAAATGTACGCTCACCACGCTGCACCTTGGTCCGGTCATTTCCCTGACGACGTTCGTGGCATGCGGACAGAAATTTACAACGGAAACACAGCTTGTATGTTTCAGAGTAAGTGCTGTACCCCACTTAAGGGCATAGCTGATTGTATACATGTGATCACTCCCTAGTGGTACGATCACCTACGTCTATGTATGTACAGTGGGGCAAAAAAGTATTTAGTCAGCCACCAATTGTGCAAGTTCTCCCACTTAAAAAGATGAGAGAGGCCTGTAATGTTCATCATAAGTACACTTCAACTATGACAGACAAAATTAGAAAATAAATCCAGAAAATCACATTGTAGGATTTTTTATGAATTTATTTGCAAATGATGGTGGAAAATAAGTAAAATAAGTATTATATATATATATATACAGTGGGGAGAACAAGTATTTGATACACTGCCGACTTTGCAGGTTTTTCTACTTACAAACTATGTAGAGGTCTGTAATTTGTATCATAGTTACACTTCAACTGTGAGAGACGGAATCTAAAACAAAAATCCAGAAAATCAAATTGTATGATTTTTAAGTAATTAATTTGCATTTTAGTGCATAACATAAGTATTTGATCACCGACCAACCAGTAAGAATTCCGGCTCTCACAGACCGTTTTTCTTTAAGAAGCCCTCCTGTTCTCCACTCATTACCTGTATTAACTGCACCTGTTTGAACTCGTTACCTGTATAAAAGACACCTGTCCACACACTCAATCAAACAGACTCCAACCTCTCCACAATGGCCAAGACCAGAGAGCTGTGTAAGGACATCGGGGATAAATTGTAGACCTGCACAAGGCTGGGATGGGCTACAGGACAATAGTCAAGCAGCTTGGTGAGAAGGCAACAACTGTAGGCGCAATTATTAGAAAATGGAAGAAGTTCAAGATGACGGTCAATCACCCTCGGGCTGGGGCTCCATGCAAGATCTCACCTAGTGGGGCATCAATGATCATGAGGAAGGTGAGGGATCAGCCCAGAACTACATGGTAGGACCTGGTCAATGACCTGAAGAGAGCTGGGACCACAGTCTCAAAGAAAACCATTAGTAACACATTACGCCGTCATGGATTAAAATCCTGCAGCGCACGCAAGGTCCACCTGCTCAATCAGCGCATGTCCAGGCCCGTCTGAAGTTTGCCAATGACCATCTGGATGATCCAGAGGAGGAATGGTAGTAGGTCATGTGGTGTGATGAGACAAAAATAGAGCTTTTTGGTCTAAACTCCACTCGCCGTGTTTGGAGGAAGAAGAAGGATGAGTACAACCCCAAGAACACCAACCCAACCGTGAAGCATGGAGGTGGAAACATCATTCTTTGGAGATGCTTTTCTGCAAAGGGGACAGGATGACTGCACCGTATTGAGGGGAAGATGGATGGGGCCATGTATCGCGAGATCTTGCCCAACAACCTCCTTCCCTCAGTAAGAGCATTGAAGATGGGTCGTGGCTGGGTCTTCCAGCATTACAACGACCCGAAACACACAGCCAGGGCAACTAAGGAGTGGCTCTGTAAGAAGCATCTCAAGGTCCTGGAGTGGCCTAGCCAGTCTCCAGACCTGAACCCAATAGAAAATATTTGGAGGGAGCTGAAAGTCCTTATTGCCCAGCGACAGCCCTGAAACCTGAAGGATCTGGAGAAGGTCTGTATGGAGGAGTGGGCCAAAATCACTGCTGCAGTGTGTGCAAACCTGGTCACTACAGGAGACGTATGATCTTTGTAATTGCAAACAAAGGTTTCTGTACCAAATATGTTCTGCTTTTCTGATGTATCAAATACTTATGTCATGCAATAAAAAGAAAATTAATTACTTAAAAATCATACAATGTGATTTTCTGGATTTTTGTTTTAGATTCCGTCTCTCACAGTTGAAGTGTACCTATGATAAAAATTACAGACCTCTACATGCTTTGTAAGTAGGAAAACCTGCAAAACCGGCAGTGTATCAAATACTTGTTCTCCCCACTGTACCTTTGATGATCTTCATATGGTTGCAATCAGAAGACATTAATTTATTCAATAAATGTTCATTTTGTTCGATAAAGTCTCTCTTTATATCCAAAAACGCATTTTGTTCGGGTGTTTTCTTCAGTAATCCACAAGCTCAAACACAGTCACAACAGGCAGACAAAAAAATCTAATTTGCATCCGTTAAGTTCATAGAAACATGTCAAACGATGTGTATATTCAATCCTCGGGTTGTTTTTAGCCTAAATAATCGATAATATTTCAACCGGACAATAACAATATAAAAGGTAAGCTAGAAAGGCACTCTCTCGTTTGTGCGCATGAAAAAGCTCTGTGATATGGCAGGGTCCACTCTTTCAGACTGCTCTTACTCCCTCATTTTTCAGAATACAAGCCTGAAACCATTTCTAAAGACTGTTGACATCTAGTGGAAGGCATAGGAACTGCAATTTGAGTCCTAAGTCAATGGATACAGTAATGGCATTGAATAGAAAACTACAACAACAAAAAAATCCTACTTCCTGAATGGATTTTTCTCAGGTTTTCGCCTGCCAGATCAGTTCTGTTATACTCACAGACACTATTGTAACAGTTTTGGAAACTTCAGAGTGATTTCTATCCACATCTACCATTTATATGCATATCCTATCTTCTGGGCCTGAGTTGAAGGCAGTTTAATTTGGGCACACTTTTCATCCAAAATTCCAAATGCTGTCCCCTACCCTAGAGAGGTTTTAAAGGCCAATTCTTATGTGCACATGACTTACACTGACAGGGAGGGAATAGCTGTAGGCTATATTGTAAAAATGGTCCTTTTTTGTTTTACCCTGTGGGTCACATTCTCACCAGATCAAAGAGAGGAAAGAAGTAGCCCAATGGAAACCATCATTGGGATCACTCAACACAATAGCTATGTCTCAAATGATGGGCTCCATAAGGCTTTGGCCAGTTACAGTACAAGGAAGTTGTCAGTTGAGACATCAAGTTTCAAGTTGTATTAGTCATATTTACGGGATATGCATGGTATACATTGTTCAAAGAAATGCTGACTTGCATGTTCCTTTTCGACAATGCAACAACAATAAGAAAAAAAACAAAATATAAGAATACGAACATAAACTTAAAGGCAGTGTATTGGGGGGGGGGGGTGTATAAATTGATCAGTATAACACGAGTCTGGTACTAGCAGTTGTGATGTGTGTGTAGTATGAATGTGGGTGTCATAGCCAACAACCTCCCTCCTGGATGAAGTCCAGTCAATTAAGATTCATCTATCATAAAATAACAGCATCCTGACAAACTGTGTAGGGATAGAAGGAGGAAGCAGAGAGTGATACATTGCATGATGGTTGTTATCATGTAAGCACTGTGGACGATGTCAGATATCTTCGTCTAGCCTTTCTTCTTCCATGTACCCCTACCTCCATTAATTCATCTATCTGTCTCGCCACTGGTAATCTCGATGGCTAAACGTTGGCATAAATTCTATCCACAGTATCAATCCATATCTCAATCCAGGCCCCCCTACCTGCCCTTCATCCACCCACCAATCAATGTGTGGGGGGTCGCTACATGTGCCATGTCAGCCTTTTGTGTGTTCATGCATATTGTAGGTTCACAGTAATACTAGTTGTGTTTTTGCCAGTGTGTGTGTATTGGTGTGATTGATCACATCATGATCAGATTTTCATATTGAAGCCATACGGTCAGGGTAGAGGGTGGGGTAGTGGTTCTGTTATCGGTGTTGGTGCGTACCCCACTTCCTCTGTGAGTAACATCCCCCTCTCCTGGGGTCTCATTTATCAATCATGCGTAGGCACAAATCTGTGCATAAACCAAGCGTGGCAAAGTGCTAGATTTATTGATATCCTTCAGAGTGTGTGTAAATGTATGCACAGCCATGACCATGAATAAGACAAGTGATGGAATAAGGGAACTGTTTGTCAAGTGTAGAATGGGGAATATATATTTTGAAAATGTGTGAAATTGTGCGAGTAATAATTAAAATCGTTTTTGGATTGTATTTTATTTCCATTGGGAACATGTCTCACAGCCCTCTATAAACCAATGTTTTGGATGCAATTATCAGCGAAACAAACTAACATACAATTTCATACACTATCGCACAACAGGTTGACATCAACATCTTTTCCATCAATGGGTTCCCAAATACTGTACAAACGGATCAATAGACAGCACAGAACCCACGTCGCCATAAAAGTACCATCCCAAAACAAGTTCAAATATGTAAACAGAAAAGACTTCCACTCTTAATTCATGTGCAGGTGATTTGGTGGCACGCATGACTCATTCATTCTGCAGAACTGCAATGTTGGCCTATACGCTTATGGGAGGGAGCTGTTGAGGATGGATAACTTATTGGTGAGTGTTGCCTATTCATTTTAAGTGTATAATATTCGCCATTGCTAAAGCAACTTGAATTGTCCTAACGGTTCTCTTTGTAGCTATGTTTTTATTTTCACAGGTCAAGCCACAACTGAGCGAGCCAAATAAAATATTTTGGTTGTACTCAATGTCTGACACCAGCACCTCTATTTCAGTATCAGAAAACTATATTTTCTTCTTCACTTTTCTTGGTTGTGCAGTTTTATTTCATGGCAATGTATATTCCCCGTGGGCTTTAAAATGATAATTGACTATATATGGCTAATTAGGAGCGTTTACAAAATTCAAATAGCCAAGGTCGTGCACAAGCACTGATGCTGAGAACATTTATATTTATGATTGCTTATCTCCTACCGTTGTGCATATGACGTCTGTAAGACTGTTTTATATATCACACTTTTTCTATACGTACAAACATCTTAAATTCTGTTTGAAAGTAATATTTTAGAATAGTTTCCACACAATATTGATAAATGAGGCACCAGATGTTTAGCCTGTGGAGCCAGAGGAGCTAGGTTGAAGGAGGAAGCAAGGCCTGACCCTCATAAATAACACCAGTGGAGCTCTGCAGGCAACCTGACTAGACCATACCCTGCCCTATCCCCACAGGCTGCACATTAAACTGGCTGCTAATTTAGAATCCTAGTGGGTACATACTTAGAGACCATCATACTACACTCACTGTGGGATAATCTCCGATATGACTTACACAGAGCAGAGACCATACTGTCCCTGCCCCACACAGCCAAGAAACACATCCCTCACACATACACACACACACACATACACACACACACACACACAGAGACTGGTATGCTTCCTCTCCAACACGCCCACTACAGGTTGGGCCTGGGGTGTGTTGTTCAGGGGTGTGTTTTTCAGGAGTGGAGTGGGGTGTTGATCTGGATACTGTCTGAGCCTGGGGGGGCTTATATAATTCACTGCCTCTCTCTTTTTCTGCCAGCTCCCAGTCCTCCTAAACCCCTACCCCCAACTCCTAGACCGTTGCCATGGAAATGACCTCATCCCCAGCTGAGACATGGATCGGAAGGAGGGAGAGAGTGGGGAGTTTAAGAGAAAGAGAAAGCAATAAAAAATACAAAATGAGAGTGAGAGAGAATGAGCAATACAGGAATAGAGCAAGGGCTAAAAAAGACAGACCTACAACGAGAGCAAGAGAATTTTAGATAACCCTTTTCCTAACCTGCTGCTTAAGTTCGCCTAACCCGCTGCTTAAGTTCTCCTAACCTGCTGCTTAAGTTCTCCTAACCTGCTGCTTAAGTTCTCCTAACCTGCTGCTTAAGTTCTCCTAACCTGCTGCTTCAGTTCAACTAACCTGCTGCTTAAGTTCTCCTAACCTGCTGCTTAAGTTCTCCTAACCTGCTGCTTAAGTTCTCCTAACCTCCTAAAAACTGTTTTGTTGCTCTTTTGCATTTCTTCTTGCACATCGTCATCTGCACATCTATCACTCCAGTGTTAATGCTAAATTGTAATTATTTCGCCACTATAGCCTATTTATTGCCTTACCTCCCTAATCATACTGCATTTGCACACACTGTACATAGACCATTTCTATTGTGTTATTTACTGTACGTTTGTTTATCCCATGTGTAACTGTTGTTTTTGTCCCACTGCTTTGCTTTATCTTGGCCAGGTCGCAGTTGTAAATGAGAACTTGTTCTCAACTGGCCTACCTGGTTAAATAAAGGTGAAACATATATGTATATATTTTAAACCTACCTTATGTTCTCCTAACCTGCTATGAAATGTAAAATCTGACGTTAAATTTACAAAAGCTGGATCCCTTATAGCCATGGCTGAGGGAGAGACCTATTATAATAATTGAAAGTACATACATGAGAGAGATCACTTCCCCTGCTGTTAGTGATAACTTGGTCCAGTCCATCCTATTGGAAGATCTAAGTAATTCCAATATGCATGTGGTAGAGTAGACCAGCTCCATATCCGCTCTTTATTTAGGGTACACTCATAGACAACACCTGAACCGCTAAAACAATATGGGCATGCTGCGCTGTGCTAAGCGGCCTGGATTACACTGATAATAGCCAGTTGGATACTGCTCTGAGTGATGTGACACTCACTAGTCGGATGACTGACTGGAGGGGACAATGACATCAACTTTAAGACAGGCATGGGTGTATGCGTGTGTATAATCAGGGTCACCTAATTAGTTGATGAATGCTGGGTTCCAATTAGAAAGGGCAACAAATAAGTAATTATGGCTGCTGGATCATTTAGCTCTGATAATGAAAAGGATGGAGGAAAGGAGGGAGTGTTTTCCAGCCGTAACAGTACCACACTGAGTTGCCATCAACATCCTCTCTCTCGTTAGGATGTAATAGGAGGTGTTTTCCGTCTCTGCCAGATCAATCTGACAGCAGACGATAAACTGCTTTCATCACACTGTTTGGAGGGACAAATATGTGGGACAGTGTTAATGAGAGACAGTTGATCTGTCCATCTTTGTTAAAACCATTAATATTTCCACATTAAACAGAGGCAGAGAAACAGTAAGAGAGAGAGAGAGAGAGTTGTCATGAAGCACACCTCATCAGTGATGTTCTGCCAATTATAGAGGTGGGAAACCCGAAGAGCTGCCACACGCACCCACACTGTTCACTCACCAGTATTTTGGCCAGGACAATCATTGTTGGACTCCAGTGTAACCACAGCCTTGTCTGTCTCGATCTAACAGAGAGCCAGCTGCCACCGCCTCACCTGCAGGACACAAGCAACAGTCAGACCACTTAGAATGTCATCAAAGACTTAAGCTAATAGCTGGGATACGAAATTAAAGATACATGAAAAATAGGCAATAGACCGTAGTATAGAAAGTCAATTTCCAAGGAATGCTGTAACAGCCTGATCATTAGGTAATTTCTGGCTACATCATACATACATACATACATACATACATACATACATACATACATACATGAAAAATAAACTATGGCTAGAAAGGAAGCACTGCCTCTGCTTCCTAATATAGACTAACAATATGATCAAAAGGCACGTGCCTTTATGCTATATGCTAAATAAGTCCGTTTCTATCATCCTGCAGAATGTGCACCATAGCAACTAGTCGGACTCTGTGGTGTTAAAAAACCCAGATGTTTCGGGAAAATATCAAAAGAACAGCACGTTCAATATTTAATGGGAAAGACCAGGCGAGGTCCCTGGAAAGTTTGATAGCAGGCTACATCTCTGGAAGGCATTAACATCTGCTTAGCAATGAAAGAAGACTGCAATTAGGAAACTCTGCTTCACTCCACCACATCCATATTATGCACATCACACCCACAGACACACAGGAGAAAGGGTGGGGACAGCAGCAGTACTGGGTGTACAGGAAGAGAAGAAGGGAAGATGGGTTCTGGTGGATGATTTCCCCAATATCACCTCATGTCTCCTACAGGGCTGGTGAATCAAATCCACAACCTGAAAGGGAGGATTCAATATCTTTTGGGCAATTCCATGGAATGAAGCAGAGACTCCGATTTTCCAATTTTAAAACGTATGTCAAACTAAAACCAAAGAGGGCTCCATAGTGGCGCAGTGGTCTAAGGCACTGCATCTCAGTGCTATACGCTTCACAACGTTCACCCTGGTTCGAAGCCAGCTGTATCACAACTGGCCGCGATTGGGAGGTATACAATTGGCCCTCATTGTAAATAAGAATTTGTTCTTATCTAACTTGCTTAGTTAAATAAAGGTTAAAAAAGTATAATAATTACATTGCAACAACATAAAAAATTCCACAGCTCAAACTGTAATTCTGTTACAGAACTTGGCATCTGCACTGTTGTTCAAGTAAAACATTTTTCGTAGAATTATCTGTGGAAATTGTAATAAGATACCTTTGTGCATATAGTTGTATGGTTTATTTAACTTATCAAGCATTGGCTTTTGTTTGGCATACATTCTAAAGTGGAAAATCTGAGTCTCAGATTGGAATTGCCATTTTATTAAAAAAGTGTAGTGAAGAAAGGTCAGAAAAGGTCAGAAAAGGCAGATGAGGTTGTCGCCTATGGGATCTCTATTTTCAACAGGCGATCCTAGAGTATAAAAGGTCATCTCAGGGCAGCACAATAACACAGGGAGAGAGAAGGTACACATCCATACAGGAAAACACCAACCTTAGCTCAAATAGCCTGCTTAGTAAAATATACCCTCAACATTTAGGAAGAGAGAAAGGGAAAATGGTGGGAGTGAGGGAGAGAGGTTAGTGGGAGGATGGGAGAGAGGAAGTGATGGGAAGAGGAAAGGAGAGAAGCAGTGGGCGGGGGTGGGAGTGAGTGTTGACCTCAGAAGCTAAAGAGAGCCGGGAGAACGAAATTGGATTTGTGTGTGTGGTTTGAACACCAGGTGACCCAAGGTGTTAGCCGGTGATGTACAATATTAAAGTTTAAACAGTCAACCCCTTTTAACCTCTCCCCGACTGGAATAGCAATAGGCTTAGGCTAAATGGTGACACAAACTGGACACTTACAATACAAGGGGGTGGGATAAGGTTTCTGTTTAGGTTTCTAACTAACTAACTCCTCATTGCTACTGACAGGTGGCCTTGGTTAGAGTTGCAGCCGTAAATCACAGGGCTGCAGAAAAGGGTTCCTACTCCACTTGAAATAAACATGCTCCTACACTCACGTCACACAGCAATGAAAAAACAATTGCTGTGCTCTACAAGGTCATTCCATCTAGGAACATGATTTATTTACAAAAGCCTACATCTGATTATTTTTATACCACCTCTGGCAAACCAAAATGTCGACATATTACACCACTATATATAGAGAGCGATGGTGTAACCTATACAACAGTATAGCTTCCGTCCCGAACCAGGCACCCTCTGCACACATCGACAACAGCCACCCTCGAAGCATCATTACCCATTGCTCCACAAAAGTCACGGCCCTTGCAGAGCAAGGGGAACAGCTACTCCAAGGTCTCAGAGCGAGTGACGTCACCGATTGAAACGCTATTGGCGCGCATCCAGCTAACTAGCTAGCCATTTCACATCGGTTACACCTACATTCTCTAGAAACATATACCCATAAGTCTTTATAAAAAGCTGATAAATATTCTCTCTATACCACGATATACATTCCCTTCCAGTGTTAGAGCAGCCACATGGCAACACAGAGGCTACACCGATGTAAAGCGACCAATAGGAGTGGTGTATGGGCTGCCCGTCTGCCTGTCTCTAATGAATGGCTGTGTGTCTATGGCAGCGAGGGGGAACAGCGTTGCTACCTGGTGACGAATAGACAACGGCCATGTTTCACTGTCCCAATTAGCTGGCAGCAGCCATCAGCTGCCTTCCTTCCTCTGCCTGCCTGGGGTCTGACTGCTGTGTAGAAGGACGTGATTTCACAGGGTCAATGATTAACACTCTGGAACCAGCACTCTCACCCAGTGGTGGAAAAAGTACACAATTGTCATACTTACGTAAAAGTAAAAGACAAGTAAATGGAAAATAACCCAAGTAAAAGTGAGTCACCCAGTAAAATACTACTTGAGTAAAAGTCTAAAAGTATTTGATTTTAAATATAATTAAGTACCAAAATAAATGTAATTGATAAAATGTACTTAAGGATCAAAAGTAAAAGTATAAATAATTTCAAATAATTTATATTAAGCAAAACAGATGGCACCATTTACGTACAGCCAGGTGCATACTTCAACACTCAGACATAATTTACATTTTTTATTTAATTTTTTATTTTACCTTTATTTAATTAAAACCTCTAGTGACTCCCCATCCCACATGAGGGAGCGTAATCATTGACTGACACTAATTAGCATAACGCAATGGACATAAATATTCCTAGAAAATATTCCTATTCATGAAAATCACAAGTGAAATATATTGAGACACAGCTTAGCCTTTTGTTAATCACCCTGTCATCTCAGATTTTCAAAAATATGCTTTACAGCCAAAGCTAGACAAGCATTTGTGTAAGTTTATCGATAGCCTAGCATAGCATTTTGTCCAGCTAGCAGCAGGTAACTTGGTCACGGAAATCCAAAAAGCAATCAAATTAAATAATTTACCTTTGAGGAGCTTCGGATGTTTTCACTCACGAGACTCCCAGTTAGATAGCCAATGTTCCTTTTTTCCCAAAATATTATTTTTGCAGGCGATATAGCTCCGTTTGTTCTTCACGTTTGGCTGAGAAATCGTCCGGAAATTGCAGTCACGAAAACGCCGAAAAATATTCCAAATTAGCTCCATAGTATCGACAGAAACATGGCAAAAGTTGTTTATAATCAATCCTCAAGGTGTTTTTCAAATATCTATTCGATAATATATCCACCGGGACAATTCGTTTTTCAGTAGGACCGATTGGAATAATGGCTACCTCTGTATTTTACGCGAGAATCACTCTGGGAGCATCAGGTGACCACTTGCGCAATGTAGCCGCTTACGGGTATTCTTCAACATAAATGCGTAAAACTACGTCACAATGCTGTAGACACCTTGGGGAATAGGGAGAAAAAGTAATCTGGTTGATAGCTCATTCACTGCTAAATAGGGACGCATTGGAACGCAGCGCTTTCAAAACATGAGGCACTTCCGGATTGGATTTTTCTCAGGCTTTCGCCTGCAACATCAGTTCTGTTATACTCAAAGACAATATTTTTACAGTTTTGGAAACTTTAGAGTGTTTTCTATCCTAAGCTGTCTATTATATGCATATTCTAGCATCTTGTCCTTTCCAAAAATGAAAATACTGCTCCCTAGTCACAAGGTAGGCAAGTTGAGAACATATTGTCATTTGCAATTGCGACCTGGCAAAGATAAAGCAAAGCAGTTTGACACATACAACAACACAGAGTTACACATGGAGTAAAACAAACATACAGTCAATAATACAGTAGAAAAATAAGTCTATATACAATGTGAGCAAGTGAGGTGAGATAAGGGAGGTAAAGGCAAAAAAAGGCCATGGTGGCGAAGTAAATACAACCATACTGGAATGGTTGATTTGCAGTGGAAGAATGTGCAAAGTAGAGATAGAAATAAATGGTAGTTGTTTGGGCTAAATTATAGATGGGCTATGTACAGGTGCAGTAATCTGTGAGCTGCTCTGACAGCTGGTGATTAAAGCTAGTGAGGGAGATAAGTGTTCCCAGTTTCAGAGATTTTTGTAGTCGTTTCAGTCATTGGCAGCAGAGAACTGGAAGGAGAGGCACCCAAAGGAAGAATTGGTTTTGGGGGTGACCAGAGAGATGTACCTGCTGGAGCGCGTGCTACAGGTGGGTGCTGCTATGGTGACCAGCGAGCAGAGATAAGGGGGGACCTAGCAGGGTCTTGTAGATGACCTGGAGCCAGTGGGTTTGGTGACGAGTATGAAGCGAGGGCCAGCCAACGAGAGCATACAGGTCGCAGTGGTGGGTAGTATATGGGGCTTTGATGACAAAACTGATGGCACTGTGATAGACTGCATCCAACTTATTGAGTAGGGTATTGAAGGCTATTTTGTAAATGACAGCGCCAAAGTCAAGGATTGGTAGGATGGTCAATTTTTACAAGGGTATGTTTGGCAGCATGAGTGAAGGATGCTTTGTTGCGAAATAGTAAGCCAATTATAGATTTAACTTTGGATTGGAGATGTTTGATGTGAGTCTGGAAGGAGAGTTTACAGTCTAACCAGACACCTAGGGATTTGTAGTTGTCCACATATTCTAAGTCAGAGCCGTCCAGAGTGGTGATGTTGGACAGGCGGGCAGGTACAGGCAGCGATCGGTTGAAGAGCATGCATTTAGTTTTACTTGTATTTAAGAGCAATTGGAGGCCACGGAAGGAGAGTTGTATGGCATTGAAGATCACCTGGAGGGTTGTTAACACAGTGTCCAAAGAAGGGCCAGAAGTATACAGAATGGTGTTGTCTGCGTAGAGGTGGATCAGAGACGCACCAGCAGCAAGAGCGACATCATTGATGAATACAGAGAAGAGAGTCGGTCCAAGAATTGAACCCTGTGGCACCCCCATAGAGACTGCCAGAGGCCCGGACAACAGACTCTCTGATTCGACACACTAAACTCTATCAGAGAAGTAGTTGGTGAACCAGGCGAGGCAATCATTTGAGAAACCAAGGTTGTCGAGTCTACCGATGAGGATGTGCTGATTGACAGAGTCGAAAGCCTTGAGCCTTGTGTCCCCCTTTGAAGAGGGGGATGACCGCAGCTGCTTTCCAATCTTTGGGAATCTCAGATGACACGGAAGAGAGGTTGAAAAGGCTAGTAATAGGGGTGGCAACAATTTCGGCAGATCATTTTAGAAAGAAAGGGTCCAGATTGTCTATCCCAGCTGATTTGTAGGTGTCCAGATTTTGCAGCTCTGTCAGAACACCAGCTGACTGGATTTGGGAGAAGGAGAAATGGGGAAGGCTTGGGCGAGTTGCTGTGGGGAGTGCAGTGCTATTGACCGGGGTAGGGGTAGCCAGGTGGAAAGCATGGCCAGCCGTTGAAAAATGCTTATTGAAATTCTCAATTATAGTGGATGTATCGGTGGTGACAGTGTTGCCTATCTTCAGTGCAGTGGGCAGCTGGGAGGAGGTGTTCTTATTCTCCATGGACTTTACAGTGTCCCAGAACGTTTTCGAGTTTGTGTGGCAGGAAGCAAATTTCTGCTTGAAAAAGCTAGCCTTGGCTTTTCTAACTGCCTGTCTATTTTGGTTTCTAGCTTCCCTGAAAAGTTGCATATCACGGGGCTGTTCGATGCTAATGGAGAACGCCATAGGATGTTTTTGTGTTGGTTAAGGGCAGTCAGGTCTGCAGAGAACCAAGGGCTATATCTGTTCCTGGTTCTACATTTCTGGAATGGGGCATGTTTATTTAAGATGGTGAGGAAGACATTTAAAAAAAAACATTGCATGTGTGGGTGGTGGAACTGAAAGGTTGGATAAGGTATAATGAGCAGGGCTAGAGTCTCTACAGGGAAATAAGCCAATAAACCAGAACAGCAATGGACAAGGCATATTGACATTAAGGAGAGGCATGCTTAGTCGAGTGATCATAAGGATCCAGTGAGTAGTGAGGTTCTGGCTAGCTTCTGGCTAGCTTCTGGTTAGCTTCTGACTAGCTTCTGGTTTCTGGCTAGCTTCTGGCTAGCTTCTATTGTGGATTTCAGATTTGAGGTATATAATACTTTTTTTTAAATTGGTGAGGCGGGTTGCAGGAGAGTGTTTTGAAGTTGAGTTTTTGGAAAATAAAATATATAAAAGATATGTGAAGAAAGGTGCATATATATATACATATACGGGACACGACAAGACAAGGACAAAGGACAAGTGAAGTATTTGTGTTTAGTGAGTCTGCCAGATCAGAGGCTGTAGGGATGACCAGTATATTCTCTTGATAAGTGTGTGAATTGGACCATTTTCCTGTCCTGCTAAGCATTCAAAATGTAACGAGTACTTTTGGGTATCAGGGAAAATGTATGGAGCAAAAAGTACATTATTTCTGGAAGAATGTAGTGAAGTAAAAGTAGTCAAAAATAAAAGTAGTAAAGTGCAGATTTAAAAAATAAACGACTTACACTACCATTCAAACGTTTGGGGTCACTTAGAAATGTCCTTGTAATGAATGAATATTTTGTCCATTAAAATATCAAATTGATCAGAAATACAGTGTAGACATTGTTAATGTTGTAAATTGAAGTTGCTTACAATATTTACCATAAATTAGTGTGAAAGTCCCAGGTTTCACCCACTAGATGCTGCTGTTCCTGCTACCGCCACAACCTTTTATCCATTTTGCTGGTCTCCTGAGCTTATTAAAAAGATCACAACAGGAAACCAATAGCTTTATCTCATGATGAAAATATATAATGTGGTCATCTTCACAATCAAGCCAGTCCTCCATGAAAGCATTGTCGTTCATCATTCTCTTAGGCTTAATCTGTGTCCAGGAAACAGACCATCTGTGTTTGGTTTAATCCCTTCAAAAAAGGTCTGGATTAGTTAGACCATTCCTGGTGAACAATCAAACCATTAGGCTACAGCAGTTCTAATGGTTTCAAATGTTATGGTCTCTAATAGTCTTCAATGGTAAAACAGAAAAGACCAGTGAAATGTATAACAGCTGGTAGCCTGGTGCTTAAGAGCAGTGGACCTGTAACCAAAAGGTTGCTAGTTCAAAGCCCAGAGCTGATGTGCACATCAGTAAATTACTTAATCCTAATTTCGCTCGTAAATCTTTCTGAATAAGACTCTCTGTAAAATGATGTGGCATCTAGAGAGCAAAATGTCAAGGTAAATTATGAACTCAATTTAAATGGCTAATTTAACATCACCAGATTCACAAGGAATACCATATGATGAAGATACATCTCCATACTATTCCAAGATGCGTCTCCATACTACTCAGACATAGAGAGCTGATACTGTACAGCAGCCATAATATTTAGTTGTTGCCCTTTTTATGTGGAACCCAGCATTCATCATCTAGTTAGGTGACTGATTCTCAGAGATCAAATAACATTTCAATGCTAATATTGTCTGTTTCTAACTACAGAAATTATTTCCGAACAATCTGATTCATTGAGCTCCTTAGTGACGCAGCGGTCTAAGGCACTGCATCTCAGTGCAAGAGGTGTCACTACAGACCCTGGTTCAATTCCAGGCTGTATCACAACCGGCCTGGATTGGGAGTCCCATAGGGTGGCGCACAATTGGCCCAGTGTCGTCCGGGTTAGGGTTTGGCCGGAGAAGGCCCTCATTGTTAATAAGAATATGTTCTTAATTAACTGACTTGCCTAGTTAAATAAAGGTTAAAGGTCCTGCAAGACCCAAATAATACAAGGACGTGGGCCAAAGCTGGTGGAGAAAAGAGGGAACCTTGTATCGTGTGGTTGTCCATGTGTTTATTTTGCCGTTAATGTACGACGGTCTCCTTCTGCTCTGCATGTCATGTGTAAGGAACTCAGGTCTGGATGAGCACATCACTGCACAGCAATGCCCTGAAAGCATGCCCTCTGAAACCCCCCCATTCATAATCCTGGCTCTCTGAATCCAAACAGGCAGTGGAACCCAATGTGCAATTAAGTGTGTGCTGTGCATGTGTGTGTTCAATGTTGAGGGGGGGTTAGCGTGAGCGAACGAGAACGAGAGAGCCTGCTACATCAGGATCTTTCAGCTCGAGGACTGTCTGTAAGACATTGCCCTGCCCCACTCCATCATTGACTGAAATTATTTCATAGAGTATGTTTTTTCCTCCAGCCTTATAAAAGCCCTATTACCATAATCAGATCCACAGATTGTTGGTCATTGATTGTAAAGACAAACAGCAGAAAGGTCACCAGTTCAACAGGTCACCACTTAATTAGAATTTGTCTGTTTTCATTTTGTTTTCTGTTTTCATGTTTTAATTTCAACGTTCAGCACTAATTCCAAAAAGTTTTGGGACACTGTAAAGTCCATGGAGAATAAGAATAACTCCTCCCAGCTGCCCACTGCACTGAGACTAGAAAACACTGTCACCACTGATGAATCCACGATAATCGAGAAATTCAATAAACACTTTTCTATGGCTGGCCATGCTTTCCATCTGGCTACACTAACCCCGGCCAACAGCTCTGCACCCCACGCAGCAACTGGTCCAAATGACCTAAGGAGTATAGCTAAGGATTTTTGTGCAATCATGTTTTTACATTAGGCATTTTCAGGGCAACATCCACGACAGAAGCCAAAGGCCCCATCATGCTCACCATTACATCCCAGAATGTTCTGGGTCACACAACTCTGACCACCAACCTGAGTCTGCTCACTTTTAATTAATTGAGAAAATTGAGTCATGCTGAGCCTAGTAACCAGCAGGCCTCCACACCTGTAGGCCATACAGTGGGCTATGTGAATTCAGGACAATATTATTTTCATTCAAAATGCCATGAAATATGCCGCATCATAGACATACAGCACTGGACTATTCATAACATGGAGATTTGAGAACAGATGGCACCGTATCGGTGACCTTTTTGCCCCAGGAAACAAACTATCTGTTTGGACAGTTTGACCAATTTTGACTCCCAAGTATGACTACAATGAATCCATCTTAGCATGTCAAATCATCCAGGAACAGTGTGTCTTTCTCAACAACTTTCCTTGATTCCTCGCTTACTCTTTCTCAAAGTGCATTGGATAACATGGATCTTCTCATCCAATGCGATTTGAAAATTAAGTGAGAAGACACAAGGACTCAAATAAAGATGAAAAGTGCGAGGACAGAAAGCTAACCTTCTGGTTTGTCGAGGATACAAGGATTCCAGGAAAGACCAAATTAGAAAGACCTAAGGAAGATCTCAAATGCATACTTCTCGTGTCCTCTCTCCTCATCTTCTTCTCAAAACCCATTGAATGAGAAAGCCAGAGGTCCCTCCCCTCTGACATCTCCTCCAATGGGCTTTGAGAAGGAGATGAGGAGAGAGGATGCAAGGAGTATAAATTTGAGATCTTTCCAGTGTTATTCAAAACAGACTTGATTTCCTTGACTAAGTCTCCGGTATGGTATGATGCTGCCATCTGCTGGATACTTCTTTGAATAGCCAAATCATTGGGGCAGGGGGCACTTTCTGTGTGAGCAATGACGACAGCGATCCAAACGTTCCTGTACTTTATCACCAAGGTCCCGATTTAATTTTTAAAATGATGTTCCCCCATTAAATGTTGTTCCTGTGCACTTAACATGTCTCCCAATTGACATTGGATCATAATTAACATAATTTGTTCAGTTCTGTTTCTTTTTTCCCCCCAAAAGCAGAATTTAACACAACACAGGGTACTTTTTATCTGGATTAGGAGGAAGGGAGCTAAACATTCTGAAAATCTGGCCTCATGACTCCTCTGATCTAACAAGATCTAGGTGGAATGAGTGGCTTAAATAGCGAGACCAGATCAATGTCCAGATTAAGTCAATGTATCACAGAGATGTCAATTTCAAGAAACAGAGTAGGCTAATGTTGCCTGGATTGACCGGAGTGGCATACAGAAAAAACAACTTGATTTCAGGTTGGGCAAATCATGTTGACCTCCAACACCTAGCTCAGTAAGAGAAACGATTTAGTCTAACTTTAAGCGTTGCGATCTAGCTATACTCCCAAACACTAAATATAGCTGGATACTTATAGCCAGCAAAGCTAATAAAAAATTACTTGTTTGTTATGACCAACATCAGCGCAACCATGACAGTTCAGCTGTAATGTACAGTATGCCTAAAATGGGGGAGGAAACCGATAGTGTGTCTGATAATGTTCCAATGAAAGCCAATGAAAAATAAAACCCATATTAGTTACTTAAAAAAATAATCTCATAGATGCAGTGACCTCCGACTGAAACGTCTTTTTAAGAACTGGGGGTGATGAAGTAAAAAAAAAAATTGAGGTTAAGCAACTGTTGCTAACGTTGGCAAGCAGTGCTGAGTTGTCATCCGCAACTAGCAAAATAAATGAAGTGTTAACGCTTACCAAATAAATATGGAGATTGAAAGAAGTTCCGGACATTGTCCTGAAACGAATGTGAAGTCCAGCAAACTTTGTTAAGCTTTGTAAAGGTTAGGCCAAATAGCGACCCAGGCGTAAGGAGGCCGCCATGTTTTTGTCCTCCGTCGGTGAGAAACTCATGCCTGACATAATTGATAAATGAAAATATACATGATTGTCAATGGATTAAATGTATAGCACAAAGCCATTACATGGACTTGTTTATAGAGTATCAATTAAGCCAGGTGCCTAGACAGATACATTTATCAATAATTCTATATTTTAGTTGTAATTCTCTCTTCATAACAAAATGGCCAAAGTTGTCCCTTGGAGAGGTCCTTCTCCTAGTGACAAGTCTTCTTCTGTAGTGAATTTGTAGCCAATATTTATTTTATTTAACCAGGTAAGTCAGTTAAGAACAAATTCTTATTTACAATGACTGCCTAGGAACAGTGGGTTTACTGTCTTGTTCAGGAGCAGAACAACAGATTTGTAACTTTTCAGCTCAGTGATTCGATCTAGCAACCTGGTTACTGGACCAGCGCTCCAACCACTAGGCTACCTGCCTACACATTGGGTTCATATACATCATTGGCTGTAACCTGCTGAGGATGTTATGTCAATTAATAATTTTTCACAGAAAAAAGGTCCACCACAGCAGAGTTTTTTTAAATAATTTGGTTTACTTTTCTAAACATGCTATACATTTATAAAAAATATCCTATAATGTATATTTTTTTAGGATCAATATATTTTCATATAGTGGTTATATTATGATGTAATTATTTCTCCACTAGACAGTTCCCTTCCCATCCAGCCTGGTCTCAGAGCATTTTGCGTTATTCTGTATGTAAATCTGAGACTGTATTCATTTGTGGATGTCCTTTATCCATTTCATATGATATGTTATGAATTACAAATCAAATTATATTTTACGAATTTGCAGAAAAGTACAATATGTTACGAATTTGCGAAAAATATGATTCTCAACGATACAAATTCTAGCTAGATGGCTAATGTTAGCTAGCTTGCTAACGTTAGCTGGGCTAGGGGTTAGGGTTATGGATTAGGGTTAAGTTTATGGTTAAATTTAGGAGTTAGGCTAAAGGGTTAAGGTTAGGGTTAGGTGAAAGGTTACGGTTAAGGGTTAAGGTTAAGGGAAGGGTTAGCTAAAAAGCGAAGTATTTGCAAAGTAGCTAAAAAGTAATAAGTCATTGAAAAGTTGCTAAAGTTGTCCGTGATGAGATCAGAACTGTCAATCTTTGGGTTGCTAGACATTTGAGTCACCAAACCATCCACGCTAATTATGTTTTTACCTTAAGTAACCATTTGTCTTATGTAACAGTACTAGACATAACCTATCATACTAAATGGGGTGTGAACATGTGTGCCAAACAAGAAGACCAGCATACCAGTACAATGTAAAAAAACAGTATGAAAAAAAAATGCAACCCTATTTACATATTTGGCCCAACACCAAAAGAAAGTAGTGTAAACCCAGGCTTACATAGCCAAATCACCATCAAAGAAAAACACATTCTCAGGTGTAAAACTATTTGGAGTACCTCTAACTATAATTCAATGAAAGGTGTTAAACTATGCATAAGGTGGAATAATTCAAACACTTGGTGGCAAGGGATTCTGTAGTGACGTAATTATATCCTTCTGATTCCTGCTTACAAGCAATGAAATTAAAGCAGGAAGCACCAGTGACTTGGTCTATAAAAAAGTGATCAAATGAAGCAGATGCTAAACTACAGGGCTGTTTTTTTAGCACAGACTGGAATATGTTCCGTGATTCTTCCGATGGCATTGAGGAGTACACCACATCAGTCACTGACTTTATCGATAAGTGCATCGAGGACGTCATCCCCACAGTGACTGTACGTACATACATCAACCAGAAACCATGGATTTACAGGCAACATTCGCACTGAGCTAAAGGGTAGATCTGCCGCATTCAAGGAGCGGGACTCGGAAGCTTATAAGAAATCCCGCTATGCCCTCCGACAAACCATCAAACAGACAAGGCGTCAATACAGGACTAAGATTGAATCGTACTACACCGGCTCCGACGCTCGTCGGATGTTGCAGGTCCTGCAAACTATTACAGACTACAAAGGGAAGCACAGCCGCGACCTGCCCGGTGATACGAGCCCACCAGACGAGCTAAATTACTTCTATGCTCGCTTCGAGGCAAGCAACACTGAAACATGCATGAGAGTATCAGCTGTTCTGGACAACTGTGTGATCACGCTTTCCACAGGAGATGTGAGTAAGAGCTTTAAACAGGTCAACATTCACAAGGCTGCAGGGCCAGACGGATCACCAGTATGTGTACTCTGAGCATGCGCTGACCAACTGGCAAGTGTCTTCACTGACATTTTCAACCTCTCCCAGTCTGAGGCTGTAATGCCAACATGTTTCAAGCAGACCACCATAGTCACTACGCCCAAGAACACTAAGGTATCCTGCCTAAATGACTACCGACCCGTAGCACTCACGTCTGTAGCCATGAAATGCTTTGAAAGGCTGGTCATGGCTCACATCAACACCATTATCCCAAAAACCCTAGACCCACTCCAATTTGCATACCGCACCAACAGATCCACAGATGATGCGATCTCTATTGCACTCCACACTAGCCTTTCCCACCTGGACAAAAGGAACACCTATGTGAGAATGCTATTCATTGACGACAGCTCAGCATTCAACACCATAGTGCCCTCAAAGCTCATAGCTAAGCTAAGGACCCAGGGACTAAGCATCTCCCTCTGCAACTGGATTCTGGACTTCCTGACGTGCCACCCCCAGATGGTAAAGGGTAGGTAACAACACATCTGTCACGCTGATCCTCAATACGGGTGCTCCTCAGGGGTGTGTGCTCAGTCCCCTCCTGTTCACTCATGACTGCATGGCTAGGCACGACTCCAACACCATAATTAAGTTTGCTGATGACACAACAACAACTCACCGATGACGATGAGACAGCCTGGAGGGATGAGGTCATAGACCTGACCATGTGGTGCAAGGACAACAACCTCTCCCTCAACATTATCAAGACAAAGGAGATGATTGTGAACTACAGGAAAAGAAGGACGAGCACGCCGCCATTCTCATCGACGGGAGTGATTGAGCAGGTTGAGAGCTTCAAGTTCCTTGGTGTCCAAATCACCAACAAACTAACATGGTCCAAGCACAGCAAGACAGTTGTGAAGAGGGCAGGACAAAACCTATTCCCCCTCAGATCCTCAGATCCTCAAAAGGTTCTACAGCTGCACTGTTGAGATCATCCTGACGGGTTGCATCACTGCTCTGCCTCCAACCGCAAGGCACTACAGAGGGTAATGCGTACGGCCCAGTACATCACCGGGGCCAAGCTTCCAGCCATGTCAGAGGAAGGCCCTAAAAATTGACAAAAACTCCAGGCACCCTAGTCACAGACTGTTCTCTCTGATACCCAGTGGCAGTTCTAGCTTGTATGGCTCCCTGGGCTAACCTTCATACTAATTTCATTAGTATTGTACAAAGTTAGAGGTGCGCTATTTGATAGATTCCCCCGCTCCCCCTACCTCGGGCTTCCAGTGGGGAGACCTGAGGTCAACCTACCCTCAACCCCATCTCGTACTTCTGAGTGGGAGACTTTCCCAGGCAGTAGGCTGCCTAGCTCACAAACTAGAATCAGGGCGCCCACTCCGTGACAAGGTTAATTGACACACAGTCCCACACGGTGACATGATATCATTGGCGTGAATTGCAAATGAGCTATAGAAAACCAATCGCGCAAATGTCACCATTCCGATTTTTTTGGTGCGGGTGCCCTGGGCGGCTGTCCATGTCTCCTATACCTAAATCCGCCACTGCTGCTACCGCACAGCAAGCGGTACCTGAGAGCCAAGTCTAGGTCCAAGAGGCTCCTAAACAGCTTCTACCCCCAAGCCATAAGACTTCTGAACAGCTAATCAAATGGCTACCCAGAATATTTGCATTGCCCCCCTCCCCCCTCTGGAACGCTGCTGCTACTCTCTGCTATTATCTATGCATAGTCACTTTAATAACTCTACCTACATATACATATTACCTCAATTACCTCGACACCGGTTTCTACTGTATATATAGTCCCCCCTATATATAGCCCCACAAGTGTTATTTACTGCTTCCATTTAATCATTTGCTATTCTTATCTCTTACTTTTTTGGGGGGGTTATTAAAACTGCATTGTTGGTTAAGAGATTGTAAGTATTTCACTGTAAGGTGTTGTATTCGGCGTAAGTGACAAATAACATTTGATTTGGTTTGATTTGGGCATGTTTCACAAGTGAGGGCAAAAGCCTCTGTTGATTTCGATAATTAACACTTTTTTTCATTTTCCTCAAGTCAGTGTGAACAAGGATGTGATTTAACAAAAAAATTGCATTGAGGTAACAGACAGGGGAAATCCCTCTCTGGTATGTGGCTTTAGTGTGATGAGCAGGAAATAAAGACTGGAATACTGGCACTTAATTATTTTCAGATTTTCCTCTGACATTCTGATTCTTGTAGTCATTGGAATCTGGGTTATACTACTGAGTGAGCACTAAGGATTCCTCAACTGTATATAAGGATGATACAGTCCCATGTGCCGAAATCTATAGGTGCTACTTAACCAGTGTAATACAGATAAAGGCCTCAATTTCTTTCCATAGCCCAAAAAACTCATATTCACCTTGGATCTACAGTGTACACTGTAAACTATGTATTTGTTACAGAAAATTAGATGGATATTTACTTGCTTTTTATATACAGTATATAAAAGGAAAACAATAACAGAGCTTATTATTATAAAAACAGATTAACCTCAACATTTTAAAATGTTAAACTTTAAATATAAATTGCCATAAGCGTCAGCTTTACAGGAATTGCAGACGACCATTCAAAATGTCACCTGGCCAGAGCAGTTTTGATGAACGAACACACGTTTTTGAATCTCAAAACGCAACTACGTTGAAACTCATAACGCAACTAGTTTTTGCTAATCACATCCTACAAAATGTCTTAAAATATTCTTATTACCCCAATTTAGCGAATTCACTAATATATCACTAGCTAGCAAAGTAGCAATAACTTCTCACTGAACTGGTGGGGCTTCCAAGTTCCAACAGTCATTTCGGTTTTGGCGCTAGAGGTTGTGCAATGGAGGACTCAGGAACTGTGTCAACTTAGAAACCAAGAAGAAGAACGCTGTTTGAGAACGTGTTGTTTTGGTAGCGAAGCTGAGTACCTGAGTACCAAACCTTTTCTATATAGCTAGCTAGATGACTAAGCTAGTCTAAAGCTAGTTAGCATTGTTGCTAGAATGAGGAGGTAGATACAGTAGCTAGATATTCCTATTTCATGCTACGTCTGTGGACCCTGAATGGCAAATCTTCATATGTGGTATCTGATATCTGGTTTCTGAATTTATTGTCAGAAACAGATCGCAGGACAACACTTCAACTCTGACCAACCATCTCCAGAAAGACTGGTATAATATCTGGGGTAAGTAACAAATATGTCACTTTTTTTGCCCTATGTGGCATCTGTGGTAGTCATACATAAATTATAGTCACAAAGTTCACAAAAAGTTAAAAAAAAAAAATAATAATAATAACTTTGAATATGAACTAGTCTTTTTACAATAAGTCTAAAATGGCAAAATCTGAGGTTAGGGATAACTCATACATTCTCTCCCAGAGAGCTCATAGAGCACATTAGGCGCGCCGGCTAAATGTTCTGATCGCAACGGGAGGCAAGCACCGAAGCTAACTAGCTAAGGTTGGTTAGCTTTCTACCCCATTCAGAGACGCAAACTACTTTAGCGCCTATTGACGATAGTATCTTCTGACCGGGGAAATTTTGTTAGGCGCCCCAACGCTAGTCAAAACATAAGATTGCTTGCAGTACATTTTTGGAAACATAAGGAATATATCTTTCATATGAGCAAAAATAAATAAATAAATAAATAAAAAATTACTACACACCTTTATAGGTTTAGGGTTCGTGTTCCCAAACGGCCAAATCTCCATGTTACATCTCCCTGGCCCTGGTCCGGGCATCACCCTGGCCCGGGTATCCTGGAAGAATATTGACCTCATCCCGTCATTCGAGGATGCCTGGTCGTTCTTTAAAAGAAATTTCCTCACCATCTTAAATAAGCATGTCCCTTCCAAAAAATCTACAACTAAGAACAGATATAGCCCTTGGTTCACTCCAGAACTGACTGCCCTCAACCAGCACAAAAACATCCTGTGGCGGACTGCAACAGCATTGAATAGTCCCTGCAATATGCAACTGTTCAGGGAAGTCAAGAACCAATACACGCAGCCAGACAGGAAAGCAAAGAAAAGCTTTTTCAAACAGAAATTTGCATTCTGTAGCTCTAACTCCAAAAGGTTTTTGGACACTGTAAAGTCCATGGAGAGCAAGAGCACCTCCTCCCAGCTGCCCACTGCACTGAGGTAAGGTAACACTGTCAAAACCGATAAATCCATGATAATCGAGAATTTCAATAAGTATTTCTCTATTGCTGGCCATGCTTTCCTCCTGGCTACCCCAACCCCGGCCAACAGCTCTGCATCCCCCGCAGCTACTTGCCCAATCCTCCGCAGCTTCTTCTTCACCCAAATCCAAATAGCATATGTTCTGAAAGAGCTGCAAAACCTAGACCCGTACAAATCAGCTGGGCTAGACAATCTGGACCCTTTCTTTCTAAATGTATCCGCCGCCATTGTTGCAACCCCTATTACCAGTCTGTTCAACTTCTCTTTTGTATCGTTCGAGATCCCTAAAGATTGGAAAGCTGCCGTGGTCATCCCCCTCTTCAAATGGGGAGACGCTCTAGACCCGAACTGTTATAGACCTATATCCATCCTGCCCTGCCTTTCTAAAGTCTTCGAAAGCCAAGTTAATAAACAGATCACTGACCATTTCGAATCCCACCGTACCTTCTCCGCTCTGCAATCCCGTTTCCGAGCTGGTCACGGGTGCACCTCAGCCACACTCAAGGTACTAAACGATATAATAACCGCCATCGATAAAAGACAGTACTGTGCAGCCGTCTTCATCGGCCTGGCCAAGGCTTTCTCCTTCCGTGACCTCCAACTGCTCTTAACCTGTTGCTTCTACTCGGGACGCTTGCGTCCCAACTAGAGCTCTGGAAATGCAAATGCGCTACGCTAAATGCTAATAGTATTAGTTAAAACTCAAAAGTTCATTAAAATACACATGCAGGGTATCGAATTAAAGCTACACTCGTTGTGAATCCAGGCAACAAGTCAGATTTTTAAAATGCTTTTCGGCGAAAGCATGAGAAGCTATTATCTGATAGCATGCAACACCCCAAAAGACCCACAGGGGACGTAAACAAAATAATTAGCATTTCGGCGTTACACAAACCGCACAATAAAATAGAAAACATTCATTACCTTTCACCATCTTCTTTGTTGGCACTCCTAGATGTCCCATAAACACTATTTGGGTCTTTATTTCGATTAAATCGGTCCATATAAAGCCTAGATATCGTTATATGTAGACTGTGTGATAAACGAAAAAAACATTGTTTCAAAACGTAACGTCATTTTTTTAAATTCAAAAAGTCGACGATAAACTTTCACAAAACACTTCGAAATACGTTTGTAATGCAACTTTAGGTATTAGTAAACGTTAATAAGCGATCAAATTCATCAGGAGGCGATGTAAAGATCATTAGCTGTCCGTCTGGAAAAATGTCCGGCTAGAAACTCAACGAAAATATCCGGTCCTAGACCAGAGGAGATACGGTGTCCTGCATGTGTTTGACCAAGAAAAAACTCGAAGGGAAATGACAAGACTCTAGACACCGTGTGGAAGCTGTAGGTACTGCAACCTCAGTCAATTAATTGTGGTTCACCTTTATCAATGGGTTCAAGTAGCGCATGGATATATTTTCCCATTTTCAGTGATCAGTTTTTCCTGTGCTTTTCGATGTAAATGCCGTTCTGGTAAAGCCACAGCAGTGATTTAACCAGTTTTTTAAACGTCTGAGTGTTTTCTATCCACACAGACTAAGCAAATGCATATACTATATTCCTGGCATGAGTAGCAGGGCGCTGAAATGTTGCGCGATTTTTAACAGAATGTTCAAAAAAGTAGAGGGTCGACTTAAGAGGTTAAACACTTGTAAAATGAAATGCATTCATTTCAACCATTCGCTGCAGCTGGACATAGCCCATCTGTGATTAGCCCACACAATCTACCTACCTACCTCATCCTCAAATTGTTTTAATTTACTTTTATGCTCTTTTGCACACCAGTATTTCTACTTGCACATTATCATCTGCACATCTACAGTGAGGGAAAAAAGTAGTTGATCCCCTGCTGATTTTATACATTTGCCCACTGACCCCAAAAAATTATCAGTCTGTCATTTTAATGGTAGGTTTATTTGAACAGTGAGAGACAGAATATCAACAACAATATCCAGAAAAACGCATTTTAAAAATGTTATAAATTGATTTGCATTTTAATGAGGGAAATAAGTTTATGACCACTCTGCAAAACATAAATTAGTACTTGGTGGCAAATCCCTTGTTGGCAATCACAGAGGTCAGACGTTTCTTGTAGTTGGCCACATCTCTTGCACACATCTCAGGAGGGATTGTAATTTGTTCAGAATTAAAACATGACGAACACTTACCACGCTGCAGTTTGGTCCTCCTCTCCTTTCACCAACGAGAAGCGTTACATTGTGATGATTATTGACATTTATAAATGTTAAAACAGTATGAAGTGTAGTTTACATGGAGCAAACAGTGGGCTAATTGAACTGCTGAAAACCATACATATGGAAAATAAGGGTTTTTGAGCGTTAGACACAAATGAGAGAATATTTGAATCTGACAATTAAACTTGCCATAGCAGAGCTGGTTAGACGATGTGTTATGAGAATCAAATATAATTTTTTTCTTTGCAGATCATTACAACCTGTAGAAAAAGGGTGACGTCAGTCCTTAGGACCCTGCCAAACTGTTCAAGATACTATTGAGGACAGGGAGGCACAAGCTGTCTGTATTATTTTGTTGGTGGCTGCCAAACTTCTGAAAAGCAAACAACACCAGTCATATGGTCAAGTGCCACAAAGAGGGACATAGGCAAATTTAAATTGGCCAAGAACGGAGCAGTATGGCTGGCCCTGGATAACATTAAGAATATGCCTGTCAATCTCTCCTGCCCCAAAGTGGAGGAGAGATTGACTTCTTCACTACTTCTATTTGTGAGGAGGATTGACATGTTGTATGCACCGAGCTGTCTGTTTAAAGGACTAGCACACAGCTCAAACACGCATGCATACCCCACAAGACATGCCACCAGAGGTCTCTTCACAGTCCCCAAGTCCAGAACAGACTCTGGGAAATGCACAGTACTACACAGAGCCATGACTTCATGGAAATCTCTTCCACATCAAGTAACAGAAACAAGCAGTAAAATCAGTAAATAAAAAACACAGATGCAACTACTCCTTATGGAACAGTGCGGACTGTGAAGAAACACACGCATACACACACACATGCTAACACACGCACTCTACACACACGTACATATGGATTTTGTGTTGTATATATGTTGTAGTAGTGTGTAATAATGTGTTGTGAAGTGTAATGTTTTAACTTTATGTAAATTGCCTTTATATTGCTGGACCCCAGGAAGAGCAGCTGCTGCCTTGGCATCCGTAATAAAATATAAATACCTCTTTGTTTAGTTTTTCCTGTCTGGATGGTGTGTTGTGGATAGTCTGGCATGTTTAAAAGTTGTTTTCATATTTTATCCCCCTGGCTGCGCAAAGGACCCTCTCAAAGGACCCTGTGGTAAAAACAAAAAGTTCAAGTGTATCTTCTGGTAGAGGACAAACAGTGTTTCCAAACACACATTGCTGCTTTCCAGATGAAGTCATATGATACCTGTTTTTTAAGTGTGTGTTTTGCATAGTGAGATATATTCACAGTCCACTAAGGAATAGGTCTGACTTGTGCCTTGGACCCTATGCCTTCGATGGCCCTGTTGGTGTGGGCTGAGAGTGATAAGAGGCTCTGATAAGCTGTGATTGGGTATCTGCTGTGAGAATACAATACCTCCAGTGAACAGGTAATGGGACAGAGACAGAGAGCCTGCTGGGTTTGACTTTATGCCTGTGGTTATCACTCATCACTTCCTTGTTCTTCATCCACCATCTATCTGATAGCATTAATGTCTTCTCTTTTAAATAATAAAATGTCTCCCTCATGGCTCATTCAAATTGGGATGTAATCTTTCCACTGCGACAAGATATCAAGAGCCAGAGAACAGTGATTGCATGGGGTATAGCTGATACATACTGTACTATACCATTCTGGGAGATTCCCAGCCTCCAGTGAAACAATATGGATAAGGTATCCAGTCAATCTAACCAGATATAGGCTCTTATAAGGTATTCACATTGATTTAAAACAAAGTATTCCCGTGACAGTTTCATCACTGAAAATGTGTTTGTTGGCATTCCATTTTAAACTCTGTTGTTCCAGATCCTGAACACAAAGGGGTTTCACAACATGCCATTCCACTGTGAAACTGATCAATTGAAGTGCACAAATGCAACATCTCAGAATGACTAATGCAGCCATACAGTCATTATGCATTGTTCTCTCCATTATCCTTAATCTGTTAAATGCAGTTTTCCCATTAGGGTACAATTGCAAGATTCTCAAACAGACATGGATCCAGACAGTAAGTCTGGGCCAAAATCACCTGTTACAAGCTAGGCTTAGTCCATCTACTGCACCATGTCTTTGTGACATGGACTAAGACAACTGAGTCTGTTCTTCTTCTTGGTCATATTGGGCTTTTTTGTTGGTTTGAAACCAGACACTTTCAGAGAGAGACACGAGGACAAAATATCACAACAGTGCCTATGACTGCAGTACAATGCACAGGCATGTGCATGTGTGTGTGTATGTGTATGCTCACCTTTGTTCATGAGAGTATAAGCATCTCTTGACGATGCATTACAACCATTTCGGGTTTGTCAGGTTTGTCTGCCAGGTGCCGTTGGTTGGTGCCCATGTGCCAAGAGTTTAACTTTGCGTGGGAAACCTTGTTTGACTGGTTCACCAACGCTTTCCTCAAACCTCTTTCACTTTGCCACCTCAAAACCTAGATGTGTCTATAACTGCACAACTTGATCCATTAGATTAACTATCATTATGTCCTAGACTTTCTTACTCAGGACCCTCATACACTGTTTTCAATGGACCGTAGATTGAACACAAACATACATATATATACTTATATATATATATATATATATATATACAGTGGGGCAAAAAAGTATTTAGTCAGCCAGCAATTGTGCAAGTTCTCCCACTTAAAAATATGAGAGAGGCCTGTAATTTTCATCATAGGTACACTTCAACTATGACAGACAAAATTTGAAAAAAAATCCATAATATCACTTTGTAGGATTTTTAATGAATTTATTTGCAAATTATGGTGGAAAATAAGTATTTGGTCACCTACAAACAATCAAGATTTCTGGCTCTCACAGACCTGTAACTTTTTCTTTAAGAGGCTCATCTGTCCTCCACTCATTACCTGTATTAATGGCACCTGTTTGAACTTGTTATCAGTATAAAAGACACCTGTCCACAACCCCAAACAGTCACACTCCAAACGTCACTATGGCCAAGACCAAAGAGCTGTCAAAGGACACCAGAAACAAAATTGTTGACCTGCAAAAGGCTGGGAAGACTGAATCTGCAGCTTGTTTTGAAGAAATCAACTGTGGGAGCAATTATTAGGAAATGGAAGACATAGAAGACAACTGATAATCTCCCTCGATCTGGGGCTCGACGCAAGATCTCACCCAGTGGGGTCAAATTGATCACAAGAACGGTGAGCAAAAATCCCAGAACCACACGGGGGGACCTAGTGAATGACCTGCAGAGAGCTGGGACCAAAGTAACAAAGCCTACCATCAGCAAGGGAATTGAAGATGAAACGTGGCTGGGTCTTTCAGCATGACAATGATCCCAAACACACTGCCCGGTCAACGAAGGAGTGGCTTTGTAAGAAGCATTTCAAGGTCCTGGAGTGGTCTAGCCAGTCTCCAGATCTCAACCCCATAGAAAATCTTTGGATTTGAAAGTCTGTGTTGCCCAGCAACAGCTCCAAAACATCACTGCTCTAGAGGAGAACTGCATGGAGGAATGGGCCAAAATACCAGCAACAGTGTGTGAAAACCTTGTGAAGACTTACAGAAAACGTTTGACCTCTGACATTACCAACAAAGGGTATATAACAAAGTATTGAGATAAACTTTTGTTATTGACCAAATACTTATTTTCTACCATAATTTGCAAATAAATTCATTAAAAATCCTACAATGTGATTTTCTGGATTTTTTTTCTCATTTTGTCTGTCATAGTTGAAGTGTACCTATGATGAAAATTACAGGCCTCTCTCGTCTTTTTAAGTGGGAGAACTTGCACAACTGGTGGCTGACTAAATACTTTTTTGCCCCACTGTATACAGTACTTGCACATATGCACATGTAGTACTCAGCAAAACATCTGCATACCAGGAGATGTTTTTTTTTACCAGACCCCAATATTCTGTAACTATACTGGGTACTTTGTCTATTCCCCTCCTTTGCATCCACTGGCCAGTAGTCAGTTAGGGAAATCAGCCTCCTGTTTCTTTGCACAACGGAGGTTATGTCAGTCTAGACCATTTGCCTAACTGCTCAGTAATCTCTCTGAGACCGATATTCACACATTTCCCTATGTTTCAGACTCGCAGCAACATCAACAAACACAACACTAAAATCAGACTGGATTCCAGCCGTTCACACCGATCAGTAATGTTGCTGATTTAAACTGATAAAATCATCAATATCACCTCTTTATCTACTGTAGTTGTGATATTGTATGCATACAGGAAGGCTTATCTTGATATGATAGTGTATGTATGCGGATATGCATTGTGCAGCACTTCAGAATTCATGGATGAGCAAGGTTAATAAATAATAGGTGCTTTCTCTACCTGATCATTTAACAACTCAGTTTACATTCAACCTATATGATGCAAGGTATGGTTTAATATAAAATGGTTTTCATTGTTAAACTTAATTTACATTGTCCTAATTCATGGCGGTCCAATCAAACGTTGACACGAACAGCCGTCTGCATAATATCTCAGTAGAATATGCTGTGTATATTCTGTGTCGACGGACTTTATGTCTGTCCTCAATTTAGCAAAAAGTCTTATGAAAAATATCTTGAACTGTCAACTTGGACCAGATCCTATCAGAAGAAATGTTGAAGTTTTGGCCAGTTTGATATGCTGGCCCTGATGTTCGGCCGTTGATGTTGAAATGAAGCCATTTGCTTCACTCTTTACTTAATTTCATTTTCAAAACATTTTAAAAAATACAGACTGCCACGACCTCCTCCTCGCTTCAATGTCAAACTCAAACTCCAGTCATATAAAGTAGTACAACAGTGGGTGTGAAAGCAAAGAGACTGAACATTGATAACATTTTCAAAGATGGGTACATTTTGCGGACTTCAACAAAGACACCAAAAGAATGACACAGCAATCAGTGTTATGTAAAGGAGGAGGATAAAAAAAAACATGAATTGCACAGAGCAGGGGTGGAGGCATGGACAGGGATTTGACTGCAAACACAGGGTGTGAGAAAGGGGGCATTGAGTGTCGCTTTTCTTATCTGAGCGGGCATCAGAGGCGAGTCATCTGTCCATCACCCCGCGGTGTCAGCAGAACGGCCATGATATGCACCAGAGAACAATTAACTGCCTGACATTTTACAATCTCAGTGATAAGACAGCAATGTCATGTCCTATCTCTAAAACTGATGGCTTCTCATAGGCAGGCATAGAGAGAAAGAGAGAGCGAGAGAGAGATTTGAGCCTCATCCAACACCTCTGTATGAAGGCCTGGTTCCCCGCTCTCTGTTGACAAATGGGTACTGATCCCATCTAGCTAAAATTGAAACATCCCAAAATGTAATTGGCAGTTAAAAGTGAAAGCTTGGGTCAGATAAGATTGCTTGATTATTAAAAAAAAGAAAATAGCAAAACTCAGCTGGAGTTCTTGTTACATTTGTATGATAGCAGTCAATAAAGTTCAGATTGACATGAAGGGCTCAACAGGGAGAGTTGTCAGTCAACTGATTTGTGTGATAATCATCCCACTCGGCACAGATGTCAGTTCACAGTAAAACATTTTTACATTTGGTTGAGTTGTCAACTAATGTAAATCCAACGTGAAATTAACAGTGGGATGTTCATCTAGCTCACACAAATAATGACACACAGGCAGGCTTTCGTCTGTTGTTTCAAAAACACAAGTCCTTTATTATTTAAAATACAAATATAGTATTTACACATTTCTTTTTACAGCATAGCGTAGTAAATGGGTGAAGATGAGTTGACATTGCAAAATGAGAAGACATTTCTCAGCATCAGATCTTGAAGAACACACACAGAACATCCTCTAATTTCCGCATGTCCCATTGTTGCATCTGAATGTGCTCTATCATACTATCCTGAGCTGCCATTGTGTTTGGGCCAAACAGTTCTCTGTTTATCCTGTACATGAATAGGGAAGTTGTGGTTCTATTGTGAGATCTGTTACATATTCATAACTAAAACAAATTTGAAGAGGATGAATGCAAAGAAGACAAGAGTTTCATATTTACTAAAGGAGATGTCTTGCATAACACATCAATCAAACATACTTCGGAAAGAACATTACACAGTTTAAATGTGTACAACAAGCTGGAAATATTTAAAATAAC